>NC_081763.1:11639735-11956235 GCF_963082965.1 Carassius carassius
GATGGAAGGATACAAAAGAGGAGCGACAACAGCAAAGGACGAGAGAGGACCAGGCCTGGATTTTAGTTGTGTTTGGTTTTTGTTTGTGCGCGGCAGTCTTCCGTGAGGGGCTGCCATGCAGTTTTGTCTTTATTTTATTATTAAAGTTTCATTTGATTGTCCGCCGGTTCCTGCATCCTTCTTCCCACGAAAGAACTGTGTTACAAGAAGATATCCAAGAACCGACAAAGACTAACAGAAAGGACTAGGGCTTATAAACACATGATAATTGGGGAAACACAGGTGCATGGAATAACTAATTAACAGGGACACTGAACACATGTGGAGGGAAAACACAATATAATGTAGAAGAGCCCCCTCCTTTGAACAGTATTTAAAATCCATGTTATGGTAAGTGTGCACGTGAAGTCTTTGCGCACTTTCTGAAATCTACACTGAGGGAAGTTTGCACGCTAGTGCTCTGCATTCTTTCTAAAATCCTATATGGTGAGGGCTTCGCGCGGTTGCTTCATGCCCTTTCTTGAGTTCGTAAAAGCCCCGTTCATCTTGGGCGCCACTCCACCTATGTATCTTCGGATACCTATCTAAACAGGGTGTTGCTACTAGGGATCTGTTAAGACAGCCCCTTCAGCAAGCATATGCGATAGAAAGAGTTAGCCCCTGTGTGACAGACAAGACTTGCTAGGTTCTTTGCTGTATCCCTTTAAAAGAATCTTTTTTGATTCCAAGTCTTCAGCTCTACCTCGGGCCGAGGCCCTAACAAGTAAGTTGGGTATGTAGCCTAGGATGTTGGCCGTAAGGGGTAATAACGGACAGCTGTCTAAACGTCCCAGGGGCAACTCCCATGGAAATGGTAGAGTTGGCACTTAGTGTTCGCCATGATTCTGGCCTGCACTCCCCTCAGCATGGCAGCTAGGATATTAATGTTCCCCATAGCGATTCCTAGAGGATGCAGTTTGAAGTTCCCTTGAAAGGGAATGTCTCAGGTTACGAATGTAACCATGGTTCCCTGAGTAGGGAACAAGACACTGCGTCCTCTAGCTACCTGCCATGCTTTGGACGCAAGCTTCAGACAAAGAAGTGAATGACGTGCTCTCCAGGCGCTTATTTATCCATAGTTGCTCTGGTAGTGATGTCAGGGGCTGTCTCCGGCCAACATGTTGGTGTTTTTTCAATGTATGCTTTAGACACGGGTCACGACGATGTGTTCCCCATAGCGACCCCTAGAGGATGCAGTGTCTCATTCCCTATTCAGGGAACGATGGTTACATTCATAACCTGAGATGTTTTTTTTTACATTGGTAATGCTTTTGACATTTCGTTGTTATAACCGTTTCAGAAGGTGGATTGGCTTTTGTTTGTGGGTGGTTCATCTTAACAGTTAATTTCAAGTGGTTTGCTATTGTGTTCTCCAATGTGCAATTACCCTACATATTGTCACATCTTTTCATGGTGGTCTCATAAATGCACTCTCCCTCTCTTTCTCATATGCACATGCACACACTGTCCATAGTGGTTGTTTACTCTGCTCTGCACACTCACCAAGTTGCCATGGATGCATCTGGCTTGTGTGCCTCATTCTAGTCCACAGGTCACTACAGAGCCATGCCTTAAACATAAAAACATATGCTTGTGCACATCTCCAGACAGACAGAAACACACACACACACACACACACACAGAGTCATTGCCCTTAGACTTCAGACTGGCTGAGAATGAAATCAGAGCAGACTGGAATTGCAGGCAAAGCGGGAAACAGATCTCTGTGTTTCTCGTCCCAGTGAGCGGCAGATAGTTTGCTCTTTTACGTCAAAGGCTCATTCATGTGAAGATGGTGTGGAGCGATCGATGTGCACATGTTGACAGATAAGAAAAGCAGCTAAAAATAAACCATCCGCAGCTAAATCCTTCTACCTCACAGCCACAGGGACAAACACAATTTTTGTTCTCTTCCTGGTACAATAGAGAGAAAACAGGATAAGAGGATGATGAACGTAGAACAAAGATTGAGGAAATGTCACCAAAACCAGCCCTCTCTGTTTAGCAGTAACACCTAAATGTGTATGTTTAAAAGTAAAAAAGCAATCGTTCATTAATTCATATTGGATTTCTTGATCCAGAGCCTGGTAATGGCATTAATTGGCAGTCCATTGGGTAACAATAACAATACTGCAATATTAAAGCTGAATAGAAAAAAACTGGCTTCACTATGCAGCCTTAAAGGTGTAGTTCACCCAAAAATTGAATTTTAATCATCATTTACTCACCCTCAATATGGAAGCTCGCTTCTGCCATGAAATAAAAAACTCAATTCAAATTTAGATCTCACAATTCTGAGTTTCTATCCCACAATTATGACTTTTTTTTCTCTGAATTATGAGTTCACATTTTGCAGTTCTGTTTTTTTTTTTGGCAACAGAATATAAAACACTAAAATATTAATTGAGACTTTCTACCAAGAAGATATTTTGAAGAATGCTGGTAACCAAACAGTTTTGATGTAGCTTTTGTCGTACTTCCACTCAATTTCATTTCACTTCTGTACTCAGTCTGAGATAGCTACCCATCTTTTCCTCCGGCCTCAAAACAGCCGGCCAATCAACGAACAGAGGGCGGGCTGAGAGCCGTGACGTAGACGCTAACCGTCGAATGTAAGATGTAGTTTAGGTTAGGGAAATCGAAAATGACAGCGGACATGGAGACACGGGATGCTATTCGCAGAGGGTTTTATTTTACATTTTGAATGGAGGTGATGTTGTGGCCCTAATCGTGACAGGGTTTGGGAAAAGTTTAATTTATCAACTGTTATCGATCGTCAGCGAAAAACTTGGGAGGCCAAAGTCCGGCAAGGTGATAACTGTGATTGTGTCCCCCTTGGTTGATCTCATGCAGGATCAGGTTAAAGAGGCAGCGAAACTCACTCAATAGTTTTGTTTTCGTAGCATACCTGTGTTTACAGTGGAAGTTTGAGGAGGCTGAGCCGGCGCATAACACACGTCATAACCAAACGTTATGTGATTGGCTTACGGGTAACCAATGATTTCAAACTTCAGACAAGCCCCCCCCCCCCCCCCCCCCCCCAAAGGGAAAGAAAACGCTTGTCAATTATGCCCTTCTAGACTCTGTCTACGAAGCAAAGCGAAGTAGCATGGTTTGGTATTAACAGGCTAGTTTTGGTGACTGTTGACTGTCATATTGATGAATATAAAACATCTAAATGATCTATCACTCATCATTTTATGCATATAATCATTTTAAAAATAATTATAATTAAAATTTTTTTTTTTTTTTTTACTGATTTGCAAAATCAACATGACTAAACCCCCAATCCAACCAACAACCATAACCTCGACTAGTAATATTTAGTTAAAGCATAAAATATAGCTATAAATTGCTTAAAAAATTAAAAATTGCCAATCCAGATCTTTAGGAGACTGCTCCAACACCACGTCTCCATGGAGAACCATCTCCAGTCCTAGCAGTTATGACTCACCATTAGCGCACTGAATAAAAGCATGAAAACCTCCGCGGTCGGTCAGTCCTCCTAGAAGCATCTGTGACGTAATTCCTCACAGAGATTATGGTCATCCATTGTTTAGCATCCTCTCATACTATAATAAAAACATACTGAGGTTATTGCACTATTTCTTACAAACAAATTTCAAAGCCACTTCCTTTCCCCCGCTTTGTTATGCTCTACTTTTATAACCTACATAAAAAATATTTACATGCATCCACCACCACAAACACTCATAGGTCACATAGCCTATGAAGTGTGCATGGTCTTGGGTTCAAAAACATACAGAGAAAGAAGTAATTGTTCTAGATCTTACATCTCATAACATCATGAACTTCTTATAATAAGTCATGGACTTCACTTGTGTCTGTTTTCAAATGTGCTCTTTATTGTTTGGACTCCACTTGTGTCTGTTTTCAAGTGTGCTCTTTTGCATTTTAATTTTTAGCTGTTTCCCTGTCTTCCTTCTCTCTGTTGTGTTCTTGGCTGCTGTTGGAGGCCGACAGGCGGCAGCAGCAGTGCAGAGAGCCGGCTGTTGTCATGGCAACACGACACGTCTCTGCAGGTTACCATTTAGCAGATTTGCTCTGGAAGCAGATAAAAACACTGCATCGCCACAAACCGACCACTTTAAGCTCCCTTAACGCTAACCAGACTCTCTAGCCTTCAAACACACACAGATCTTCCAGCGTGGCTTTGCTGAGGTGATTGGGACCATGCGATTCCCATAGCCTACTCATGGCTGCGGCTGTCAGACAAGGTCAAAACAGGACGGGCATCCATACAGACGCATGTCTGTGAAAAGTCCAAGCATCAGACTGAGATCTTAAACTAAAGTCGGATCTCCTCACCTGACAGGAAGTTGGTCTTGAGCCCAAAAGGACGCGAAAGAAATGGCAGGGAGAGAAAGTTACTATTTTTGTAAAACAGTGAATCAATTGTGAGTCATACTCGAAATGTCATCTCCCATCACTCACTCCCATTCCCAGCAGAAAGGAAGGAAGTGAAAGGACAGGGAAAGTGAGGGACAGAATGGTGTTTCTGACGGGGAGCTGGAGATAAAGTCAGTGTGACATATGCATGCACATTATGTCATCACAAGCTCTAATGTTGTGACCAAAGACGGCAGGAGACACTGCAGATGAACTGCAGCTTCATCCACAGCTCATTGCGTCCCTCTTGTGGTCAGTATGCGACATAATCGAAAGAATGATATCCAAGGCTCAGTCTGTAAGAAAGCTGATGGCTATGCAAATCAACCAAGGGCGTAGATTTCGTTTGAACATGGGGGGGGGGGGGGGTAATTTATTTCTTCCTATCTATCTATCTATCTATCTATCTATCTATATGCTTTAACTGATTACAAATTCAACATATACAAATATGAAAGAGACAACATTTAGACATTTATTTTAAGATTTTTACATTCCACCTTAATGCATTTTAATTTTTTTTAAAGGGAAACACATCTTTAAAACATTAAAGGCATTAATGTATAGCCTAACTTTACAAAGCTGCTGTTTTTCTATACTGTTATCTATTTTATTTTATTGATTGATACCTGATCACCTGCTCCTCTTTTCTACCATGCAGCTATATTTACCTCGAATCTGTTATAAAAAAATGTTAAGAGATTATACACCTCATAACGTTATGAAATTTGTGTATAATCATCATTCATAAAATTCTAACATATTAGAGATTATCAAAAGAAAGAAATTAAGTATTGAAACCGCCAGTAAGGCGGCAGTGTTTCACTGTTTAAATGAGTTAGCCACTTAAATCGTTAATTCATCCAATTCGTTCAAAAGTCAGATTAATTTAGTAAGAAAACAAACACCGATGTGAATACTTTTGTCGTTGATAATTACAGACACTATTGAAAAATATACTAGCAAAACAGACAGCTGCTTTGGTAACTTGTTATACTGATAGTTATAGCTAAATACATTGCAATGGATTAGCTAGCTAAAATTTATGTGGTGTGTACTAACTATTACACAATATTCTCATACCTCATTCTCAGTACATGCTTTATTTTTTTTATTTTTTTTTGCATCCCTCTCTGACCAGCAGTTAAATATAGTCCGCTGTGCAGCGCTTCTCTTCATTTTTGGCGTTACCATTAACCGTGTGCTCTCCCATTCAAACACCACTCGCTTGTTTTGGTGAAAGTTCGACTCATTGGTTGGGCGTTACCAATCGGTTCATTCGAGGGGGAGTATTTTATTATGTAGTATTTTATTTATTATGACATACTCATATTTGATTAGGAACAAAATTATTTTTACAAAATAAATGAATTCTATTTTTTCATATTCTATTTTTCATTTGATCTACTGTGATTTTCATGTTGAAATATTGGGGGGGTTGTAACTGATGGATTTGAACATCCCCCCCCCCCCCCCCATAAACTACGCCCCTGAAATCAACACAATCGATAATTCTGCCCTGACCAGGCAAACTGATAACACATTATATATAGCATAGATAAAGCATATGACAGCTTTGTAGAAAATTATATGATAGAAAATAATTTTACATCTGAATATTTTTAACGTGTGATTTTTGTATTATTCATTTTCTCCAACAAGGCATAAGTTGTTTTAAATTACAATAACAATATTATTGTTTTTACTTTATTTTAAATCATATAACTGCAGCCTTGGTGAGCATAAGAAACTTCTTTCTGCTTTCAAAAACATTAAGAATCTAAACCCAAACTATTGCACTATAACACTTAAAGAATCCAAACAGCCATCACCAAACGAATACAATCAGATACTTAGTAGCCTAATATTTAGATGTGATCGTAAGCAGCATTCTTTCGAGAAATTATTGAAAACGTCTATCTAGTAGCCCATGATTTATTTTAAACAATATGAATACAATCATTATCAATCGCTCAAAGTTGTGTGGTTACCAACTGAAGTGCGTTTCAGACCTCGTCCCCTGCATACTAACCCCTCCCCTTTCACGAGCAGTAGCCAATGGTGACAGCGCGGGGGCGTGGACACAATCTGCCCGTCAACTTCCAAGTGCGTCAAAAAGTGCGTGCGGTTCGCTCCAATACAAGTTAACATGAGAAATATCAGACAGTCTCGTGAGCCGCGCGTCTACAGCAGCAGAGGCTTCGAGTAAACTGTATAGAGAGAATACCAGCTGCAGTTTGATAGTAGGTCAGAAAACCCCTCCAAGCAATAAGGATCTTGTGATTCCTGTCCAAAATACACAATCATAAAGACACGCCCTTTTCTGTGGCTGTCTGGAGACGTGGCGCAGGTGAGTGATGCTTTTCCCATAGTATTGACAGTGCGTGATGCTGCTGCACCATAATTTAGTGGCAAATACAATTTAAAATGGCATCATCTCTAGATTACAGTTTGCATGACGTCTAGAGAAGTTTCCCCACTGTTATCCAATTTTTCTTCTTATAGCTTGTTATTATCATGAGGTTAGTGGTTTTAGACGTGTTTGTGCCAGCTAAGAGGGAGTTTAAGCTTGTTAATCATCATGCAGTCATGTTACAGATTGCTTTTACAGTGGGTGATGTTGTGCTTTCGTAAGACTGGCCAAGACCACACGAGACTGAAGGTCTTTATCGGCATAATGTGTTTACTAAAGCTTTTATAAGGCATCACGTGACAGCGTTAAGACTTACTGCAAATTCGACGCATTGAACATTCATGCAGCTTCTTCACTGCCAATATTAAAAGCACATTGTATGTTAAATCTTATTTCAAATATAGAATGCAAACATTGTGCATTGTTAATTATTTCATGTCTGTATAGCATCTTATTATTATTTATTTTTAATAAAACAAATAGCTTCACTAATCTGCCTGCTCCTTTTTTTTAAATAATAACTATTCTGTATGTGCCTCACTATGGTCTAAATCAAGAACATGTCTGGGTCAAAATGTTCTATTTTACATGAAGAAAGCAAATCTACTGTCACAATTTTCTCGCAGGAAATGGAGGGTATGCCGTTGAGCATGGGCAACTTGCGGACGCTGCCGTGGTACGTGGCGGGCTCTCAGGTGCTTGGGGTGGCTTGTGTGGTGATCACAGGTGTGTGGATGGGACATTACAGAGGAGGCTACGCCTGGGATGGCTCAGCACAGTTTAACGTACACCCTCTCTGTATGGTCCTCGGTCTGGTCTTCCTCTATGGAGATGGTAAGAATTAAGAGTATATATAAAATATGTGTTTTTTAAATCCTTATTTACCTGAAGTTTGCAAAGAGAAAATAAAAGAAGCATTGCAGTTCAAGAAATAATCAGAAATAGATAGTTTTGACTAGGGGGTCGACCGTTTATAAACCTGGTTGATTATCGGCACCGATATTAAGCCTTTTATTGTTATCGGTATCAGTCATTTTCAAATCCAAATTGGCAAATAAAATAATTTAAAAGGTTTTAAAGCAAGTTTTTTGCCAGAGCATTGCTATTCTTAATTTTGACATAAATTTTCATTTATACACCAGACATGCGTATTTATTGGTTATCGGTCTACTTGGTCAGTAATAATCGGTATTGGCCCTGAAAAACACATATCGGTCGATCCCTAGTTTTGACACCCAAGGCTACTTGGGCTACTTTGTTTTTCTGGGCTTTTAGGGATACAGCCCTGAATATTTATATGTATTTTCTGTATCTCAGCAGTTGAACACGCAGTTCCGCAATAGCCTACAAAATAAATCTTTTTTTTTAATTAAATACATTTTTAATACCTTAATACCTGCTGAGTTTGTAACGTGACCAAATGTTGCTATTATTTGACAATCAATCCATTTATTCCTTCACTCAAACAGTTTTTAAAACTACAAGATTGGATTAAGTTGCGGTTAAAATGTTCAATATAATATATGTGGTTGATATTATTTTACATAGTGTAAAAGTAAAAAGTCTAAAAATAGCTGGTTATAGAGAGCAAGAGATTCAATGTAATGGTCTTATAAGAAATCTGTGTGTCTTCTGTCGCTCAGCCTTTATGATGTGTGTGTGTGTGTGTGTATGTGACTCTTTGCTTTCAATAAAACACAAACAATACGAACAGAAATGGCCAGCTAATGCCATTAGAGCTAATATTGGATTTGCTTCCTGATTTTTGTGTATATACTGTATAAATGAATATGGGCTAGGCTAATTCATGGTTAGTTTTCAAACAGAGATCAAGCCCTGCTGAGAGTCAATATTGTGTGCTTTTCTCTATTACTCAGTAACTGCTATAACCAAGGTTAAAGGAAAGAAAATAGTAAAAGAGATATTATTAAACATAATCACAGTTGCTTCATGGTTCTTCCATCTGGATACTTAAAACACTCAACAGAGACAGATACTAATTGCGCTAATATCTTTAGCAGTGGCTGTCTGATTTAAAGTCCTTGTCATGGCAATTCAATTAGGACATTATACCAGAAAGGTCATTGGCCTATTAAAGCTTTAACTGCCCCAAAAAGCACCAGTAAAAACAGCCCAGAGGGGATCTGTCTGCTTGTAGAAAGGCCAAAAAGACACATGGGAATAAATCCTTAGCCTGTTGTTTGTCAGGTTACTACATCTGTAGAATTTCAAACCTGACGCAGACTGGTTTTGGTCCTGTACCTTTAAGACTTTTATATTTCTTCTGTTAGTTTATACTTGTAATGCTTTTATGATTGGCTAATCTTTTTGCATGTCAAAATATGACTTTTTTTTCCCCCTTGTTCTTTCTCTTCCATAGCTGTTCTGGTTTATCGTGTCTTTAGAAACGAGACTAAGCGTACAGTGAAAATTCTCCACGCTCTGCTGCATATGATTGCCCTTGTCATCAGTATTGTGGGTAAGTTCAGCTTGTGTTTGTAACAGGTTCGAAGACAATATACTGCTCGTTTGGCAGCACTGTTGTTTTGTTGGGTATTTGTTCAGGACAGATTTTAGCTGTAATTCTCAACTGCTGCAGTCACAATCATTTTCAGTGTCTGATGTGCCATTTGAACCGTTAAATGTTCACAAGGCACAGGATTACCAGATATGCATTTTCAGAAGTGAACAACAATACGTACAATACATCTGCATTTAGCAGCTTGGGGTCAGCAAGATTAATAATAAAATAAATACTATTTTCAGATAAATAATTTTTTAAACTCTCTATTCATTAAGGAATTCTATTAAACCACACAACTGTTTTCAACATGGATTATAAGCAAATCAGCATATCAAAATGATTTCTGAAGGATCATGTGACACTGAAGACTGGAGTAATGATGCTGTAAATTCAGCATTGCATCACAGGAATGAACTACATTTTAAAATATATTCAAATCTAAAACAGTTTTTTTAAATTATAATAATATTTCACCATATACAGTATATATACCATATAATATCCCCTTCTATCTCTCTTCTTAGGTCTGGTGGCTGTATTTGACTTCCATTCGTCAGCTAAGATCTCTCACATGTATTCTCTGCACAGCTGGTGTGGTATGCTCACTTTTGTGCTGTTTATCCTACAGGTAATTTGCAGTCATTTCATTTTGACCAGCATTCTCCTTTAGATTTTCAAGAGGCCAGCAGAATGGAGTCTTCTTTGGAGTGACTGCTTCTGCTCTCATTTCCTCCAGTGGTTGCTGGGACTGGGATTTTTCCTTTTCCCATGGGCCTCTGCTCAGTTGAGGAGCTGGTATCTCCCACTGCACGTCTTCTTCGGCCTGTTGCTGCTGGCCATGTCTGTGGGATCCTGTCTGCTGGGAATAACAGAGAAACTGCTCTTCAGTATCATGTGAGTGTCAGTGAATGCATCTGGAAAAATATATCTGTCATTTTGAATTTAATTTTGAAAGGAGGAAAGGAATGAGTGACTATGTGCATGAGTCACAGTCGGAAAGAGAGTTACAATTGAATATCAATGATCTCTCACTATTTGGCATCAAATGCTGGTTTTATTCAAGATAATATTCCCGAATATTCCTCATTTACTGCGGAAATCATGAATACTTAAAGGATTTAATATACTGTGCATATGTTTATTAACTATATTAATCCATAAATAAAAACTCTTTCTCACATCTGGGTGACTGTTGGCAGAACCAAAATAAAAAAGTCCCCCAGACTGACGTAACTAGCAAATTTTTACAAAAAAATGTGTGTTTTGGTCGAAGTTGATCTGAAGCTTGTGTTATTTAAGATTTGCAAGCTACTAGTGTTTTTCTATTCATCTAGCAATTAAAATTTTATGGCACATTTCTTGTTCTTAGGGAAACTTACCCCAGGTTTACTAGTGAGGGGGTCCTGGCGAACACTTTAGGCTTGTTGCTGGTGTGCTTTGGGGTCGTGGTGGGTTATGTGGTGACGAGAGAAGATTTTAGGCGACCGCCGAATCCCGAGGAGGAGGCTCTCTCTGTGCACTTTAAGACCCTGTCAGAAGGAGAAATCCCCAGTTCTCCCTAATGTCTCAATACACTCCAAAACTGCCTTTCTGCCTTCCTACTTGTGTCCTAGCAAACCTGTCAGCCAGTTCCTCCCTTTGCAGTTTCCCCCATCCTTAGCATTAAAGTTACTCAGCAACAGTTATTACCAAGTTGTTATGACAGGATTAAATTGTAGGCTTGTAGGCTACAGAAAACTTATGTTCTTGTTATTATTGGAGTAATTAAATGTTGTATATATTTTTTTTAATTCATTGTTTGAGCGTTAGGGTTTTTTGTTTAAAAGTAATTTCTAATTGTGCCAAACCAAATTAACATGAAGAAAAAAAAAAGATATAAGTTGTATATACAGTGTCTGTAAATGTATTAGATTCAGGATGTACTTTCTTGTGCCTTAACATTTATTTGTACCAGACTGTACTGAAAAACTGAAATACTCTATAACGAAAACTATTATTATCGTTTAGAAGGCACACCACTAGACTAAACCTATCATTATATGCAGAAACCTGTTTTATGCCATATTTATATGAAAATATATTACAGCGCTGCCTGCATAAATTACTGAAAAATACTTGAAAAAATGTTGATTTGTTAAAATTGAATTCTCTTATGTCCAAGATCTGCAAAGAAATCATAATAAAAAAATCTAATTTATATTATTCAACTGAAAAAAAATGTCCTTTTTTTTTATCCAAACAGCACAGTTAAATAGTGAAAGTCTTTTGCGTAGTGTGGTGCTTGTCTTGCTGGTTAAAATCAGCTTGAAGAGGAGAGACACTGACTGTTTTACACTGTTTTGTGTGTGTATGCTGTAAACACACACATTCTGAAAGAGTGTGTTCAAATGATCTGTAGGTGCCTTTGTACTGTATTTTTGTGTTGGAGCGTGTTGTGTAGTGGCAATATTTTTTACTGTTTTCAGATTGATATAAATAAAATATTAGTATGTGTTCGTAATGCTTGCTTTAGAAGTTCAATGGGATTTTAAACAAAATAAATTCATGAGAAATAAGATTGACTCAATGGAAAATTATTTCACCTCTTTTTCTTTGAAGTGGTATTCTTTTTTTTTTTTTTAAATACGTTCATTATTTCTCTCATATATACAGATGATTGTACAGTTTACAATCGTGTAACTGGATAAAAAGTCCTCATTCACGTTTCAGATTTTTCATCCCAGAAAACATCACGGCTCACATTTACAGACAATTTACAGAGAATACTCCTTCGCAAGTCCAGTTTTAAACAAAGTCAAAATATTAAAGTAAAATACATACAAAACCTAAACTTCATCTGTTCTTTTTTATCTAATAAGGGAAACAAGGAAAAATATTGTGCCACAGTCTTTTCCCTCACACAAAGGTTTGTGTATTAGCAGAGAGCATGCGTTCTAATTCAGCAAATTATTTACAGCCATTTACAGTTTGGTCATACAAAAGGAAAACACACAGTTAAATACAAACACTGTTGTACAGTAAGCAGTATTCCAGGTCAACTCTGAGTGCCCCTCATATAACAGGTAAAATAATAATTAAAACACTGCAAAAAAGACCTGCTCTTTTTCAACAGCAGTTGAACATTGATTAGTAAAGCCAGATCCAGTGAGTGAATTGGACTTGCCACCATCTTCCCATAATAAGCCACCAAGACATCCGTAAAAAAAAAGTGCCTGACCTACCAATAGTAAATTAGTTCACTGGAATAACATGGGACAGGCTTTGACATCAAGTCAGGTTTCCCATATCTGAAAGGAAGTACTCACAGTTTTAAACAAACAAGGAAAACTATTTGAAGGCATGTTTCAGTGCACAAATAAACTCTCAAAACATAATGAATGAGATCATGTGGATTCTGATAGTGCAAGAGTTTCCCCTACGCCCATATCCCATGAGACAAAAAGTTTCTTTGGAAAACACAATTTCCACTTTAGTGATGTGACTACTATATAGCGCAAGAAAATTAATTGCTGTCCACCTGAATGCTACTTTCCTTGAGCAGATATGAAATTATTAACCAAACATTACAGATATTTGCATTGCGTTAAAGGTAGCGATTCTGTTGACCTTTGTAACCTGTTGACAAAAAATAAAAATGCCCCAAAAAAGTAAAAAAATATTTCACATTGCTGAGTGCATGTCAACTCAAGGCTGAAATCAAGAACTGAAAATGCAACTGCACTGAAATTTAGGTGTATATTTATACAAGCATAATTTAAAATTTTAAAAATGACTTTTTTGCTTTAGCAGTATTGATCTAGATTCTAGAATATTTTAGGTACATTTTCAACTTGAGACATAGCAAGATTCTCTGGCATTTTACTGGGGACAGTAATGAGAGCGTCTGGTCCAAGGGCCATGTTCAGCAATGTGTCCATGTCTGGCATTGAGCAGTCACCCTCTCATAAAGGTACAGAAAAGTACAAAGTTGGTGTACAGCAGTTACACAGGCCTATTATAACCCCAATGCGTCTTGATACTTCCATTTCTGTCTCCAGAGCAAATACTGTATAGATGCATTTGAATTGTACATGCTAGAATCACTAGATTCACATCAGTGAAATTCACCTTGAGAGGTCTGTATTATCATTATCAAGATATGGGCCGTAAAACGAAGAGATTAGATGGTCAACATATTAGATATTCCTTGAGAATGTTCTAATAAATCTTACACACAGACTCTTTATTTTTACACATTAGACTCCACAAAGGGTCTCTTTGGTTTAATGGGTGAGGTCGAGCCTTGCCTTTCATTTCGAGACATCTTCCTAAACTCATTGTCCTGGTAGGCCTGGGAAACTGGTAGAGTCCGTGCCACTTTCACATCCGGGTATGTGGGAACCTGGCTAACTCGGCCCATAGCATCTGCCCGGTCCCGCATCACACCAGAGGAGTTGGCGTAGAAATCATCATCCATGAGGTGGCCATTGTGAGCATTGTTGGTGCGGTTGTAGTACGCGATATGGCTGAGGGGTGCTGCTGGCTGCCCGTAGCCCATGTTGCTAGGGGAAGTGGCTGGACTGTTCACCACTGTATCCAGAGAAGAAACAGTCCAGGGTCGAGAACCCGAAGAGGATGATGCAAGCGAAGGCTGCTGCTGAAGGTATGGCTGAGTCCGTGCTGTCTTGTCGATAATGCCCATAAAAGGCGTGGTGCGGGAGCGAAGCGCTTCTCCTGGATATGTTCCACCCACCACCATAAAGTCTGTGCTTTGTGGAGGTGACACTGGTGAAAGATCATCATGGTAGCTCCCTTCATATGAAAGCTTTAGAGGGATCTCCATTTGCTGCGCAGAAGCTGACGCCCTGAACCCCGGGCCTAGGTTAGCAGCAGAACCTGCCACCAAACTGTTGCTGGATGGAGAAAAGTGTAGACCCGTACTGTGGGAGTGAATAAGGGGGCGTGGAGCTGGTGGGTGCTGTTTGGGTTCAGCATTTTTTGCACTGACTGGACGTCGGTGGGCTTGAAGGTTCTCTGGTGAACCCAGAGTCACTTGTCGCTCCATTTCGTGAGGCGAGACTGGATAGTAGGCACTCGACTGACTGCGGCTGATCTGTGGTGTCTGAGTGTAACGGACTCCTCCGTGATTGGGTCTGTAAGCAGAGGAGGGCCTCTTGGGAAGCTCGTCCTCCACAAGGCCAGGATCCATGCTGATGGCACGCTGGTACAAGACCCCTGCACTCAGACTGCCCTGAGGGTGAAGTGAGGAAGAGTACCCTCCATCACCAAGTTCATCCATGTCTCCTGGGCAGCGGGCGCTCATCGAGTGAGCAATCTGACTGTATGCACTACTACCCAGTACGGCACTGGAGTGCACTGCGGTGCTGGGCTGGTTGGTGCGGACGATCTGTGCCTTGGCTGGCTGCAACCACTGGGTCTGTTGTGATGGCTGGGAAGTTTGTTGGGACAATTGGAAAGAACGTTGGCTGCTCATCTTGGACAGAGGGGACTTGGGTCGCCCTGCAAGCTGGTCTTGCTGGAACCGTCCTGCAGAGGCAGACTGGGGACGGTACATGGCAACTCCCTCAGAGGTAGGGCTGGCGCGATATTGTGGTCCACGGCGTAATGGTGATGGCGGGGGGCTGAAGTGGTAGGACGCCTGATGAGTGGGACTGGGCCGGAAGTGCGAGCTCTGATGCGTTGGTGAGAGTGGTGGAGAAGAGGATTGGTAGCCTTGCCTGGTAGGAGAGGACACTGAAGGGGGACTGGGGCGAAGGTCATATGCTTGGCCCAAGTAGGGTGAATCATGATGGCTCGGAGATGGTGGCATGTTTTGAATGACAGGAAGTCCTGACAGTATAGTGTGGGGCTCAGCAGGAACACCAAGTGGTAGGCTGTCCAAATCCCGCTCAAGGTAATCATCCTCCTCCTCCTCAAACAAGTCCTGCACAGGCTCCATGTCTGAAATATGGGGCTCTTTTGGAGGAGGCGGGATCATGGATGGGGCTTGAACATGGGGTGGGGAAGGAGGCGGATCCAGCTCCTGTTGTTGTTCGACCTGAAGACACTCTTCTTCTACACGTTGCAGCAGGCGCTGGATCTCACGGTTATTGGGACATAGGTGCACAGCTTCACTCAGGTCCTCCAGGGCTGCGTGGAATTGCCTATAGTGAGGGAGACCAAGATTGAGAGCGAGTAGTAAGGTGGAATATGGGAGTAGAAAGAGAGAAACAAAGAAATATGCTTGTTAACAAATTAACTTACAGGTAAAGTCTAAGAAATGACTATTGCTAAATAAATATTCATAGTTCAGTGCAAGTCAATTATCAACTACCTGTTGTCAGTTACCACATGGAATAATTATGACTCATTCCTTCATTCCTTCAATCATTCTTGCACTAACATCAGAAGTCTATGGGTTAAGGACCTTTAACAGGATAAATGTAAATATATTGCTTTAATAGCACAGCCAACAAGACTTAAAACATGATACTAATGATGGTACCGTTTATGAACCCAGTCAGTGCAAATTTCTCTAATCTCTAAACTCCTGGTTTGACTGTGTTTGAAGTCAGTAAAACCTGAAAACTTTCATACAATACATGCAAGGAAACCAAAGGAAAAAGTTCACTCAAAGGAATTAGGTCAATAATGCATAACCAGCATTTTATTTTACCTAAACCAGTGGTCCCATCACAGAGATAATGATTTAGACAGTTAATTTTTTTGTTTACTGATTGTTTGTTCTTCTGGGATGCCTACAGACTTTGATTAAAACATCAAAGTTAACTAACCTGTATTGAACCCGGAACATTTCTTTAGTAATTTTACCTTTCAACAAAAATCATAGACCCAAAAAAACTTCTGGTTTTCCAAAACCAAGCAAGTTGATACAAGTGTTCTGGGCACAGAGAATCAAAGTAAACAAAATCGTGGGGAGAAGCAAAGGAATAAAATATGAATGATGGACATTCTGAGGAAAAATAATCTGATTGGTCAACAAAACATGAAGTATGAAGAACAGGCCTAATCCTGCTGTTGACATCTGATGATGCAGAAGTCAAGGGACTTAAATTGACTTCTACCTTGAAACTCTAGCATAGCACTACGTCAACCAATCGAAATATATTTGGCCAGTTTGGGTCATCTGTCAGCACTTTATCTGTGCTAGAGACAGAATGAGTTTTCAAGGCTGTCCTGCCTGTTGGTTGCTACGGTTACCTGCTGCTGCGCTTGGCACGGGCTCGTGCGTAATAGGCTTCATAGGATTTGGGTTTCAACTCTAGTGCCTTGGAGGCAAACTCCTCCGCCATCCCAAAGTCCTGCAAGCAACAACACGACCAACAGTCATACACTGAGCCATACATGAGTTCAGAGGGAGAACACACACACATATGTACATGCGGACATGCGCACAAACACACACACGCACGCACACACACACACACACACACACACACACTCAGGTTGAACATGAACATGTCACATTTATATGAGGATGTAAACACTGATTATTACAAAAATAAACACCAAAATACACATATTTAGTGCAAACATGATAAACAGACATACAAAAATGGAAATGCTTGTACACACACTTATAAAATGTATTGACACACATACAAATAAATGCTTTACAGGGACAGTGGGAAGATGCAGTCTGACAGCTCAAACCTCTTCCTATACTAAACCTAACAATTAAAAAAATCCAACAAATGTCAGAAAAACCCAATGAACCAATAAATCTGAAACCTGGATGAGCGTAAGATGGAAAGAAAAACTGCAGCATGAGCAGAGTGTATTGGGAGAGTTCAAGGGGATTTCTCCATCCAGAGAATGGAGGTTTCAAAATCCAAACTCAAAATGTTCTTTGGGTGATATCAAAATGAGAAATGATGTAGCCATAAAGGAGAAAAAATGGGTAGATCAAAATATATCTTAATACATCAATACTGTCTTTACAATCCTTGTTCTGCAACCGCTTTGGTCTTAAGTGTTTTCAAAAGCAATTAAGAACATTGACCAAATGCAAAACTAATACATGCAGTTTGTTGGTTAGGTAGTTGCCATTGCATGGATGCTTGTAAACAAGGAGATTTACAGCATACTTGCTGCTAGTTGTTGAAAGTCAGTTTCTACAGGCTGGTCAGTGGTAATTTAATACAGATATCATGGACTTTAGTTAGGGTAGACACCATATTTAATTGAACGCAGTAAAGTGTAAAGTGTGTTGCAATGCCTTAAGACACTTCAATAATTAGATTAAAAAAAAAAAATTACTAAAAAATCATAAAAATAAATATACAATTACATGTTTTTTAATAATTCACTGAATTAAAAAGATTTAAATATAAGACAACAGAACAGAAACTTTTCGTTATTAGAATCTCATTAAAATATAACAAATGACAACGCTGTTTTTAGCACAAGGCCAACCAGACACAGTTATCAGTGCATGCTGGGATAAAGTCCCAAAACTAGGAATTGACCGACAAGTCAAAAGTCAGTTTATATGAGGTGACCGATCTAAATTATTGTGGTCAGGGCAATCTCAATGCTTAATCATAATGTCTCTACGAGTAAAAAGAGACAGAAAGAGGAGAGTTGTATGAAACAGTTTTAGACTCACGTTCATTTTCCTGTGGCAACGGGAGAGGTTGAGCAGCAGAGAGACCTTGAGCTCACGGAAGGTCTTCAGGTCCTCTGTGAAACCCTCTCTTGGGAACTTCTTCAGGGCATACTGGTACCGTTGGGCGGCTTCTTTCACCTTTCCTTTCTAGATCAGCAAGACATTCTCTTAAGTCTTCAGTCTCTGGAGTATATTTTTAGCAATAGCCAAAATAACATTATATGGGTCAAAATTATCGATTTTTCTTTTATACCAAAAATCATTATGTTACTAAGTAAAAATCATGTTCCATGAAGATATTTTGTAAATTTCCTAGCATAAATATATCAAAACTTAATTTTTTGATTAGTAATGTGCATTGCTAAGAACTTCATTTGGACAAATTTAAAGGTGATTTTTTTGCACCCTCAGATTCCAGATTTTCAAATAGTTGTATCTTGACCATAAAACTGACACTTAAGACTGGTTTTGTGGTCCAGGGTCACATACATGTTTATGATCCAGTATAGTTTACTATTTACACACACACACACACACACACACACACACACACACACACACACACACACACACACACACACACACACACACACACACACACACACACACACACACTTCTTTGACTGTATATATTCACCTTATAGAATCCATCTCCTTCCTCTATCAGTTTGCTCAAAAGAACAATCATAATATCAGGTTTTGATGTAGCCATTGCCCATGTTGCAGGACCTGAGTGAAAAAAAGCGGCAAGGCAAAGAGTCAGAATGTGGTAAAAACTAGCTTGCTAATCTCAGAGGAACACAAAGGAATGAGCAGGCTGCCAGGATATCTTGCTTAAAAGGAGGCAAAGTCTATGAACAACATTTTTATATCACAAAAAGCCATGGCAACACACCAGACAAAAAAAAAATGAATCTCAAGCAGCTTGGCTGTTTATACCTTGCCGAAATTTAAAATCTGTGTATACTGGCAATAAAAACATCGAGTCCAATAGCTACTGAACTTGCAGTCAACATGCTTGAGCTCTCTGTTGAGAGCCTGAACAGAGGTCATGTGTTTTTACTGGTTTGGACTGAATGTACAGTGGAGGGAGGATGGGAATAAGAGATTGATAGTGGTCTATTAGAGCTGTAGATTTAGCCATGGCCAGTCAGCTGCAGTATGCAGGCAGGCAGTGATTCAGTGCAATTCATGCAAGGCACAGTCAAGAACACGCTAAGATGCACAGGATCAGGTAACAAACTGGCCAACAGTCTGAAAAAGCCAAACTTACAGGAACTGTGGAAAAAACAAAGGCATTTGTTCACACAGGATGCATTCTTGCATTTAAAAACAGCTAGATGCAAAAGAACCGGACAATAATCAGATATCTCAAGTATTTAACTTTATACAGCATTTTCAAAGTCTGAGCTAATGGCACAAGGTGCTCAAAATTTAGCAAGATGAATTGCGACAATCATAGATGTCCATTGTAGTACTATTGTAGTACAGCAGAGAATCCAGGATAATAGAAAGGAAAGCAGCTGTCTTGAGATGCTTTTTAAAACTACAGCATCTTAAAAATGTGACATACGTGGTGAAAATGAGCACGACCGACAAAGACATCTATCGCAATGTGGCACTGCAACAGAATAGAACAATAAAGGTTTCATGATAAAATGCAATGCTAATGGCGCAAATAGCTGCACTGCAGCATTGAAAGGCGTCCATTATAATACAACATCACAAAAGAATTGAACAAAACGCAGGCATCTCAAGATGATTTTTTAGATTCTTTTGACACAGCATCTTAAAATGCGATGCCAATGGCGCAAGATACTGCAAAACAAGCATTGCAACATAAAAAAATGTCCATTGGAAAACAACAGCAGGCATCTCGAGATTAGTTTTTAATTTCTTTTAACTTAACACAGCATGTTAAATGTAACACTTTTCTCTAAGATGCAGCAAAAAAAGCAAGAAGCATCACTACAATAAAAGACATCCATTGCAATATGACAGTACAATGGAATAGAACTCGAGATTATTTTAGCATTTTTATATACATACAACAAAATAGCAAAAAAGCCTCACAACAATGAAAGACATCTATCGCAAGATAAAAAACAAAATAAATGTAGGTATCTCGTCTGTAACTTCTTTTCACCTGATACAACATTTTAAAATGCAATGTTGAAGAAACTGCCAGCAGTCAAATATGACTCTCTAGCACATGATTACATAGAAAAACAGTTGCAAAATAGTGCAAGAATGCATTCTGTGTTAACGCTCCCCAAAAGTGCAAAACATTCAGCATGTAGAAACAATCTGCAGCATCATGCAAAAATGCAACACTGGTTTTCATACATGCAGCCATGCAAGCAAAAAAGCAGACAAATTGAAATACCATTCAGAATTTTGCAGTACAAAATTACACAAAATCCTCTCATGTTTATGGCTGATAGCAGCTCTTTCCATTGTAGCATTAAATGGTCTTTCACATTCGGGCACCCAAAACACTAACAGACCTGACCAATGGAGAAGGGACCACACAGCTAACGAGATGGAGGGACAGTCAAAAATGGCAGATGGGGCGCACAAAAGTCTGCGTTTTACCTCGGGCACGAGTGGGGAGTGTCTGACATCCTGGTTACGAGGAGAGAAGTGGTGGGAAGGGTCACGAGTGAAAGGGTGACAGGTTATTGGGGTAGAGTGAAGCAGCATGGGAAGGGCATCCATATCAGACAGGGAGCAAAGGTTTATAAAAACAGGGAGAATGTGATAGAGAGTCAAGAGAAGAGAACAAGAGAGATTTGATAGTTAGTGGTTACGGGTGAAGGAGTGACGTGAAAGGAAGAACAAGGAAGATCAGCCATGGCAAGCAGCAATGTTAGCAAAAGCAATAAGCCCATCCTGATCAGCTGCAAATCAGTGGAGTTCTGCAGTTCGGTGGAGAGCACACGAGAAGGAGGGTTAGACTCACAGGGAGGGGTATGGAGGAGAAAGACATCTACACCTGAAGCTAATTTCATGTGATTGTCACGATATAGTCAATGCATCTGCCGTTTGTGTTTCTGATGCATTTCTTTAAGGTATAAGCATTGGCATTGATGCTGCGCTCCATTCAAATGTGAATGTGGGATAGTCCATTCAAAAGTTCGGTGTCAGTAAGATATGTTTATTTTTATTTTTGCTAAGGAAATGAATACTTTTCAGTAAGACATGTCAGTAAGAATGAACTTGATTAATGTTGTCAACATTGATAATAATACAAATGTTCCTGTAGGATCGTGTGACACTGATGCTGAAAATTCTGCACTGAAATCCTGCACTGGAATAATTACATTTTAAAATATATTAAAATAGAAAACTTTTAATTTGTAATACTACTACTACCACTACTACTACTAATAATTATGATTCACATTGCTGTTGTATGATATTTTTGGTCAAATAAATGCAGCCTTGGGGAGCATAAAAGACTTCTTTAAAAAATCTCACCAAACCTAAACTTTTCAACAGTAGTGTATAATGAACTAAGCAAAAAAAAAAGGAAATCTTGTTTGCGCTAAATGTTCTAACTTGCTTCTCTGTTTCCATTTCCAAAAATATTTCACTGAAACAATTTTTAATGTTTTAAAGAGAACACAACTGACCAAAAAAAGGAACAGAAACTGAATTTGTGTCCCAAAGAAAGCCGCTGCGGCTCTTTTTTTAAATGTAGTAAATGTACTTGGAAGTCTAACTTGAAGAGCATTTTATTCGATTTTTCCAAGTAGGATACTGGTGATTCTGACTTTCCATATTGAATGGAGTGCAGCATTACTAACCATTACAAACCAGCTATATTATTCTCTCTCTCTCTCTCTCTCTTTTTAACAGTAAAACTAATCGTGTGAACTGGTATGTACAAACATTTACCACAGAAAATATTTACTGAACAAGAAGATAGTTTAGAAATAATTGTTTCTGTAAGAACAGTTCCCCTTCCAGCCTACCTATCTTGGCACCCTTCTTGAGCAGCGCCACCACCACTGATGTGTTCCTGCAGCCAACTGCACGATCCAGTGGACGCATGCCGCTGTAGTCCACATGCTCGATCATCGCACCGTGATCCACCAGATACTGCACCTGGAACCACATCAAGACTACAGCTGTGGCTTGTTTTCTGTATATCCCCTATGTGTTATCTGTTCAAAACCATTAGCATATGCATACACATCCCATTTTGGAAATTATTTAGATTATAGTTCATCCAAAAATGTAAATTCTGTCATCCTTTACTCCACCCTCCACTGTGTGGGTTTCTTTCTTCTGTTGAACACAAAAGATGAAAATGGAAAAATATTGTTAACCAAACAGTTGATGCTAGACACTGACTCCCATGCAATGGAATTCAATGGCTACCGTCAACTGTTATCAGCATTCTTCAAAATATCTTCTTTTGTGTTCAACAGAAGCCAGTCATGTAAGTTTGGAATGACAAGAGGGTGAGTAAATGATGACAGAAAACTTCATTTTGGGGTGAACTATCCCTTTAAGGTCTAGATCCACTTTACAGTAGTTCACTATATCAAAACCAACCACTTCTGAGTCGCCGTAAAAAGCGGCAAGGTCCAGTGGAGTGCGGCCGCTCTTGTCTGCATGGGCCGTCGCCGCACCTCTTTCAACCAGAGCACGGACCAATGGGAGGTGGCCTTTAAGACACGCCCAGCTCAGTGCTGTTAGCCCCTCCTTGTCCATCAGAGATAATGAGGCACCTGTGAAATAAGTTAGAAAGCAGTCAGAAGGTTAGAGAGGATTTTTTTAAATGGCTGATATATCCTCCCCCTTTATATTCTAGTGCATGATCAGAACAGCTGTACCTTGAGCCAGCAGGAACTCAGCCGTGCCCAGATGTCCCTCAGAAGCAGCCATCATTAGAGGAGTTCGTCCCTGTTTATCAGGCATGTTCACATCAGCGCCGTGATTCAGCAACAGGTCCACTATCTGCACAACCAACACCGACATCTCAGACTAAAGCAAAAAACACGTGTGCAAATTAAAAACGACTTTTGAGATGTAGGAGGTGCTCACCTGCCAGTGTCCCTGGCGCACGGCGCTGAAGAGTGGCACGATGCCCCTGCGGTTGGGCTGAGCCACAGCGGCACCCTGCTCCAGTAAAAGACGACACACGTCCAGCTTCCCCCGACCTGCTGCTGCTGTCAGAGCTGAGATATTGAAAGAGTCTCTTTAGTGAGTAATCCATGCACTCATATTGAAATGAAAACACAGAGTACAGGTTGTCTGGTGGTGTTGCACCTGTTTCACCCCACAGTGTGTCAAAGTTATTTATCTGCGCTCGTTCCTCCTCTTCCTCATCTTTCTCGGGGAGGTCAAGCAGGTAGGATACAATCTGTGAATAAATCAGAATTATAATCAGAATTAAGTTTATTGCCAAGTATGTGTACACACACCTTTAATTTGTCTTGGTGACAAGAGCTCAGTTCAGGCATACTACAGATACATAGCGATAAAGGCAATATGACACGATCATTTTTTTTTAAATATAATACAAAATGTAAAAAATCTAGAATTGAAATAGAATTACATATGTACAGATAAGCTATTTACAGGTAGATGCGCAGTTGTGACACGCTATGTGTGTATCACATACACATTATTTTTAATTTGTAATTCTAGTTAGTCTGATAAACATTTTTATAAAGTTTTCACACTGTGATTCTTTACTATTTTAATTTTTACCAAAGTTAAACTGAGATATTAATGATATCATTTATTTGTAATATTTTATATTGTATAATAAATATAAAATTCTATATAAAAAAATTATGAAAAGCATATGAAACCATGAATAGATAATAATAATAGCTAATGAATACCATGCATATTAAAATATATTTTGTTCTGAGAAATATAAAAACAAAACAAACAAACAAAAAAAAACATTTAAAAATAAAAATCTTGCATTATAACACTGTATGTCATTACTGATGCTTTTGATCAACAATTTTTTTTTTAATGTATCCTGAATAAAAGTACTGATTTCTTAAAAAAACAAAAATGTACCTCTGTATAGCCCATACTGGCGGCTGCTATGAGGGCCTGCTGAACTGCATGGCTCTTGTTGAAGGATCCAGCCTGCTGTCCGTCTGTGTTCCACTCGCACTGCAGCAGATACTTCACCACATGAAGATGACCCCGCAGGCCGGCGTGGACCAGCGCACACTGACCGTTCTTATCCAGGTGATCCACCTGAACAGAAACACACAGGAGAGAGAGACTGAGATCAAAATCAACAGCCACCACCCTGCGTTTGTATTGTTTATACAGTACATCTCTATCTAGACATGCATGGCTGACCTTGGCTTTCCTGCTGCAGAGGGCAGTGATGATGGGTAGGTGACCTGCGGCGGCTGCGTAACCAAGAGGAGTGAGTCCGCTCTCTGAAACGCCATCCACATCCGCCCCACACTCCAACAGCAGAGCCACAGTCTCCAGGTAGCCCAGGTGAGCGTGGACACACAGGATGGGGGCGTTATTCAACACCTCTGTACGATAGTTCACGTTAGCTCCGCCCATAATCAGCAACCGAGATACCTGGAGGAAGAGAGGAAGATGAGGATGTGGAGGAGTAGATGGAATAAAAAAATAAGAGTGGAAATGTTTATCGGGATTAAAAAACTGAAGAAATAAAGACATTTCCAATTATGATATATATTGTAGTTTAATACAATCAATATGAACAACTTCTATACTAATAAAACAATAAGGAAAAATTACTAGAAAAATAAGATAAAATAAGTAGAAAAAAATTACATTACCATCTAAAAGTTCTGGGACACTGAGTGTTTTTTAAAAGAAATTAATACTTTTATTCAGCAAGCATGCATTAAATTGATTAAAAGTTAAAGGGTTAGTTCACCCAGATAGCAAATTTATGTAATTAATAACTTACCCTCATGTCGTTCCAAACCCGTAATACCTCCGTTTATCTTCGCAACACAGTTTAAGATATTTTAGATTTAGTCCGAGAGCTCTCAGTCCCTCCATTGAAGCTGTGTGTACGGTCTACTGTCCATGTCCAGATAGGTCAGAAAAACATCATCAAAGTAGTCCATGTGACATCAGAGGGTCAGTTAGATTTTTTTGAAGCATCGAAAATAACTCCGACTTTATTCAGCATTGTCTTCTCTTCCGTGTCTGTTGTGAGAGAGAGTTCAAATCAAAGCAGCTGGATATCCGGTTCGCGAACGAATCATTCAGTTCACCAAATCGAACTGAATCGTTTTAAACGGTTCGCATCTCTAATACACATTAATCCACAAATGACTTAAGCTGTTAACTTTTTTAATGTGGCTGACACTCCCTCTGAGTTCAAACAAACCAATATCCCGGAGTAATTCATGTACTCAAACAGTACACTGACTGAACTGCTGTGAAGAGAGAACTGAAGATGAACACCGAGCCAGATAACGAAAAAAACATTGACTCATTCACGAGTCAAGAACCGTTTCTGTCAGACGCGTCCGATTCGAGAACCGAGGAGCTGATGATACTGCGCATGTGTGATTCAGTGTGAAGCAGACCGACACACAGGGCGTCTGAACCGAACTGATTCTTTTGGTGATTGATTCTGAACTGATTCTGTGCTAGTGTTATGAGCCCGGGTAAACCGAAGGCTTGAATCAAGGGCAATCATCGCAAAAGACCCCATTATACGTCGAGCGCAAAAGAACCGGTGAACTGTTTTCTTCAACCTGTCTAATGAATCGAACTGTCCGAAAGAACTACTGGTGATCCGAAAACCGATGCAACCGGTTCTTCAGTCGTGAACGAGTCAATCTATTGTTCGTTATCTTGCTCGGCTCGGTGTTCATCTTCAGTTCTCTCTTCACAGCAGTTCAGTCAGTGTACTGTTTGAGTAAATGAATTACTCCGGGATATTGGTTTGTTTGAACTCAGAGGGAGTGTCAGCCACATTAAAAAAGTTAACAGCTTAAGTCATTTGATGATTAATGTTTATTAGAGATGCGAACCGTTTAAAACGATTCAGTTCAATTTGGTGAAGCTGCTCTGTTTTGAACTCTCGCTCACAACAGACACCGAAGAGAAGACAATGCTGAATAAAGTCGTCGTTTTTGCTATTTTTGGACCAAAATGTATTTTCGATGCTTCAACAAATTCTAACTGACCCTCTGATGTCACATGGACTACTTTGATGATGTCTTTCTTACCTTTCTGGACATGGACAGTAGACCGTACACACAGCTTGGAGGGATGGGAAAAAACAAATGGAGGGACTGAGAGCTCTCAGACTAAATCTAAAATAACTTAAACTGTGTCCCGAAGATAAACAGAGGTCTTATGGGTTTGAAACAACATCAGGGTAAGTTATTAATTACATAAATTTGCTATCTGGGTGAACTAACCCTTTAATATTTAATACTTTGTCACAAAACATTATTTGTCACATAACTTTTTATCTACATTAACATTTCTAATTAATTTTTTTTTATTTAATTTTAAATTACAAATGATTTAAAAATTTTATCAGCTAAAAACATTAATTTAAATGTTTTTTAAATATATTAAACAAAAAACAGTTATCATAAATTGTAATTATATTTCACAATATTACAGTTTTTACTGCATTTTTGTTCAAATAAATGCAACATTGTTGATAATAAGAGATTTCCCCCCCAAAAAAAACTACAAACCCAAAGTTTTGAAAACTAGAGTATAAACTTTTTGGAAACAAATAGTTTTTCTTTAATTATGTAATGTTCTTGAGAGATTTAAGAGACTTCTTTCAATAACTTAAACTTAACTGAATGTTTACATTTAAAATATTTTCCTTACAAATAAATACAGTTAATTGCAGATATTTTCAGGTTTTCTATGACTGTGGGAATTCTGTTTATAGATACACACACACACACACACACACACACACACACACACACACACACCTTGATGTTTGGAGTGTAGAGATTTCTCAAAGAAGTCAAAGCTGCAGAGAGCCCTTCTGTACTGTAGGACACCCACAGCCCCTGCAGAACTGAAGAGGAAACCCCAACCTTCTTACTCAGGCCCTGCGTCCAAGAGACAATGTAGTTAATAAAAAAAAACATCAATGGTAATGTAATATAAACCTATTTCAAAAGCATTTATTTACCGCTTTAGTCCATTTTATGCTATAAAAATTTGCAAGGTCAAAACTTTAACAGCTGTTATAGTTAGCCTAACCTTAAAGATGTGAGCTTTAAGAATGTGATGGCCAAGTTCGAGGGTCTGCTGTCGATTGAGCTTGCTGTCTTGCCGTGAAAACCAGAAAGCAAGCAGTGTGTGGCCACTCCTAAAGAATCATGGGAAAAGAGACAAGATGAGGCTATGTGGGATTTTATATATCTGAGATTATAGCTATATTTCTCAGACATTGACACAATGTTCACATTCCATTTTACTTCAGGATATATGATATGAATACATTTTTTACATTTTAAGATGAAATATTCAGAAGACACTTTAGCTTCTCACCTGGGGTCACAGAGGAACTTGGTCTTCTCTCCATCCTCTCTCCAGATGAGCCACTCTCTGAAGGAGGGGTGGATGAACATGCGCGTTCCATCACGTCTTTTCACCAAGAAGGGCGAAAGGAGTTCAGACCTCTGCTGGAAATCGTCCCAGTCCATGGCCGCTCCACGCACCATGCCGGCGTTCACGGCACTGTAGGCCTGCTCATCAGTTAAGGGGTGTAGAGAAGCCACGGCCACGTTAAGCAGCGGAAGAACGCGCTCGAATGACGACTGAGTTGGGAAACGCATGTTCAGCTGCAACAAGTAAACCTCGGCCAGATTCACTGGAACCACCTGCACACAAACACCAAGCTTACAGTTTAATTATAATAATAATAATAATAAAAGTTTAATAAAACAAAAAATGCTAAAAAGATGAAATGTATCACACACACACACTCATATATATATTTAAATTTTCTTTTAAATTGCAAAATCTAAATGAGTTTCATTTACCCTATTACTTTTTTCATATGTTTAAAATGAATCATAAATAATTAACACCACATACATACTACGAAAAGCTATAATAAAAAAATATTAAAATAAAATCATACCCCATACATAACTACGAAAAGCTGAAAAAAACAGCACACAGAACTATTAAAGGTAAAATCAAATAAATATTAAAAAACATAAAAAAGAATAAATTAGCACCATATACTGTACATCCCTGAAAATCTCAAACGAAACAAAAATATATAAAGTAAAAATAACAAACCAAACATATTGAAAAGCTATACAATAAAAAAAGTTAAAAACAAAAATACGCTAAATAAAACCGAAAACTTACAAAAATGAGGCTTTAGTCAGTTTTAATGTTTCTTTAATTTAATTTTAATTTCTGTCATGATGCAGTAGGTAATAAAGGAGGCATCTGTGTTGATTGACCCCTGACCTTGAAGCTGGAGCTTTTGAGCACCAGGTAACCCTTCTCAATGAGGTCCAGCGTGAGCTTCAGGTAGAGATACGAGCCCCGGCTCAGACTTTTCAGATGAGTGCTGAGTTTGGTGAAGGCTGCGTTGTCCAGCTTGCCATTGAGAGCCACGTTGTTCTGGATCTCCTGGCTGCAGTGAAGCCGGTGCAGGATGTAGCCCTGCAAGTCTGAGTCAATCGCATCACTTTCATCCAGACGATCCAGAGAGATACGGTGGAACGGCAACGGACGAGTTATATCCTGAGATGGAAAGAAAAAATGAATAAAAGTAAATAAGTAAAAAGGATGGAAGTATGGTTAGATGGATGGACGGATGGAATACAGACCTGCAATGTGGTTCTGACAGTGACCACTAGTTTAAGCCAGGGAGGGAAACGCTCAACGGTTTTGCACAGGAAGGAAACAATGGTTTCTCCATAATCCGGTTTATGAAACTCTGCCTCATTCAACCCATCAATCACAATGAGGAGATTCTCCTCACACGCAATCTTCCTCTCTGTAAACATGGCATGTGTTCAATATTACATATATGTATGTCAGCATAAGAGTGTGCAGGAACACGCTTACACACCTCGATGCAGGATCTCCAGAGGTTCCAGCAGGCCCCTGCGGAAAGCGTTGAAAGGGTCCTGGACGCAGGCGCGCAGGCTGAGTGTGCTCTGCAGGTGCGGCTGGCGGAGCAGCAGATCTCGGTAGGCCTGCATCTGAGGAGCCCTGCACAACAACGCTGCCACATTATGCACAAACTCAGGCACCAGGCAGGTGTATGCGTTGTCGGACTGACAGTAATGGTACGCCACCACCTGCACATGAGAGAGCATATATAAGCTGACAAACATTTACATTCACAAGACAGCATGCCCGTAAAACATGATTTTAGTTTTGCTTATCAAAATTCAGTTTCAGGTAAATGTTGTTGCAAGAGTGCTGATATTTCACTCGATGATGATTTAAAAATGAAACACCATTAACTGTGTTGCTCAGAGACACACAATGGTTCACTGGTGAAGCAAGAACAAGGTAACTTGAATAGTATGTATGAAATACACACTATCATTCAAAATGTTCAGTAGTGAGGGTTAGATTTATTTTTTCAAATTAATCATTTTATTCAGCAATAGGATCGTTAGAAAAAACTAATACTTAAATTACTCATGTGACACAGCCTTGGAGAACCTTATAGACTTCCTTCAAAAACATTTAAAAAATCTTTTGAACAGTAGTGTAAGAACTTAAAATTAATTTCTTGTTTATTAAACATTAATAAAAGCAATATCAGCATGGATATAATTCAACCATAGGTCTGTGTGATATTAACTTTGGATTGCAATAACAGACTTTTAGTGTTCTTTTATAAAGGCTCAATGTTAATAGCTTATCGATCATTATATGCAACACCCACAACACCCTAGCACTGTGATAAAAAATCTTTGCACAGGCAAATACCATTCAGCAAATCTAATAATATAGTCTAATGGATTTTAACCATTTCATAATAAATTATGTGTATTTATTATTAAGCATCAGGCACTACTTCTGTATATATGCCAAACACAACTTAGCCATACTTTTTCACAGAGTACAGCTAAATGTAAAATGTAGGTTAAGACAAAGAAATAGACAGAAAAAGGACAGTCTCAGGGATTTAGTGCAGGAACTGCTTTCAGCTCAAAAACACAATGAATATTAAAACTTCAGAAAGATTCAAAGCTCAGGAATTTTGATTTGATGAAGGCCTTTTATTGATGCATTAAACATTATGGAGTTTGAGTGCATCGATGGCCTTATTCCAATATTCTAAGACCGCTGCTTCCCTGGATTCACTTCATCACACAGTGTGTGTGTGTGTGTTCCAAAGCTAGTCATCATTAGCAATGCAGACTCTGGGTATATCTAATGGCTGTGCTGGGAGACTCTGCGCATATAAATATTTGATGTGGCAGAGCTGCAATAAACCTTTGTGCTTAAAAGAATAGAGAGAAAAGGAAAGCACAGAGACAAAGAGGAGCAAGGGAGATTGAATGCCAGGCTGGGTATTTGCCCGCCCCGTAGATTATGTTGGTATTAGTTGGCACCTGAGAAGCCAGCCTTCTGAGGGCCTCCTCCTGGCGTCTCCTCATCTCGGGCGTCCCAGGGCAGCTGCTCCCACCGACCAGAGTACCGTGAGCAGACTGGGGCTGGCTCAAAGGCAGTGTGTCGCCATCTGAGAGGAGGACAAGACATGCATGTAATGTGAACAAAATGCCATTGACATTTTAAGAGCTGAAGATATTCCCTTTAAAAAATAAAATCAAAAATAGTTTGCCTAGGAATGAAAATTCTGTAATTATTTACTCAGCCTCAGGTTTAAACCTGTAGTCTATAATTTTATATTGTCTGTGATTTATTTTTCTTTAGAAGTATATATATCCATAGCCATAAATTGATCTTGTCAGTAGGCTATGTGACTAATATGTATTTTACTCACTGTGACCAATGTGTGCACTATTGTGCTTCTAAAATCATAAAAAAATATCAAATCCATAGAAGCAAATTCTCATCAGTCATAACTAACTAAATGTTTTGCAGGATTTTAATCTTCAGAATTTCAAAGCATTTACCAATAAAAGAAAAATTGCATAAAAATGTGCGATATTAGAAGTCTTTTTTTTTCTTTCTTTTTCTTTTGTAAAGTGAAAAAGATGAAGTATATTCTAAAACATATTTTAATAAAATAATAATACACATCAATCTAAATTACATTTTAAATCTACATTATTATAAATATGATAAATTAAAACTATAACTAAAAAAAACTATTTTCCATTTTAAGTTTCAGAAACACAAAAAACACCTAAAAAGCTAGTCTTCTAAAGCCATATGAGAGTTTAATGTGAGGACTGACTGGAGTTGAAGATATTTGATGAATTAGTATTAGTAGTATTAGTGAATTAGTAAATTATTTGCTGGAAGTCTTCCAGGAGGTGCTGAAAGTCTCAGGTTTGCATCCCAAGACTCACATCGACTACTTTAATGGTGTTTTTTGTTTGTTTGTTTTTGGTGTGCTCTTTTGGGCACATTCAAGATGTGGTGTGATGGAGAAGAGCTGTGAGGTAACAAAATAACACCAAACCGGTTTGGTCAATAAATAATGACCCCATTATTTGTATTTGTTACTATACATTTTTTCTCTTAGATGCTTATTAAATCTTAAGCAAATGTGGTCACAGTTAAGTGGTTTTGGTCTGAATGAGTCCACTCACGTTTTGGTGAGGCGTGTGGACTGTCAGAGGTGATCTGTCTCATGCGGGTGCCATGGCAGCTGAGAGCCACCAGGCGAGAGACGATGGCCGTCTTGCCGAAGCCCACGTTGCCGACGATAACGACACCTTGATTGGCGGTGGTCTCACTGCAGCGCAGACAAGCGTCGACTTCCTGGAACAGCCATTCTCGACCAGTGAAAACCGCTTCAGGTGTCAGACTGGGCACCTCGAAGAGAAGCGGCTTTAGGGCGATGTCCGGTGGCCGGTATGGAGCAAAGCGCACTGCATTGTGGGAAGCATTAGGAAATATTGCCAGTGAAATGGGTTTTATACAAACATACACAGTATATTTATCCTTCCAAAACCTCTTTTTCTCTTTCTTCTTACAGTGCTTTGATCCATCAAAGAGAAAGTTTTACAATTCACTTTCAAAAATGAAAACCTCTTCACAATGCAGTAATAATTTTTTAACCAGCAGAGGGGGATGCTTTATCTGAAAAAGGCCAGGACTGGCAGCTTACGCAAGCCAGAGCGTCAGTGTGAAACGCCATGAATCAATGGTTGTCGACGGGGTGCCTTGACCCATTAATGCATGGCAGAAAATACATCTGAAATAACAGATCAGCCTCCATGCATCAAAAACAGCCACAGAGCTGTCACTGAGCCGTTGCCGTGGTTACAGGAGCCCACCCCTGGGGATGCTTGATGCTTCTGTTCATAGATTATCTGTCAAATTTATTGCCAGCATGCACAAAGCAAAATGTATATCCATCAGCATATCAATCCACCATAATCAAGATCCTTAATATAAATTAAAAATAATCCTCATCTAATATTCATATTCAGTCTTCGTTATTATTTTACGTATCATACATATATTAACATTAATCCCAATTACTGATAAAATATTCAAGGTAAGTGTCATGTAGAAGCAAGACAGGGATATTGGGAGGAAATCTTCAGCACAATTAGCATAAATTATGTATAATTTCCTAACTGTATAGGATTATGCTGCAACAAGTGTGATAAAGCATATTATGAGGTTAATTATCCCTCCATTGCATGTGGACTATTAATTAGCCTTATAACATATCAGTTAATTATCTATGCATTAGCATAACAGGATGGGCAGATTTATGCAGAGAGAGGTGACCTTTATAAGCACATATGGATGCTGGCAGACACTATAGCAAAAAGGGCAAGAAACAGAGACAAAGAAAGAGAGAGATAGAAAACCCAGGGCAGCCGAGCAGTAAAACGGCTATAAAGAACTAGAGACAACCAGGAAGGTTGTAATAAAGAAGAAGCAAAAAGAAAAGTGCACTCATTGCTTTTCAGTAGCATATATTAAAATCTCCTTTTGTGGTACAGCTAAAGCAGGTTCACATCCCCAGAAGTTTTCCACAATTAAGCGTGATTTTTACTGGTGGAAATGACTTTTAATGCCTATTTAATGTACTATACTTAAACATGAAAGAACCTGCTTGTAATTGCGATCAAATTATGCCATTATCTAGATTGTGGTAGAATTAGTTACGTTTGGATACCTCATGGTTGACGTACAGTTTGAGCATCACATCACTATGATCCCTTTTAACAAAATATGATATGTTTCGACATTAATTAACATTGTAAATGCAGCCATTACTGTATTATGTGTTCATTTAAAAAAAAAAAAGACTCCATTTTGTGATGTCTGGCATTAAATTACAGTAAACTAGTTAACGCTACTCCATAAGGGTTTCTAATACAACAGCAGAGGAATTGATGGCAAATATCACATCTTTCTCTTTTCTGACCAATGTTAGCAATCTCTCTATATTTTTGTTTTCTCTTTTGTAAGGTCATAGAAACACCATCGTGGATTTGTTCTTTTGCTTGCTATGATGACTTCCGCCTCTAAGAAGCTCAAAAATGTGAAGAAGGTGTGTAAATAAGCACACAGATGCAGTCTAGCTCCACTGCTCTGTCATCCTGAACTAAACGGGCTATTTGGTAAATTGTGAGAGCTATCGGAGTTCTGACTGAATGTGAGAGGAAACCAAGACCTCCAAGGCATGATTTAGGATGTGTGGAGCCTTGACTGTGAGCTTTAGACAGCAGGCTGAGTTCTGACGGATGAGCCAGAGCTAATGCTAATAGGAAGTCAATATATTGATCTGGACTGGAGACAGATTACGGCACGGCAGTCCAAAGGGGAAACCGAGCACAGCGGGACGAGGGGGGAGAGTGGTCCGCAGAAGAGCTGCAGAGTGTGTTGAGGGTCTTAATGGGACATGCTGTGTGTAGCAGAGAGCAGTTGTACAAGAGGCAAGAGACACACACAGATGTCAATTCAATTAACATTATATTGCAAAGATTAATTATTTTAAATCTCTTATTTTGTAGAATTCTATTTTTGTTTCCCCTAAAGTCCACTTACAGGGATAATGTTAATCAAGGTTCTGCAACCAAAAACAGTCATAATTTAGATTTAAATGATAATTTTCCACCCTCTCTAAGATTAAGATTGCTGTATTTCTACTGCACATTATATGTTAGTATGCTGTTATGATTCTCTTTGTATGTAAATAAGTGGCTGAATAATAAAAAAAAAGTTTTTACATTTTTGGTCAAGAAATAATAATTCCATCCTTCTTTCTTTCTCTTTCTTTTATTATCTTATAGAGCTGCTTTATAGTTTGCTTCATAACTAATGCACTTTACAATACTGTTACTGAATTAAATTGAACTGTATAATGACACAATTTTCTTTTTTCGAGCTGCTTTACAGATAAAATTGTATTTGTTTCACAATGCAACATTAACACTGCTTGCTTAATTCTTGTTTACTACAATGAAGCTGCTTTGAAACAGTTTGTATTGTATAAAGCAAAATATAAATGGACTTGCATAGAATGAGTAGGTCTGTGTTCACTTGTGACTGGTAATATGCAAGGTGTGGTGAAGTGAAACAAATGAAGAGTGGAAGAGAAATAAGTGTATGTGGTCACATACACATAATAAATCTGGGAAAAATATACACACCTCTAATGTCTGCTTGTCCAGAGCGGCTGAAACTGGAGTTCTGTCTTGGCATACGCAAAGACGTGCGCAGTGGAGCCTGTCTCTGCTCATCCAGGTATGCAAGATCCTCCAGGTGAGCTGAACTAGTGGCTGTGTGTGTGAGAGAGAGAGAGGGGGGGGGGTTAGGCTACTTTTTATTTTATTTTATTTTATATTATTATTTTTTATTTTGTGTGAGTGTGTACATTGATGCTTAGGCAATATAATATTTAAAATATTCATTCCAATCAAGTACGTTGAAATTGAACACTGAAATAAATTTTGAATTTAAATTGAAAATTGAGAAGTGAAAAGGAGAGCGAGAGAGAGAGAGAGAGAGAGAGAGAGAGATTGACAAACTCTATTAAAAATCATTCCACCCACTTACATATACAACAATAACAGAGAAAAACAGAAACCAGTTATTATGCATTTCCTCATTTAAGCAGCCAAGCAAAAGAAGAGAAGCTACAAAAAAGAAGCAAACATATTCTAGCAATAGGTTCCAAAAAGAGCTTGTTGTTCCAAAATCAGGGAAAGTTTTCAATATCATTAATTTGTCTACTATAAGTTTAATTATGCCTGAAACTAATCAACTATCAACTTCAGCTATGAAGTAAATCTGGCATAGTATTAATAAACCATTTACCATGATAAAAGATTAATATCAGATTGTACTTGGACATATGCTTTGTTAGTAAATGATTACAGAAGTTCCATGGTATTTGTATTCAACTTCATTCATTACAAGCTTTTACTTGAGTGACTTAAATACAAATGATGGTACACTAAGCTATTTTACAAGGAATTCCGTGAGAAAACAGTGTTATTTCATGGTACTATCAAAAACATGGTACTAATACCATGGCTCTATTTGTCATTAACGATGAGTCAAATATTTTGACAAACTGTATGAGAGCTAGTGTTTGCTTAGCTTGTTGTTATTAGCTTACATGAGAGTGCATGCATGAATTCTGATTTGCTTTTCCTTTGCTAATGAGGAGGAAAGTTCATGGCGGCTTGATACACAAGAATATTAAGAACACAGTGGGTGGTCACTGAATTTAACAAACAGGAACAATAATGTTGAAATCCCTTTCGGAGCAAATTTTTCCAGCTGATGAATAATAAAAAATAATATTGACCAATCAGAATCCACCTTCAAAGAATTCAAGATTTTAAAGCAACAGACTACATAACTGCACAAATAAACAGAACATTACTGTCTGTTGGTATGGATGCTAACAAGGTTACTGTTATCTTTTTAGGTATTGTTCCTGTTGTGAACAGGCCTTATCTGTAAAACTGACAAAAACTATGGTTATCATTGTAAAATGTGAAAAATATCCTAGACACCAGTATTTCTCCTGCCATAACTGTGTTGCTGGATTTATAGCTGCTTGAAATGCATCACAATGACTTTGGCTCCCATCACTGAACTAGTGTTTTACTGCAGTTTACACTAAACATCTGAACATGTGCACATCTACATATCTCTAATCTGGTCTGAACATGGAGATCTGTTTGTGTCCTTAAATAATGCTTCTATGGAAGATAAACATATAATAGCGTATGCTTTTCTAAGTGATCAGACTTGTAATTATCACCTTAAAAAAATTACTTAAGGTGCTGCTACATTTACTTTCGTTAAGCGAATGGTCACATAAGGGCAAAAGATTTCCCGTCCAGATTTCACCACTGTTTCTTGATGCTCACATGGTGAGCATTCTCTTTGTTGATGAACAGAAAGCTGCTTGGTCTAAAATTATAAGTTGTGCTTCATACATTGCTACACTACTGATAACAGACAACTTTTTTGCCCATGAAATCGGCAAAATGTGACCACAGCTTTAGACTTATAAAGGGAATAAACATGAGCCATTTCAAGAGATAAGAACATTTGAGACTTGGCAGTGTGTTCTTTTAATGTGTGCCAATAAGAAACCACCAGCAACACCCTAGCAACATATTTTGCATTTTTTATGCATAGATATGTATAGGCAGTTGCCACATTCAACAACTTTAGACACGCCGACACTTCCGTCAACTTGGTGAACGGTTAATGTGCCATCACTTACAGTCAAAATCAATGAGATTTGACATGGACCTCCTTGCTTTGTTGTAACGGGGCAGCATCAGGAGCTGGGAGCTGCTCCAGAGCTCAAATAGCCCATAAAGATGAGAAGAAGGGCACTTCTATAGCTCTCACAGTAATCACTATATACTTTTACTGACCTTGACATTTTAAAGGAACTGGAAACACGTGTTTGTTGACTTTTAGGGTCTGGATTATGCAGGATATTTCCTCTCTTTGCAGTTCACCATTCGTGAACAGAAGTGTTCAAAGAGCCTCAGCTGAATGAGTTTCACATGAGCTGACTCCAAATATTGACCCGCGGTGAAAGATGAATGTGAGTGTTTGTAACTAACGGGATTTGAATGCTGGACTGAGTTTTGACTAGCTCAGAATAATATGGAGGTTTCTGCAATTTTACAGTTAATCTAGGGTTAAATTACAACTGGAATGAAAATACCAGTTTCTGAAGTTTCTGAAATGACTCAAAAGAAGCAAAGCAACAAAGGTATAGGCACATATATTCTAGAAGAATTGCTAAGATAAAGTAAACTGAATGTTTATAAAAATGGATAGTCCCACCAAATCTGACAGAAAAAGACATGATTAATAATTTAATTCAAGTGACCATTATTTGCTTGTTTATGCAGCCTACAGTTAGGTTATCAAATTATATTTCTTATCATTTATTTTACCATATCAACAGCAATAATAATAATAATAATAATAATTGCAATAATAATAGTTGTTGTTAAGAATATGATGTAACATTGTAGCCTATACTTACTGTATTTAATTTATGTACAATAGTATATTATTGTAGGCTAAACAAATTATGATAACATTAATTCGGTTTTATTTTCATTACAGATGCATTAGTACTATTGTGGCAGTATGTCTACTCTACACAGTATGTCAATTTCCAACTTTAACTGCCCAGGTGTAAAAACGTACCAGCCACAGAGTTGGGGCGGGGCATGAGGTAGAGGGGGATGGAGTGGGCGGAGTGAGAGACGGAATGCTCCAGACTCCTCTCTGGGATTTTGTTGAGGCTGTATGTAGAGGCGGCCATGTTTTCATCCACCCGATAAAGAAAAGCGTCTGCACCCATTGACTTCTGTGCCTGCCAGAGTTTCAGGCTGCCCCGTGAGCCCTCGCTGTGTTTACCTCCATGCTCGGCGTTCTCTGAGTAACTTGTGAGCGTTGCTGCATGAAAGCAATGAGAGATTAGAAACAGAGACATTTTTGTATTTGTACATCAATGATCAGCATTCATTTCTGTTCTTAATACAACTGCAGAATGTCTCTGACCTATAATGCCGCTGTCTCGGCTCTCCAGGGTGGAGGTGGGACTCTTGATGGATCCGTAAGCACAGTCTCTGGTGTCCATGTTACCCGGGGCTCCAGCGGGTAATGTGGAGCAGGGGCTGCCAGGAGGGGGCGACGCTGTGCTGCTGGCTAAACTAGAGCATGGGCTGATCCTCTGGGTCATGGAGATGCCCTGAACATCAGGAGAAAGACAGTTTCATCCTCAAAATTACAGAGTTGGAGAATTACAGTAACTCCAACAGAGGCAGAGTGTTTCTCCTCTCTTTCCACAAAAATCACAAGCAATGAGCGGAAACCGACAATTGTTGCTTGGTTTCTATTTTGTAGCCCTTGCTTAAGCTTGTCCATCCAAAGTATAATCTCACTGGCTCACAATCCTACTCCAAGTTCTATAAAAATATGTGGTCAGCTCTGAAATACCTCATGGCTATATGTTCAAAGATCAATAAATAAACCATTAATAATAATAATAGTACTACTACTAATAAATGATTATTATTATTATCATTATTATTATTATTATAGGGTAATTGTTCTTCAAACTTAGCTATGAAGTACTTCTAGTTTATTATTATTATTATTTTTATTAATGCTGTCAAATGAATAATTGCATCCAAAATAAGTTTTTGTTTATATAATATATGCATGTGTACTGTGTATATGTATTGTGTATATATAAATACACAAACATATATGCATATATTTTAAAAAAATATTTACGTGTGTGTGTATATTTATATATATATATATATAAATCTAAATATTTTATATATAAATAATTTTTTGTATATACATGCATGTGTGTATACATACATAATAAATATAAACAATACACATGCATATATTATAGAAACAAAAACTTTTATTTTGGATGCGATTAATCATGATTAATCGTTTGACAGCACTAATTATTATTATTCATTTTTTTGATGATTATTATTATTAATGTTATAGTTTGTATTGTTATTTGTTATTATTAAATTATAAGGGGGATATAATAAATAATAACAACAGGAAATAATAATAACACATAATAAAAATAATGCTCATATTCATATACAAAGGCAGGATATTGCATGTTTCTTCTAATAAACAAACATAAAAACATGCATTATAACAGCACAAATTTGTTTAAACCTTTGGTAAAACCACTAACTTAAATTGTTCCATTCAATTCAATATGCCAATTTACATTAGAATAATTGTACAAAGAACTGACATTTACATGCTTGTGTTTCATGAATGAGGCCGAGAATCTTCACTCAGTTACACTGCAGAAATTTAGCCTTTCCGAGGATTTTTTGTTAGATCAGTGCACCACTGCTTATATATGAGGGTCCTGTTCCAGAAAAGCAGCACTGTTGAATGACTTTCACACACAAAAATGCCCACAGAAGTGGAAATCTGCTGACTGGTATTTAATGTTACAGTCCTGTCCCATATTTCTGCTGAGGACTGCACACTCATGTGGAATTATCTCTTTTTATTGGCCTGGGCTGACTTAAAAAAAATTTCCTCTGTGACTCATTATTATGTAATTTAATATAATGTTACTGCCTTTATAGTATATGATTGAGAAAACTTTCAATTATCAACTCTTAACCAAATGCAAAGAGGAGAGAAATAAGAGTATTATTTCAGCATGCTTTGGTCGGCTGCAAAACATGAGCTACACAAACAAACCAGGCTGGTGGATCATTTTACCCAGTAGGAAGAGAGAGAGCGAGAAAGACAACGTGAGAAACATAAACAGACAAAAAAGAATGATAATGAAAGAGTTACAGGGGGGAAAAGTAAAGAGAGTAGAAAAGAGACATGGAAAGAATAAGTGGTTAAGCGCGTTCATGTCTGACTCTGGGTCTGCGGTGGAGGGCACATTAATGACTTCATACAGATGGATATGAATATCAGTCAGTCACTAGTACTTCTGTCCAGAAAGTTGCTTTAGGTAATTTGTTTCTTGCAATCAAAAGAGATCCACAGCTGCAGACCTAGAGGATGTGCTTTCATAAAAACTGATCACACGTGAAAATGAAACAAGATTCTGATTCACAAACTAGGGTCTGATTCAAGTTTAACACTTTGTAATTGGGTTTCATTCCAAAACAATTACAAAGAAACAACAAGCATCACATTGAATAAAAACATTCATTTTTAAAGTAGAAAGACTAAATTGTTGCCAGATCTCGGACTCAGTAACTTCCCAGATATGTCTAAATAGCTCTACACCTTTTTTTGTCCAATTCAGGGTTCAGTTTGTGTGGGAGAGATCAGCTTTGAATTGGTGTTTGAGAAATTGTGGCCTTTCGATGACCATGCTTGCTTGGCAAAATAGCTCTGTGGAGGTCTTGAGTAGCTCTGCCCAGCTGTGGACAGCAGGAGTTTTACGTTTGTGCGATACATTCCTGAAGCCAATGTGTTGGATTGATGAGGTCAAGCTCAGATCGGATCTAGAGCTGAAACGATTCATTAATCAAGTAACTCGATTACAAAAATTACTCAATGCAAAAACTCTCTCCCAAAGCCTCATTAAATTCCTATGACGTGCACTATACGCGCAGGGATCTGATTCTCTCATCTCAGAAATTCTCTCTCATTTCTGCCGTACCAAACTGCAATGAAGCAACTGGTCTGACTGGCGCGTCTCTCTTCCTCACGCACGGCACACGTGCACACTCAAACACACACACACACACACACACACACACACACACACACACACACACACACACACACACACACACACACACACACACACACACACACACACACACACAGACACACACACACACACACAGGTTGCTAGGTTACCATAGCAGATAGGCTCACCCTAGAAATAATATATTATTTGTTAGTAGCCTAATGGTAAATGCTTTTTTTTTTTTAAACCCAAAATTCTTGATCATTTTACAGCCACATAATTATGCATTATTTGTTTTGGTTGTTAAAAAGCACACATAAAAAAATGTATCCGATTAATCGACCGATTAAGTGCTAGATTAATCGATTACAAAAAGAATCGATAGTTGCAGCCCTAATCGGATCACATAAGCTCTCGGGTCATCTAAAGCCAAACGCTTTTTATTCAAGCCCTTTTAGCTCTGTGTGCTTTTTCTTTCTCAGTAATCAGTATAAACAATCAATAAATTCTATTAAAGGTCCCATGACATGGATTATTTCTTTTTCTTTAAATGCTTTTTAATGTTTCCTTAGGTGTACTTATATTGTTAGTATGATTTTTACACTTAAAATTTAGAAATAAAAAGCATTTTTATATCCTGATATTAGCCCTCTGGCTTGAATGCTCTGTTTGAAGGGGCGTGTCTGCTGTGAGACTCCGAGTAAACGACAACTGTTGTGATTGGCTGACATCTTTGCATTCGAAATGCATATATATATATATATATATATAAAATATATATATATATTTTTTTTACTATTACAGCTGTCGAGATCTTTTCCCATCACATGAATGGCTGCAGTGATGAGCATTGAGTAAACAGAGACTGTTTATCGCGTGAATGCTGTGATCTCATCATTATTGTTTTCTCTCACAAAATGCTTTCACCACAACTAACAGCAAACACATGAATACAGTAAGAGTTTTGTTGTGCAGCATAACAGCGTCATTCATTGTAACGGCAGTTTAAGGAAAAGTGTAGATATACTCGCGATGTGTGACAGCTCCGAAAAAATAAAGGGAGCGTTCTTTGATCGCTCTCTGTAGTTAAATCACAATTTAAATAACAGATTTGTTTCATGCTACTAAGAGAAACAACGTGAAGTTGATCGTTTAGTCACTGGCTTGATTCACTGATGCATAAACAGTATTAAACGATTTAGAAAGAAAGTCTGTGTGAACTTGAATAATTAGCTACACATCAGAAATCACTGATCACAGATCAGGCATTAATGAACACTGTTACTCACTGTTTGTGCCGGTGCTGTCGAATCCATATCATAAAAGTCTGTTTGTAACGCCTGTCCTGACATTGCGACTGAATTATATGTAAATATTTGGGCGGGCAAAGCAGAGAAAGGGGAGGTAACATTTCTCCTAATAACGTCACAAGGAGGAGATTCAAGATCAGCCCGGTTGAGCTTCCATCTTCTCAAAGGCAGAGAAAGATAGCAAAATCTTGATTTACACCGATTACAATTTCTAGAAACTTGGGGACCATATACAGGCTAGGGGAACTCATATTAATGTTAAAAAACCTCAGAAAGTGACATTTTCATGTCATAGGACCTTTAAAACAAATAAGATTTTATTTCATCTGACATCATTCATATATTATTACTGTAATGTATATGGAATTGAACACATGTTAGATGAAATTTTTCTGACTTGAAAGGTTTCTAAGCACTCAAACCCCAAAAGAGCAGATGTTCACTGGAGAATCAGGGCTAAGATCAATGTGGACTGTAAATAGACTAGCGGCAGGGGTTTCAGTATCTGCTGTCTGCCCCATGCCTAGTTAGACTCAAACTGCACAAATACACCAACGCAAACTGCTACTGTTCATCCAAAACATAGGAACATCTGTTATGATTTAGAGAGCAAGAAGAGCAATCTGTGTTTTTGAGGTAGGGAACCACCCACTGACAAAACCCTGAGCTGCAGAGAAGCACTTCCCACCATCACTAGGCCAAAAAGTCACTTGAATAATTTTAAAAAGAATAATAAGAGAGACAGGGTGGATGAGAGCACCGAATGTGTGTATCAAACCTGAGGGTCATCTTGTTCCTCCATGCTGTACTGTGCTTCACCAGGCCCTTCGTTCACTTTTTCCCCGAGCAGGAACCCCAGTCGCGTCATCAGTGTGTTGGCGGCCTCGTCTACAGATGGAGGAGGGCCCAGTTCCTGGCTTTCTTCCCCTGCGAGAGAATTAAAGAGAGCAAGAGAGGTAAAACCCACCTGAGCGGTGCGCTCCAATGCTGCTGTTGCATAACACACAGCTTTTTGTAAAAAAGCAGTAGACACTGGTTCCTCAACCAAGGCTGCATTTATTAGATTGAAATTGCTAATTTTATGAAAAATACTACAATTTAAAATAACCATTTTCTATAAGAATACATATTCAAATGCAATGTATTTTTCTGATGGTAAAGCTACATTTACAGCAGTCATTCAAGTGACAATTCAAGTGACCTGATCCTTCAGAAATCATTCCAATATTCTGAAATACGAATGGTTAGGCATAATCACGTATTCAGTTTTTTCTATTATTCTATAACTATTCATGGAAAGTCATTTTGGTTGGATTTGTAAAAGAAATTACCAAATCTAAATCATTTTGGCATTCAGAGAAACTGCTTTCTTTGGCTTTTATGGCAACATAGGGATTTTTATGCAAATGTCACATTGTCCAATGCATACTTGGAAGTCTCTACCACATCCAGACTCTGTGCTGTGGTCGCTTTCAAATTTTGGTCTCAAACAGCTCCACTGGAATCGGCCACTGTCAAACACGTTTAAAAACCAAAAGTCACGGCAGATAAGGACATGCAAACCAGCCACACTGCCAAAAACACTGTTGTAAATTAGCAGTGAGACCAGCCCAAAACCCCAAAAGACCTCAACTGTAAAGCACCGTGTCCCACTAAACCACCTCACAATCCCTATCAGTAGAGTGTAGTAGTGTTTCACATATACACAGTTAAAGGCTGATCTCTAGACTTCAAAAGAAGAGGTGTCTAAATCCACATTGAGAAGAGCTTTTTCAGGATTACTTTTTTCCCATGCCTTTCACAACTCACCATCAGAACAGAGCCGAAGAGAACCGAATGCACTTCCCAGAAACACCACGCGAGTTGCTACACCTCTAAGGCAAAGACTCATCTTACTGTCAAACCTGTCTTCAGACACTTGAAACTTCTCTTAGATAGACCAAAGCCTCAGGTAGCAGCTACAGTTCGATTGTATAAGTTGCATTAAAAAGTAACTTTACAAACTGTCTGAAAGAAACCAAAATCTAGGTATAAAAGACATCTGATGAGTCCTGAACAACAAAGATCAACACAATAGATGCTACAGCTAAATATGATAATTCTGTCAAAGCATGTCAATGGCTGTTTATGTCTCAAAACCTTAAATGAGCTGAGCACCAAGGAATTTTTGAGCATCATAGGAGCATTTCAATATGCACATTTGGGATTACATATACTGGCTATTTTACAATGGCTTCATACAAACAAATAATAAAATGCTACAGCTAATTACATTAACTAGCATCTCAAAGCATGTCAAACGTCATCTATGGCTTGAAAGCTCATGAGCTGAACACATTTTTGGTAATCAAGTAATTGGAATGAAGTTAAAGCACTAAAATGACTAAGAAAAACATATGAACAACTAACACTGAACTAAGACATATATTAAAAACAAAAACACAACTATAGAAAATAGCAATAATGAAAAATATAATAAAATACAATACAATAAAAAATATACAAATGACAAAAACACATAAAACTACTAAAGATTAAACTAAAATAAAATATAAGAATGCTAATTTAAAATATTAATAAAAATACAACAGTATATAAATAATACCATAAATTATTTCAAAATTATGCATTGTTATTCAATATTTAGGTGATGTATGCACAGAGCTTATAGTTAACTAAAGTGAAGCTATTGATTGTAATGCAAATGTATTATTTGTTAGATAGCAAGCAGGAATAAATAATACAGGGTTTGTAAAAGTGATGGATTCAAAACCAAGGCTTGCCACATTATTTGTTTGCTTTTGCCAAGTTTTGCATTTTGTTTCTGCACATGTAGTTGTCTATGCAGCCACTATTTAAAACTGTGCAAAGAACAATGCTTTTTCCAGACAATATAACCAAGCCTACAAACTGGTTTCCTGTTTTAAATGTTGTGTCTCTATAATGTTGTCATGGCAACTACAGATTTTCTGAATATGGTGCTGAAGCATCTGTCTCTTTCATCCATCCTCCAACTAAACATTCTTCCTCAATTTTACTCCATCGCTCCCTGGCTTCCCTGTACCTCCGGCAGGATGTATGTCACTTGTGACAGCGTATAATAAAGTTCAGAAACCCGCTAATGGCAGCAGCAGGAGCTGAAATAGCACAATGGAGGAAAATTCTGTTCATTACATGCAGAAAGTCACAAGGTTTGTTTTTCTGCACCCTCTTCTTATTCTTTTGACCAACAATGTCATCCATTTCAGAAAATGCTGTGCCTCATCAAAAGTTCTCTGGCACACAGTTGGTAAAAAAAGAAGGAATTATTTTTTAAAAAGTACGACCATTCTGAACTGATGATTCACAAACATGCCAGCATTGGTGGTTTAAAGATAAGCCTGAGGATGCAAGCAAAGGAAAATATTCAAAAAACATCCACATATTTTGTGGACCACACACATATCTTCAGGCATAACCATAAACAATCATACCTGCATATCATGAATGAAAATCTAGCAGCTAAAAAAGCGCATGAGTGCACTTTTGCACTGTTTGAGTGATGATGAGTCATCTGATACAGGTGTAGGAGAAAAAAAATGTGAACAAGGTGATTTATGACCAACAGTTTTGTTATGGATGAAATCTTCTCCCTATCTATTCAGCTTTGAAATAAAATTCTGGAAAAAGTAAATAATAATTGTAATTAATGTAATGTAATGTAATTAATTATGGGCTTTTTTTTTAACAAATGTATATTATATTAATTTATATGCTAATATTAGAACCTTGCCAAATCAGCACAGAATTGTTTAAAAGTAAATTTTTTAATTAATTAAAAATTAATAATTTTAATATATATTATATATAAATAATAATGTTTTAACATTTTAAATAAATACACCAATTATTTCATTCATAAAAAAAATTATAATATAATTATTGATGGCTTTTTGTAATAAATATTCATGAATGTGATTAATTTCATTGAATTAATTAATCAACATATCATGCAATTAATTTGATTGCATTATTTAATCAATCAACAGCCCTAGTAAATGATTCTCCATGAAAGTGCCTTAAAAAAAATGACAAATCACTGTACGCTGAGGTTTCCGCCCACTTTTTAAAAAGACAAAACCAGACCTCAGATGTTTAAGTCGTATGTCTCATCTGTAAAGCTCCCATGGGAGCCGCTTAAAGTTCCACTCTTTCACTCCACCACAGAGCAACAAAATCAGCTCTGCTTCCTGTTTCAGACCCCCCTGGGTCAGGATGGTCCCACGGGAAAACGTGTTGTTTGTGCTTTCATGAGAGCAAAAAAACTTCAGCACTGCAGGGGTTTAAACCTCATCATTCGTCATGTCACTGCCTCTTGTAAAACCTACAGAGCTGCATCAGTTATAGTAATGAAAATGCTGATTGGTCCAGTGTCAGAGGTTTGACTTACAGCTCTTGATATGCACTGCTGGGCTTTTAAAATCAGAGCAGAAATCACTGCTGTATAAAGACAAGAAATGACATACAAAACCACATGCAAAAAGCTGCAAGTGTAGCAGAGAATGTTACACTCAGCAAAAAGGGAGAAATATAGAATTGTTGAACTTCTAATGGCAGGGTTGCTATTAATAATCAAATAATTCAAATATCATTCCATTGCCTCAGACACAGGGTTTCCTACATTAAGACTGCATACTGTCCCATTAAACTGCAGGGCAGCCAACTCTCTTTCTCAAGCCCACATTACATAGCATCCTGGGCAACATTAATCTCTAACTGGACTTTTTTTTTGTTGCTGTTTGTTTGTTATTTAAGGTGACTGTACCAAAGCATAAAAATATCACAACTTGTTTGCAGACATTTATAAGACATGCTAAATTTACATAGGCCCTGTACACACTGCAAGTTTCAGGAGTGACAACCGGATTTAAATGAGGGAGTGAGTACAGTAAATGATCATTCCGTGTGTGTACGGAACACAACTCACTCCCGAAAGTGAGTTGTAGTAACCATAGCAACGATGTGGCGTCTTGGAGAGAATGGAGGCTCGCAGATTAGCTAGTTTTTTTGAATGCAGTAGTCACTTCCATATTTTAGTGAATTATGGGGGTACAGAACACGATTAAGGAGTCTGTTCAATGTGTGTTCCGTGTCGGAATGTCTGTTTTTGTTTTAGACTGTTTGATTCTGCCCACTTACAGTTTACACAGTAATATTTTGACACCTTGGATTGCCATTTGGTGGAAAACAAAATGTATTGCAGCCACTGAAGCCAGCAAAAGAACTGGGTGAGAGATCACAAATTCTAACTGACCTAAAAAGCTGAATATTAAACACAGATAAAACAACCCTTACCCTGTAATATCAACAGCTGCGCTCATTACCATGTGAGCATCGAGTGTGATGGAGAGCGGATGGGAGAAACAACTTTCTCTAATATTTTGAATATGGACTGCAGTACCCATTTCAACCACTAGCTGTCAATATTAAATACTGCGCCTGCGAAAATATGGTGCAAGACCAGGCAAAAGTTGCCATTTTCAAGCTAAGGTATTCTGGGGAGCTATTCTAATTCTTAAGTTATTCTAAGTAGTTGTTAGCATGTTGCTAGGGTGTGGTTGCTAGGGGATAGCTAAGGTGTTCCAAGTAGTCAGCATATATTCTATCTATAGACAGAATGATAGAATTACAGAAAGAACAATGGATAGAAAGACGGGTGGACAGATAGATGGATAGAATGATAGATAAAATGACTGACAGACAGATGGATGGACGGATGGATGGATGGACGATGGATAGAACAACAGTTGGCATGACATGATTTGAGGTACCATCCATGTATTTAGTGCTTAGAGATAGGGGTTTTAAAAAGGGACAGAAATAGAGAGAAATAAAACGAGAGACAGAGAAAGGAGACACCAAACACAATCGGATGGGCTGAATTACATTTGCCTGCAAGCAATGTCGCTCCCAAAAAGTTCGTCCAAAAATAACGTCCCAAGCTGGTTTGAGTTATCCAAGCAAAGCTGCGAGGCTCACAGGGAGGAGAAGACGGCAGGACGATGACAGGGTGGCTGTCTGAACAGGGCGGCACAAAAAAAAAGAAAAGCCAAGCACCAAGCTGCAGACCGGCTGTGCTGGCGGTTTAGAAGTAGAAGGCACAAGAAAAAAAAAAACTAAAACAACAAAGGGCTTTGCAAACACACTCTTGGCTAAATAAATAGGCCAGAAAAAAAGCTGGTCTGTCATTGTGAGACATTTTAAGCATGAAAAATTCAGTGTCAAATGAATGGAAACACTTGAGTCTGGTAACCAAAACAATTCAGTTATCAGCATTCTTCAAAATATCTTCTTCTGTTTTCCACAGAAGTCTCGTTTAAAATGACATGAGCGCGAGTAAATGATGACCTTTAAAATAAGTGGGAAATATTTGAGAAGTTTAAATATTCAGCTAAAAAATAACATTGACTTTTGTGCATTTATCCAAGGTCACTTCTGCTATATCTGGATATACATTTTATCAGTTCATGCATTTCTACGCATTGCTAGCACCATGCTCTACTGTTTGAGCTAAAGGAATGCAAGACAAAAATAAAAGTAAAACAGAGGATATGATTTGAATTGATGATATGATAACATCCACCCTTTCCCATGTCCAAATATACTCGGATTATATATATTATAATTGTAATTATGTATACTGTCCTCATGTAAAGGTTAACCTACTTGTTTTCCATGTTATTACGATAACCAACATGTATGTGCTAGCAAAAGTACTGAAGTCTGAACTGAAAAAAAAGATGGTGAAGAAAAGAATCTATTTGCCCTGCAGTATGAACAAAACCCATGTGACCACAACAAGGTTAAGCGGTACTGATGATGACTGCCCTCTGAAGGCCACAATAGCATTCATCAAACATTGCTCTCGCTTTCTTTTCACCAACTCACACCATTCACAACCCGGCCATGCGTACATCCCATCTACTCTGAAATCTCCTCTAATCAAGACAGATTACACCCCAGATGGGTCTCCAGTCCATCTCCATCACTCTAACTGACGCTCGGCCCATGTGGGAGCCTCATGTTTCCATGAATCAAAGGTCAACGTGTGTGTTATTGGAGGATAGATTAAGAACGGCAGAGGGGCTGGCATTCCAGTTGTCCTCTTTTAACACCAGAGCTATGTTTCCTTCAACAACCCTTTCTCCATCTCCATCTCCACCTCACCTTTCTCTTCTTTACTGTCGTCCTCTTCTTCTTCATCATCATCATCATCATCATCTTGTTCTTCTTCTTCCTTGTTCTCATCCTTATCTTCCTCATCATCCTCAACTTCTCTCACCCAAACTTCCCCTCTGTACCCCTCTCTATGTCCATCCCTTCCATCTCCAACGATACCTTGTGCACCTCTGGGACTGGTGCAGAATCCTGACTGCAGCAAGGACTGATCAGACAGGCTCAGACTGGACGTACAGGCCCGAGATGTACAGCAGAAGTGAGACATCCATTGCCTGAAAAGCGAAGAAGTCCGACTTGGTCTTGTCGCCCCTAGGCTAGCTCGTCCCGTGCGGTCATACGGGCGAGACCGCTTCCTCCTCTGCCACGTGCATCTGGCCCTAGTCTCGGCACACGCCTTCCTGACTGTCGAAGCGAAATCCATAATCCAAACAAGAGGATTCCCCTGCTTACAGCTGGAGTCCAGCTCCACAGGAGAACGGTGAGAAGGGAGAGTCTGATCTGTTCATTTTAGGGTCCTTGCAGTCGCAAGGACTTGGCAGAAAATGAGCACCCTGCTTCTTTTCTCCTTCAGAACAGTTTGTGGCCGTCAGTGAATGGGGAGGAGAGGACTCCGACGGTGGTTTGGTTGCTCTGCTGAGCTTCAGAGAAACCGCTGGCTCAAGCTTTAACAGGAACCATGAGGAGTCTAAAGAGTCGAAGTCCAAACACCACAAAAGGAGGGAGGGAGCGAGTGAGAGCAGCAAGAAACCACTGGTTAGTGCAGTTAAAAATGTTGGAGGTCCATGCCGCATGCACACACACAAGGCCTGCATAAGTAGAGAATGAAAAACCGTTAAACGAGAGTTTAGGAAAGGGTCCAGAGCGTATCCAGGTCAAGAATCCCAGCCAAGCCTGAAATGACTTTGAGGAAAGCCAGCTTCTGGTTTCCAAAAGAAAAGGTCCCCCTTTTCCACTAGAGTGCATGTACAGACTGTAACGTCATTAACATCTTCGGGAGCAGAGATAAGAGATGGTCAGGACGACCCCAAAACAAACAGAGAATAGAAGAAAGGAACAAAACAGAAAAACAGATGGTAGTGCTTAACGAAGTGTGCAAGGCTGGGGGTCGGGTTACGCTGTTGTTGGTCACAGGCACGGGACAGCTTAAACTAAAGGGGGCCACGGGTCACTCCTCTCTGACCCTTACAGCCCCGAGAGATGTATTCTGTTGAAGGTGAGGGTGTTTGGTCCAAGTAGGTCACGTTTCACCAAAACTCCAAAACGCTAAATCTGTCATTTCTGTCTTAGGTGGCCTCCACTCCGACCAGATATTCCATCTCTGACCACAACTGACTATAATGAATAAAATATATATCTATATTAAATAATTATTTATGATGTATATAAATACACACACAACAATCAATATATACTGTACCTCTATACTCAACAACACACATTAAGAACATTTGTATGCCATAATTTATTATTAATTAGTGAATACAAAGCTTTTATCGTACTGTTAACAATTGTGTAAAAAAGGAAAGTGGGTCAGTCTATTGTGCTCGTACAAAGACCATATTTACATTCAGGGGATGCTACTGTTAGATAAACTACAGCTGATATGCAGACGCAACAGAGAATACAACATGGAGACAATGCAGTGTGTTTTAAATGCAGATGCACTGATGTGGTTAAAATGAGGTTTCATACCCCACCGCGTCTCATAGATTTGATTTAAAATTGCTTCAAAGAACTGCAAAACACATTAAGCCCAATTTTTTCCCTGACAACAAACCTACTGAGAAGCTTACGGAGTAATGACTCATTTACCTACATGACACAACTACAACACTTCCTACTGATTTCCTGTGACAGAAACCTTGAGAGAACACTGAAACGGCAACATGTGGTAAAGAGAAAAAGATAGACTTCCCACGTACTCTAAAAAAAAAAGTAAAATAAAATAAAACTTGCATATTATGTGAACAGTGACACTCCGGATTCTGGTATCTTTTGAAAAGATTGCCAAATTAAATATGAGTCCCTCTGGACAGTTGGAAACACTTGAGTGTAAAAAAACAAGAAACAACAGCTAAGAAACAGGTAATGAGACAACCCAACTTCCACTGAATAAGATCTATATTTCAGCATACAAAATTAAGGAGAACACTATTTGGTTTTGTCAAAATTTGTGGATTCTTGGATTTAAAGTCAGACTGAATTGTACTGTTATATACTGTACTTGTCTAAAATGCTTAGCAATCATTTATGTGGTAATCCACAGCATACGACATTGGTTGAAAGAGCTTAATGACTTAACTGGTCATCATTTAAATGTCCTTTTGCTTTTAAATAGAAAGTCATTGGGATCTGTAACAACACTGTGCCCCACTGACTTTCACTGTATTGACAAAACACTGAGATATCTTTCAAAATATTTTTATGTTTCATATGAGAAAGAAAGACTTTTAATGACAGCACGGTGAGTAAATGATGGGAATATGTAATTTTTTTTGTTGGACTATTCCTCTACATCTTAAATGACCTCAAATATTCCTTTAACATTTTTAAAAACCTTATTTCTGTGACTGTCACAATTTTTACATAATCATAACATTTCATGGTCTGTCTGAATACTCGATTCTGATTGGCTGTCAGGAATGCATTAAAACCTGCTTTAAAAGTTAGTTTAATCACCATTCTATATTAATGCACTGCTTTAACTGTACCACTCGTACAGAGAGAGAGATTATTTCTAAAATGTAAAAAGTTTAAGCAAAAGTGTCCTTCATTCCAGTGCAAACAGTGAGGCATGTCAACATTCAAAAATATTCCTTTTAGACCTTTTTATTAAAGAAAAGTGCTAGTCAGAATGCTTTAGACAAACAGCACAAGATACATTTAAGCAAAGATTTGTGTGGAAGTAACACAGGGTTTCGTCATGTGATTTCAATGGTCCTGTGCCATCTGCTGGGTTTGCATAAGATAATAACAAGAGCACATGCACCAACTGTGTTTAAATAATGATGCTGTCAAATGTACTAGTATTAACCATATATATAAAAAACTCATTTAATTTTATTTTTATTGTGTGTCTATTCCAATCCAGACTGAGTTGGTACAGGAAGTCTTGTCACATAGAAAGTGATAACCCACGTTACAGAAGGTGTGAGTGATTTCGTGGCAGCTCTGGAAAGTGAAAGCGCTGTATTTTAAAGACATCCCTATGATTACCAGACAGCCTCCCACATGGACAAGTCTAAAGATGACAGATCTTTAGTGATCGGTTACTAATATGATGACAGCGCTTCTCCAATCCTGCTCACGCTGTCATACGGTTTCACATTTGCCAGCACTGGAACTGCCAGAACACTTGCTAATACAGGAAAACCAACACTGATTTACAGGAAGATACCTTTAGATGATCCCAGTGTAGACAGAGGATTCTACACAGTGAAAAAAATATACAGTTTTTTTTAAATACATGTTGCTAACAGTTTCTGGATATAAAATGAATACATCAAATAAATGTATGGGTGATGGGGTTGACACATGGTTGTCACAACTCTGAATGACAGTTTCCCTTGGCTTGCATTTTGAGGCGGTTTACACTATTCTTCTGCAGAAAACCTGTCAAACCATCACATTCTCAAATCTTTCACAATATTACTGCATTAGGAATCTCCAGTACAGCCAGGAAACAACACGAGGAAGTTGACACAAGCTAAACCACTCACCAAAGCAGGAAATTCCCTTCATCATAAACAATAATCAGCATAAACAACTGATCCACAATTATTCTTTTCTTAAATCATAATTATCAGCAGTGATAATTATCTAGAAAGTCGCTTTCTCAGAATATTATTAACCAGCAAGAGGTTTGATGCCCTCCTGAATGCCATGCATTTAACAGCACATTCAAACATCTCTCTCACACTTGCTTGTGCAGATGATGCTTGTTTTGGTTCTGTCACAAAACACAACAGCTGGTCAGTCTACGCACCCAACACCCGTCAGAACTCATCCGTCATGATTTGTACACTCTGATTCCATTTTAACGAGGAGTGATGGCACATTTATGTCCCTGGTGATAAGGTGGCACCAGGGAGCGAATAGCACTCGACAACAGGCATCCTCACATGATGCGGGTAAGTTATGTAAAGTGTTTCCACAGTTGCCATTATAAGTTCATGGGTGCTTTAATTCCAATATGCTTCTGTCGGACAATCACACATACGTTACCGACATTCATTCGTCAAGCAGCTTTTGGTATGAAGAATCAATCTTAACATGCATTCCTTGACTGAGAAAACACAACAATTCTCACAATACCACAGAATGATAACAGGACATGAATACACACACCCATGTATGGACTCCTGGTGTCCTAAACTAAAGCAAGTCAACTATGAAAATAATTCATCAGCATCTATCTTTATGGTTATGAATTATCTTAAGAAATCACATATTATTTCCTCTATGTTTATTCTATGTTTATCATCTGTATGCAAATTCTAGTTACATAGCAAGAATTGGATGGAAATGTAAGTGGTCTCCAAGTCACTATGAGAGAAGAGCTTGCACGGGCCTAAAATTTAGGTTCTAGCCCGGCCATGGCCCAAGACATGGAATTTAAATGGGATATTTTTGCTAGTTTTAACATTTTCCAGGTGAAAATTGCAAGTCACAAAGCAAAATAATAGCATACAACTATAGCCACACAATTTAAGGTACTGTATCATTTATGCCCATATCACAAACAGCGCGGGATGAGTTATGCACCAAACTGAATACTTCCAGTCGGTTGGGAGTTCAAACCACTAACCCTAAGAATGAGCAACAGGAACATTCATGCTTGTCAAAACAAGTGTAACCAAACAAACGTGAACAAGTGTAAGTGATAATCAGAGACAAGTCCTCACCGTTTTCATCCAGAATTAGATCCTGCCTCTTCCTTCCTCACAAACAGATAAATCCAATTCGACATGTTCCCTGAATTGTAAGCAAGCTGCTGCTCATCTGAAGCATCTACTCCAGTGATATTGAGAAACTGATACTTAAGATGAGAGAAGAGGTGAGAGGAGGGGTTTTGGTGGAGAGGGGGGAGGAGGAGGAGCAAAAGAGAAGGAGAGAAGGTTGGAATGTGGATGGAGAGATAGAAATATAGGCAGATCATGGCGCATGTGGAAGTCATGGTGTCACCTGGGACCGGAAACGAGGAGGTGTCACTCTTCCAATTATATCCCACGAATCCCTTCTCCCCCGCTCCCCCGCCTCCCCGTCCAGGCTTCTTAAACACTAGACTATTTTCAGTCTGCAGAGGAGAGGTGGCACAAGAAGAGGGAGAGCGTTGGAAAGAATGAGCGAGAGTGACGAGGACAACAGTGCTCAAGAGCCATAGGGAGACGCATCACTCATTCAGAGATGCTGTTGTCATAACGAAGGTGGTGCTTAACAAAGCAGAGGGGCTGGAGTCACACCATATGAGCTACTAACACACATATGAATGAATGCTACCTTCTTCATCTGTTATAGGAATTATTTGGGAACTCCTCATGAGATCTATTTGTGGACAGATAGACCTTTTGTGTTGTGGACCTTTTGATTGACAGAAAAAACTGAGTGGCTCAGTAAGAGCTACAAAAAAGACCCAACTGACAGCCAATCAGAACAGCCCAAAAGATGGACAGTCTCATTTGAATATGAGAGTGTCAGAAGCGCACACACAAACACACTTAGTCACAGCAGATTATTAACACACTGAGTGTCAAAGTCAATGCATAAACACTGCATATTCTAGCTTTCACACTCCATCCACTCCTTGCTGTCATATGTCCCAGTCACAGATATAATTATCCATACATCACACATCCATCTATTCACATCAATTTCTTAAATTACTGATTCAGGCATCTATTTAATAGTTAATTCACTACATTCATCATCATTTAACAATTTGTTTGTCCATCCACTCATTTATCTATCCATTTGCTAATTCTCCCACCCATTCATGTATTCATTCATTTATTCTTCATTCCACTAAGTCAATCCCCCTTGCATCCGTAATATATCCATCCACCTACAGTACATTACCATTCAAAAGTTTGGCGTCAGTAAAATTATAGAAAGTAGTCTTTCATTCTCACCAAACTGGATTAATTTGTTCAAAAAAATTTGTAAAACAATAATGTGGAATATTACCAAAAAACAAAACAAAAACAAACATTCATTGCCAAAGAATCTGGCTGTTAACAGAGTGCTGTATCCAAGCATGTTAACAGAAAGTTGAGTGGAAGGAAAAAGTGTGGAAGAAAAAGATGCACAACCAACCGAGAGAACCGCAGCCTTATGATGATTGTCAAGCAAAATCGATTCAAGAATGGACTTCACAAGGAATGGACTGTGGCTGGGGTCAAGGCATACAGACGTGACAAGGAATTTGGCTACAGTTGTCGTATTCCTCTTGTTAAGCCACTCTTGGGACGTCTTACCTGGGCTTTTTCATCAGGATTTGGCACCTGCCCCACTGCCAAAAGCACCAAAAGTTGGTTAAATGATCATGGTGTTGGTTTGCTTGACTGGCCAGCCATCTCACCAGACCTGAACCCCAGAGAGAATCTATGGGCTATTGTCAAGAGAAAAATGAGAAACAAGAGACCAAAAAATTCAGATGAGCTGAAGGCCACTGTCAAAGAAACCTGGGCTTCCAGACCACCTCAGCAGTGCCACAAACTGATCACCTACTGTACATGCCACGCCGAATTGAGGCAGTAATTAAAGCGAAAGGAGTCCCTACCAAGTATTGAGTACATGTACAGTAAATGAACATACTTTCCAGGAGGCCAACAATTCACTAAAAATGGTTTTTATTTTTTTATAATTGGTCTTATGAAGTATTCTAATTTGTTAAAATAGTGAATTGGTGGGTTTTTGTTAAATGTGAGCCAAAATCATCACATTAAAAGAACCAAGACTTAAACTACTTCAGTCTGTGTGCAATGAATTTATTTAATACACAAGTTTCACAATTTGAGTTGAATTACTGAAATAAATAACCTTTTCCATGACATTCTAATTTATTGAGATGTACCTGTAAATTATCTGCAATATTATAAATTATACATTTTCTGTAACTTTTGACCAATGCATTCTTGCATTTATTTCAATGAAGTCTTGCTGAAAAAAAAAATACTTACTGACCCTAACTTTTTTAACAGCAGTATTCACTCACTCATCCCTCAATGCAGCTGCTTACTCTTAAATTCAGCCTTCTCTCCAATCACTCAAATATCCATTCATCCCATCAGTCAATCTATTCACTCACACATCCAATCTTTTATCCATTAATTCCAGAATGAATCCATTCAATGCACTAATTCTTTCATCTATTCTCTCCTCCATCCATCCACTGAACAAGAAAACATTTAATGCAAATAATCTGAAATAGAAAGACTATAAATAAGACAATGCAAAGGTCACGTCCCTTATTTATTAGGGGAGGCTAATAAAGAGCAAGTGTGTGTGAACGTTTACCTTTATGCAATTTAAAACTCTCAGAATGCTGGTGATTACTGTAATTGCACTAGTTACAATGGCTTGGAAGGTCAAAGGTCACTGTACAGTCACTGGAACGGAAGCAGTTGCTCGGCAGTAATTGCCATCATTAGCATGGAAATGTAAAATCCAGTTCCAGGAACTCATTCCGACCAAAAAGGCAGGGGGCAAAAAAAAAAAAAAACTGAAATGTTTCAACTGGAGAATAACTCCAATGTGGGTTACCAAGACTATTCATCTGGACTGCCATGAGATCATGTGAGACGAGTCTCCCTCCAGCTCCATCAGTAATTGCAGCTTAAGTCATTCAAGACAAAGACACTAGATTTTATCTTAAGCCCATTAAACTGTTCAGCACAAGCGTGGGGTACTTTGTAGGGGGAAAAAACAAGCGTGAATAATGAAAGCATATGTAAGATCACAGCGGCTTTGAGCGCGCACACACACACACACCTTTCTTTAGCGCTTTTCTTTTAGGAGAGAAGTTGAAATGTCAGTGTGACGAGTGGGGCAGGGCCAAGAGACGTGGAAATGGAGCGAGGCCGGTGGAGTTAAGGATAATGCGTGACGCCTGCGCCACTCACCGGTCTCGAGTCCCACGGAGGAGCTCCGGAAGGATAAAAGGAGATGTGACGACAGTGTAAGAGGGGAGAAGACCAGGCCTGGACTTTATTTTGTGTTTTGTGACTGCCGCTTTACTTTTATTTTGTGTTGGTTTATTTTATTAAATGTTTAAATGTTCGCCGGTTCCCGCCTCCTCCTTCCCCAACTACGAACTTTGTTACGGTCAGATTCGTGAGCAATTTGTTCTTCTGAGTCAGATCTTTTCAATGTATTAGTTGCTCACACAATGGATATTTCACAGAAAATTTTTAATTCAGTTACTAATTGCTCACCTTCATGTCGGTCTAAACCCGTATGATGTACTTACCTCTGTGAAACACAAAAGAAGATATTTTGAGAAATGACTAAATGTTTTTATGTCCATACAATGGAAGTCAATGGGCACCAATGTTGTTTGGTTGACACCAATGTTCTTTAAAATATCATCTGTTGTGTCCCATAGAAGAAAGAATTCATAAATGATTGGAATGAAGGTGAGTAAATGTTGACTATCAATTTTGGGGAGAACCATCATTTTAATGATTTATCCATGGATCGGACTGACCCAGTTCTAATTGATTCAATGATTCACAATGGTTAATAGTGTTTTTTTTTTGTTGAATATCAAATACATTTTACACAAAGCACTATAGTATCACTCCAGAAGAGTTATATAATATAGCTATACAGCATACAAATATGAAAGATGCATAAGATGCATTTACACCTTATTGAAGCTTGACAGCTCTGGTTATATTTTATTGTAATTGCAAGGAAAAGAATGGTCAGTAAATTATATAAAGTTTGGAATTAGGGTGAGTAAATGATGACAAAACTATCCCTATAAACCTTGGCCAATATGGTTGGTGGATTAACACAAACTATCTGTATGTACATACTGTATTGTGAACCCAGCATTCAGAAGAATTCAAATAAATATTACGTGTAGCACTGGGCTGATGAACAGGGAAAGAAAAGGAAATCACACTCTCATTTCTGTCCTGCTTCCAGGACAGTGTGGCTGAAAACAAGTCATTGTGTTGGAACAGAGCTTCTGCGGACAGGACTGGACTGGACGCGCTCAGTGGAACAACTCGGAAATGATAAAAGCAGGAAAAACAATGCATGGATGGAAACCCACTGGAAGTGATCCAGGCTCACGGGGGAAAATGGAGGTTAAAGAGAGGATACAAACAAGAATGTGAACTCAGTTCACCAAGTAATTCCTATTTCTGATCTTTCACCACTCCTATAGAGCAGGAAAGCACAAAAATACTAGAAAATATACAGGGAGGAAAAAGGGGAGCAAAAGATTAGGTCAGAGACCATATAAAAAATCTTGTCATCCACACTGGTGCCAAAGAGCAAAGTGCCGCAATGAAATATCAACAGGACTATATTTCTGCCAGCCTTTATTCATTATAATAGACAACAAAACCTTCTGTCTGACTGTTTGAATACAATGTTGCTGAACTGCCACTGATCACATCTGCTGAAAACAACATGACACTCTCTGAGGATGTGATTAGCATTCCTGAAACATTAATGCTGCACTAACAGTCCTTCAGCTGAAATACTTCTCCACAGAGGCAAAAAAAGGAAAGAAAACTGAAGGAAGAAAAGAATAGAATTAGTGCACCCTTGTGGCTGCTCACAGAAGTGCAGTGTCAAAGACAAATGCATTACACAAAAGTATGGTCCTTTTTTATATTAAATTAAATTAAAAATATTTATGCATTTAGCAGACACTTTTATCCAAAGCGGCTTACAGTGCATTCAGGCTATCAATTTTTACATATCATATCATGTGTTCCCGGGGAATCGAAGCCCCAACCTTGATAGCGCAGTGCTCTACCAATTGAGCTACAGGAACACTATTACATATATTATATATGTATAGGCAGTCATGTGACACGGAAGACTGAAGTAATGATGCTGAAAATTCAGCTTTGCCTAACAGGAATAAATGACACTTTAAAATAAAGTCAAACAGAAAACAGCTATTTTGAATAGTCATAATATTTCACAATATTACCTTTTTTGCTGTGTTTTTGAACAAACAAATGCGTCTAGACCACTTTCGATGCAAGTTTCAATTTTCAATAATTAAACCACACACTAAATGAATGTGTAAATTGACACATTGCTACTTTGTTACCTCTCAAACACACACACACACACACACACAAACTCGTTCACACCCTTCCTGTGTGTAAGGTGAAGGCATTTGTGCTCTCAGCAGGAGTTCAGGCATTCAGCTGGAGTGTTTGGGATGGGAAGCAGGAGGTGGTTCTCGCCGATACACACATACAGTACACAAGCACAACTGCAACACACACCTACAAACATAAGCAGTGTTACCTGGCAGTCTCTTGAGCGGCTGCAGACGCATGTTGAGGGCCTGGTGGGACAGCAGAGGAGAGGAGGGGAGAGAGCGCGACACACCCTCCATGATCCGAATGTGCTGCATGCCCTCAGTCACCGGGAGAGGAGGGACAGAGTAATCCCCCTCGAACACACACTCGCCCTCCACAGAGTCACTGCCTGGAGAGTGACAGAAAGAGAGGCTGAGGTCACACATGAATTCCAGAATTAAGCAGACATTCTAACACTTTAAGTAAGCAGTAAGCAAGATTCACTCAAGAGACCAATCATGCGAGGACAAAGAAGGCTCATTTGCATATCGGAGTCACAAACACGCATTTAGTCAGTTCAGCTTATTAACACTCACTTCCTGAAGAGATGACATCTCCGGATTTAGAAACAGAGAGGAAACAGTGAGAAAGACAGCAAGAAAGAAATATTGAGTGAACATATTGTGCCTTACACACCTTCACAATTTTGATTGTATACTAGTTTGCTTAGCAAGATTTGTTTCAAACTAACCTCAACCATGACAGTAGTTGACCTGAAAGAAGCATGTCACCCTAATAGACATTTTCGGTAACATAAATAATGGGAGTTGTGAGTAATTCAGAAAAACAAAGCACCACGTATAAATCAGACTTCAGAACAGATTTCAAGTAAACATGCCAAGTGTGAAACGGAAATAAAAATGACGACTCTAACTAGAAATTCAGATGCCTGGGGATGCTAAGTCACATTTTACTCTTGCTGCTGTGCTAAGGGAAAGAAGTGAACTGCAAACTGATGATGCAGATGAGCGACAGGAATCGTGACTCATCTGTGAAGGTTCTAGAATGACAGATTGATGACTGAAGTCAGCTTAATTATTCAAGTGATTCACGGTTTGAGCAGATTTGAGCCTATCTCTGCAGGTATTGGTTATAATACATAATGTACTTAAGTCGGTTATGTTCATATTTGTTCATATAACAAATCAGACCTGTGAGATCAGAGCACTGGTTATATAATAAAAAAATAAAAACTTTAGCACTTTAGCACGATTCCCATTTTTACTATTCATAGAGCCCAGTAAATCTACCATGTTTGGGTGGGGTCTGAATTCTGCTAATGTCAAGCAATCTCTGTTCTCTCTCTCTCTCTCTCTCTCTCTCTCTCTCTCTATCTCTCACTACAGATTCTTCAACCCATTTTCTTCTCCATCCATCAGCCCCACCCATCATCTTCATCAAACACTCTCATGCTTTACAAATCTGATTGTGGCTCACCTCTTTCTCTTATTTCCTCTTCCCAAGAGGTTCAGCATCTTTGGCATAACTTTTGATCAAATAAAACACAAAGGTGTAGATATTGTTCCCCCCAGACATCATTTTGGCCATCACTCTCAAACTCCAATGTCCAAATGCACCTATGCGCCCAAAAATGGCATCTACGCTAGACTTGGATCTAAAACATCAGAACCAAACCCAAAAATGTAATCTCATCATTCTGTCCTCAAATGAGGCAGTTCTCATGACTCAGGACTCCTCTGAGACTCTTGCCTCAGCAGAAGAGGATTAAACCTCCTTTAGAGACACGACGAGCTGTCAGATGTGCAGTCGTTCTTGTATCTTCCTGAATTTGGACCCTACTGCAGTGCAAGATGTGGACTGAAGCGAAATGCTTTTACACAAGCAGACGGCAAGAGAGCAGGGGCAGAGTGAGCAGTTCGAACCCTCGGGTGTTAATCATCAGACACTATCCACTTCAATGCCGCAGAATCCGCTATAGTGTGTGTGAATGAAAGCCAGTGACTGCAATGAACAAGCAGACTCACAATCAACACAGAAAATCCAATGTCTTTTGTTTCTGCATGAGATTCTTTGAGGAGTTTTACGTTCTGGCTGAATTCGCAGTGTGTGGCCACTGCAGCTAGGCTGCGTCATAGGAAGAGGCCATGTCGCGCCCAGCCTGGCCACAGCGACAGATGGCACAGACAGGAAGAGAGGATAGGAGAGGAAAGACTAATGAATGAAGCACAATAATATTGACAATTAAAAAAATATGTATTTCTGCAATGATTTATTTGAAACATTAACATAAAAAAATCATATAAAAATAAAAAAAAACATTATTTTAAATTCTAAAAAAAAAACATTCATAAAAACATAATAATATGACATATAACATGTAGAGTTGTTCCGATTCCGATACTAGTATCGGAAATATCTCCGATACCACAACAAATTCTGGCATCGGCATCGGCGAGTACATGAACCCATATACCGATCCGATACCATTTTCAAGACCTAGTTATGAACGCTAGCTTTGCCTAACCGCTGCACGGTTCTTCTTCGCTGCTCAGAATGCATTGTAAACACAGGACGATGTGCTGTAATGCCACAAGCAACCCCTGTGTAGAGCAGCGAAGAAGAAATGAAAACGCGTTAGCAGCACTGATCTATATATGACTGGATCGCTCATCGCGTTCTAAACTGCCAACAGACAGTGAAGCCGCTTCTATATTACAGATCAGTGGTTAGCAGTATGTCCGCTGTTTAGCAGTATTTCAGACTGGACCAACCAGACAGTAAAACGGCGACTAGGGATGCCACAAGTACTGGCACTTCACTACCAAGACGGTGCTGAAAATTTTAAAATGTGATGATACCAGCGTCTCTGTAGAACCGGTAGTAAGTTTGAGTATATTCGTTACCCGCAGCTGCGTTCAGTCGCTTCCGTGTTAGTCTAAGCGCAGGGCTCCAGACTGTAGCCGAATATATATACTAGTGTCTGTGAATATTAAACTGCAAAATACTATTTAAATATTACTCCTGCAAAGTCTACATCTCTGTGGGAGACGGGCGCAGATGCACGGGAGCTCGCTGTTTTGTGGCCTCTGCCGTGTGTCACTATATGAGGACACGAACGCATAAACCGTCACTTCATGAGAATTTAACGTTTCATTTGAAAAAACTGTCATATCATAAACACAGACACTCAAAGATCTTCATGGCGAGTAAATTGACAATATATTAAGCTACTGTTGTAGCCTACAGTAGATTTAGCTACGTCTCTATGTAGTAATAATACGTCTCTATTAATAATAATAATTGGGTAGGGCGTGGTTATGACTTCGAGCTGAGTGCACGTCTTTTTGTGAGCTCCTGGCGTTATTCGCTAAAATCCTTTACATTATCCGTCTTTTTGTTTATACAAGTTTAATTCATCTCACTAACTCTCTAAGGGGAGCTAAGAATCGAAATGCCGTCGAAGAAATCGAAAATAAAGCACAAATCGGACTCTTCGCCACTGAGGGAACAAGATGACGAGTGGGATGCTAGGAGTGTGGCTAGCTCAACAGGTAACGCTTGCAGCGCTCCCCTAACTGAGGAAATCTGTACCAACACTGGCCAGAATTTAGATGTGATTCAAAAGTTGGACATGATGAGAAGTGACTTTGCTACAAAAATTGATGGCGTTCTTAACGCTATTCATGATGTTAAAAAGGATGTAAGGGACTTCTCGGGGCGCATGGATATGGCCGAAGAACGTATTAGCAACGTGGAAGATACAGTTAATACGGAGAGAGGCAAGATGGAGGAGGTAGTTAAGCGTCTGGCATTTCTTTCTCACAAGCTAGATGACCTTGAAAACCGCTCTCGGAGATCGAACCTAAGACTGGTTAATCTTCCCGAAAAAGTGGAAAATCCTGATGCGGTCGCCTTCTTGGAGAGATGGCTACCTGAGGTGTTGGGCCCAGAGTCCTTCTCCACTCCGCCGGTCATCGAGAGAGCACACAGATTACCGGGTCGTTCACAACCCGGTCGATCATCTCTTCCAAGAGTGCTTATAGTGAAGTTTTTGAATTTTCAAGATAAAGTCAGAGTGATGCGAGCCGCCAGGATTAAAGGCAAGATCATGTTTGGAGATATCGAGGTCAGATTCTTCCCTGATTTGTCCGCGGAGCTTCATCGTCAAAGGCGGCGTTTTGACGGGGTTAAACAACGGCTGAGATCCCTGAGCCTCAATTATGGAATTGTCTACCCAGCCAAGCTGCGCCTGACAATTGATGGGCAGACCCGTGAATTCGAGGACCCGGTTGATGCTGAAAAGTTTATACAAGGAATACAAAGTTCAGGTGAAGCGGAGAAAACCTAAAATGTCTCTTGACAGACTTTGAGTCCTAGCAAGAAGTGACTGAGATTTATATACTTAAATTTTAGTGCAAGAATTCAGCTGGGTAGGCGGATCTCACTTTTATTACTAGTGCATTTCTAGTATGTGGTTGAGGCGTCACTGATGTTTTGATTTTATTTTTTATTTATTTGATCCCCCATATTGTTTTGGTGTGTTCCTAACGACGCCATATTATGGGGGACTCTTATGTATCTGAAGAGATCGCTAACCTATTTACTAATTTATTATTTATATATTTATATTTTTTGAGTAAAAAGACGCACGAAAAGCCAGGGGATTCACATATTTTTTGATTGTTTTATGGTTTCTTTTATTATTATTTTTTATATAAGCACTTGGTTTGGTTTAACCGTTCCCTTGTTTACATTGGAACGGTGCGGGTACATAACTATATCCCAAGGTGATAAAAGAGGGAGGGGGGGTTGTCAGGCTGTTCAGTTCGGGATAACAGCTAAGGGGGGGTGTTCAGGGCAGTCTGTTGCGCTGTTAATTTGTTTTAATGTTTTGTATACTACCTCCTTATTCTGGATTATCTTTTTGTTAACTTACACATCGAGTGACTATTTCCTATATAGACTAATGTTATGCGGAATAATTTTCTTAAGGTGAAATAAAAATGTTCCAGATAGAGAAGCTTAAATTTACTTCTTGGAATGTAAGGGGTATGATTAAAACAGTTAAACTTAAGCAAGTAATGACGAGGATTAAGCAGCTTGAATCCTCTATAGTATTCCTTCAAGAGACTCATCTGCTTAAAGAAGAGCTCCTAAAGATACAAAGAAGATGGCCAGGCCAGGTTTGGGCTTCTTGTTTTTCTTCTCACTCTAGGGGAGTTATGGTGTTGGTCCATAAATCCGTACCCTTTCAAGTAAATAAGGAAATTAAAGACAGGGCTGGTAGATATTTGATAATACAAGGAACTTATATGAACAAAATTTTTAATTTGGTTAATATTTATGCCCCAAATGAGGATAATCCTGCATTTTTTGAAAATATTTTCTTATTGATTGCCTCACTATCCGGAACGGTTATAGTAGCAGGTGATTTTAATTGCACACTTGACCCTGAGCTTGACCGCTCTTCAGGATTAGATAGCTCTCACTCTCAAGGTAGAAAAAAAATCAGACAAGCTATAAAAGATTTGAATTTGTGTGACCCTTGGAGAACATTGAATCCTTTAAAAAGGGAATACTCATGTTTCTCTTCTTTATCTAAAACCTCCTCTCGTATAGATTATTTCTTAATTTCAGTTTCTTTACTACCTGATATTGAAAGTTGTACATATGATAGTGCGGTTCTGTCTGATCATTCTCCCATTTCATTACTTTATATAGAATCTCAAACAAATAAAGGTCCCCCTAGATGGCGCTTACAGCCTAGATGGCTACAGAATTCTGAATTCATCAAATTTGTTGGTGAAAAAATAGACCTGTATTTTACCATAAACACAGATCAAACTTCAGCAGCCATTAGGTGGGAAGCCTTTAAGGCATTTATTAGGGGCCAAATGATTAGTTATACTAGTTCCAAATGTAATAAAGATAAACAAAAGTTGCTTGAATTAGATATTGAAATAAGAGATTTAGAGAAAATAATAAACATAGATAAATCCGTACAAAGTAAGCAAAAATTATTAGCCTTAAAAGCTGAATACGAGGAACTTTCCACACGAAAAGCTGAAAATAGTATATTAAGACTAAAACAAACCTTTTATGATCAGGGTGAGAAACCCAGTAAACTATTGGCTTGGCAACTTAAGAAATTAACTTCAGAAAGAGCTATTAATCAAATTAGGAATGGGAGGGGAGAGATCACCACAGATCCGGCTGAGATTAATGCTGCATTTGTATCATTTTATAAATCTCTATACCAAGCTGAATTTCCTATAAGCACCTCCACTCAAAATGAATTTTTGGATGGGCTGGATATCCCCTCTATTTCTGTAGAGGACAAGCTTGAACTAGATCGGGCGCTGGAGTTAGAAGAGGTTTCTATGGCTATTCTTAAAATGAAGGGCGGTAAAGCGGCGGGTCCAGATGGGCTCCCAATTGATATTTATAAACAATTTAAAGATAAACTAATAGGTCCCTTACTAGATATGTATATAGAAGCTTTTAGGCAAGGATGTCTCCCTCCCTCGCTGAGAAGTGCTCTAATCACTCTCATCTTGAAACCCGGAAAGTCGCCAGAAGAATCTGGCTCATATAGGCCAATATCACTTTTAAATACAGATACAAAAATTATTGCTAAAGCTTTGGCAATGAGACTTGAAAAGGTCCTTCCGTTGTTGGTACATTCGGACCAAAATGGCTTTGTTAAGAACCGTCAAGGGTTCCACAATGTTAGAAGGGTGCTCAATCTGGTGCACTCCGGGGATGACACCCCTGATACGGCCATCTTGTCGCTCGATGCCGAAAAGGCATTCGACAGACTTGAATGGCCATATTTGATGGAGGTGCTTGCGCGATTTGGTTTGGGTGAAAATTTTCGTAGATGGATGGAAATTATATTAGCTGATTCTACTGCAGAGGTACTTACTAACAACCATGTCTCGCAACCATTTAAATTAAGTCGCGGAGCCCGACAAGGTTCACCACTCTCACCTCTACTCTTTGTTTTATCCATGGAACCACTAGCAATAGCAATTAGAGCACATCCAATAATTTGTGGTATTCATTCAGGGGCCTTAGAACATCGTATTGCTTTATATGCTGATGATACTATTGTATTTCTATCAGAGCTTGGAAAATCTATACCTTCCCTTTTAAAGCTTATGGGCCTGTTTGGGGAGTTTTCTGGTTTTAAGGTTAATAAGGATAAGTCATCAATTATGTTCCTAAATGAACAAGAGAGAATAAACCCTAAAGTAGTACACCCCTTTGTTAATGCTGTTAGTGGTTTTGAGTATTTAGGAATTAAAATAACCCCCAAAATAAGTTCCCTTAGTTCAGCTAACTATGAACCTTTATTGCTGAAGGTGTCTGAGGAAACTACTAGATGGATGACACTGCCCTTGTCTTTAATCGGAAGAATAAATGTGATTAAGATGAACATATTGCCAAGATTTTTATATATCTTTCAGTTGTTACCACTTGCCCCTCCTCCTGCTTTTTTCCAAAAAGTGAATAAGCTTCTTTCTAATTTTATCTGGAGTAATAGGAAGTCTAGGCTTCGACTTTCTCTTTTGTACCTGCCTTATGACAGGGGAGGGTTACAATTACCAAACTTATTATGGTATTATTGGGCTGCTCAAATGAGGGCTGCAATGTTCTGGTTCTCAAAAGATCCGAATATACCTTGGATACAGGTTGAAGAGTTGACCACAAAAGGCATGACACTTGACAGCTTTATATATTCAGCACCCCTTAAGGAACTAAAAAAGAAAACCGACAATCCATTTGTTAAAAATACCATTATGATATGGTATGAAGTTCATAAATTTCTTGGAGAGACCCCAGTGTTGTCATGTTTTTCTCCAATTTGGGGTAATGAATATTTCAGCCCAGCTAAAAATGACTTTGGTTTTAAATTATGGTTAAATAAGGGTATTGTTAGATTGATGGATCTATATGAAGATAATATATTAATGTCATTTGACAATCTGGTGTCGAAGTTCGATATACCCCGCAAACATTTTTTTAAATACTTGCAGCTTAGAAGTTTTATTTTTTCGAAGTTAAAAAATTCTGTACGACTCCCTTCATTATCCAAATTGGAAACTCTTTCTACACATGACTGTTTCAGTAAAGGGCGAATTACTCAGTTATACAATATACTGGCACAGAACTATAAAGAAAGTACTGAAAACAAAAGGCAAGCATGGATGCAAGATTTAAATAAAGACCTTTCATTGGATGAGTGGGGTACAATATGTTTGAAAGCGCAAACCCAAACTATAAACACTAGATTGAGACTCTTACAATATAATTGGATAATGAGAACTTATATCACTCCTGTGAGACTAAATAAATTTAACCCCAGTATTCCTGACTTATGTTTTAAATGTAAGAAGTTTCAGGGTACATTTTTTCATTGTGTGTGGGAATGTGAGGAGATGCAAATGTTTTGGGGTAAGGTAATTCAGTATATATCTCAATTTACCTCCTCTCCTATTCCTTTAAACCCTTTAATATGTGTATTGGGTATGTATGAGGATAGTTGCTCTCTGCCCACCAAAGAAAGAAAACTGGTGGATCTGTGTTTGCTACAGGCAAGGCGTTCGATTGCCCTTTGTTGGAAGAGTGTTGGCCATCCATCCCTTGGGCTTTGGCTAAAAAACTTAATAGCCAGTTTGGCCCTTGAAAAGCTTACATATGTAATAAAGGGGAAGTCTTCTGAATTTTATGATATTTGGGAGATATTATTGGAATTTGTTAAAAGAGGTGATCTTGAAGAGGCTATAGATGTGTGAAGTATATATTTAGGAGTGTATACAATATATATATATTTTTTGTTATGTATGTATGTGCGAATGTATATATGTACATATGTATTTAAAAGACTGCCAGGGTTATAGTGGAGTGGGAGGGGTCTGAATAAGGTATGTTTGAATTGAAATGTATGTTTTGTTATATTTGTTTGTTAAATGTGCTGTAAAATTCAATAAAAAATATGTATTAAAAAAAAAAAAAAAAAAAAAAAAAATAATAATTATGCCTAGACGGTTGCTTGTTTTTTTACTTGTTTTGTTGTAAAGAGATTATCTGATTAATATAGAATTTTTTATATTCCTAGACTTATTTGTTGCAGTTTTTTATACACTAATATTGTAAAACTAAAATACTAAAATACCTTTTTTAGTTTGCGGTGTTAGATTTTTGGCTGCATTTGAAGTTCTTTTTCGCTTAAGAAATTAAATAATATTACTGTCAAATTCATGTCAGATAATAAAAATACTGTAATAAATACAGTAGTTAACCATGTATTTGTTCATGTTTTATCAAGGGATAAGTCTGGAGCACACCATAAAATAATTCTAGAAATTTACACAGGGCTAGTAGTATATACAGCTGTATATACAGATACACACCCAGGTATCGGATCAGTACTCGGTATCGGCCGATACCCTGAGCCCAGGTATCGGAATCGGTATCGGGAAGAGAAAAAGGGTATCGGAACATCTCTAATAACATGTATTAATTAAATTTTTTACATTTCTTTTCATAATAAAATGATGACATTTATTTTATTGTTATTATTATTGTTATTTTAAAATAATAAATGTAAAAAAATAAATACAAAAAACAATTTTAGTTCTGAAGTAGGTGGAAATGTGGGGGAAAACATCTCAGCTACAAGAACCAGAATTCAAATTTTTCGGAAAAAAGGGTGTGAATGATCAGTAATTCAGTCTTGTCTTTAAGCTCTGTGGTGGACAGGAAGTCATTCCTATGTACATTTCCTTTTGTTGTACAATGTTTATTTTTTTTTACATTTTATAAACATGCACTTTTATGAAATGCTAATACAGGAATTTTCAAAGTGGCAGATTAAACTGTCGTGAAACTAAACGATGTCTCAACTATGAAGTTTTACATCTGTTCCTACGAGTATCTCAAGGGGTCCGTCTCACATCTCTCATGTTACATCACGCTTGTCACATGACAAACGATGCAACAACAGTAGTAGGATTGAGAGCTGCCAGAGGGGTGGATGCAGTGTCACCGCGACGAAACTCTGGAGGAATACTGCGTCTTCCATAAGAAAAAGTGGCAGAAGCACAGGACACATCAGAAAAGCGGATTTACAGCTCCCTCAACGAGATGAAAGAAATCTTAGTGGGAGAGAGGTGAAGAAGAAGAACAGGCTTAAAGGTGGGAGAGGGAGAGAGGTGGCACAAACTGGATCGGTCAACCCGAGCGGAGGAGCTTAAATTCATCCCTCACTGAAGGTTTGAGAGGGCTGGATGGCAGGGGGTGGAGAAGGACCGGCTTACTGTTAAGAAGAGAAGAAGGACAGCAAGTGTACTATGAAATCAAACTCACAAACCCTTTACGGCTAACCAGTATGCAGCAAATTAAACTGCTTTAAAATAACTATACTGGTTTACAAAGGCACTCAGTATCTTGTTTGGTGAAAATGTAAGGCAGCATTGGAAGTTTGCAAAAATTGGGATGTGAAACTGAGTTGCCATGGCAACATAAATTGCTATAAGTATCACAGTGATGGATCCCGATGGACATAATTAGCTGTCAATTTACTCATTTAAAACAATTAAAATAAAATAAACAAATAGCCAAATTTAAATGGTTTACTTAAAGGAGCATTGCGTAGGTTCTGAAATTTCTAACCGTTACTGACACCAGTGGCCGTTAGAGGAACTGCAGCCAGTCTTATGCTCGTTCTCAGTGCGCACGCTCTTTTTTTTTTTTACACAGTGTCCGTGGGTGTCTGAATTGTGCTGGAGGCTGGTCGCTTCTTTCCATCCGCAGAGTCCATTTGAAAACACTATTGCCGCTGCTTACTATAATGGCTGGCGTGCCATACGGTTGTAAGCCCAAGTAGACGAGAACGCGCATGACGTCACATTTTGTGAATGTTCGCGCCAATTCGGGCCCGACTCCTCCACACACAATTGAGCCTACAGGCTGATAGAGGCAACCGTGGTGGACAGTCGAGGTGTCTTTCTTTTTTTTACATCATGGTTGGCTCATACATGTACAAATGAAAACTCTATCTTAAAGATTTTTTAATCAAGAAGTAAAAACCTCCACATAGCTCCTTTAATTCATATAAAATATTATTCTATAATATATATTATAGAATATAAAAATGCAAAATATATATAAAAATACATACACTTTTTTTGCTATGATTACACTACATTATTATTATTATTATTATTATTAATATTACATTCATATTTTTAAAATACAATTTAAATATAAACCGTATTCCTAATAAAAATAAATGCATCAAGCCAAATAAATAGTAGGGGAGTAACAGTACACAAACATGACAGTTCGGTACGTACCTCGGTAAAGGGGTAAAAAACTAATTATATATAATTTTTTTTAATTATTATTAAAAAGTGGTTTACTGAACAAATGTCTCTTTCTTTAAATAAATTCAATTATAATTACATTTATCACTATAGGGAGCCCTTTTACATTACTATAAAGTTACAATTAACAATAGAGCCCAAACTTAAATTAATTACTATTATTTTTTAACATAATAAACAAAACTTATCTTAAAAAAATATATTTAACATGTAAATTCCACATAATGCCGTTTTAACATTAATTTCTAAATTATACAAATTATATTTATTGTTTAAAAAAAATAAATCACAGTGGCTCTCGTAACAGATATATTTAAACATTCATTAAATAATTAAGACATCACTAACAGGTAAAGTAAACTGTAATGAGTAATATTCTGTGAAATGCTCTTCTGTAGACTTCATTTATAGCGCATTAACGAGCCGTGGACACTGATAACTTGCCTGAGGTAAACGAAATGGTACGTGACATTTTGATTACAAACTCTTTTATTGCCGTCTTTCTGTGGTACAAACACTGATTGAGCGATTACATGAGGTGTAAGATGTTCAATTATGCTTATTTTGCATTAAAACTAATAGTGAAGAGGAAAAGATGATCGCGCTGCAGTTTGAACTGAGGCGTTTATATACAGCTATCTGTCGCTCACATCAAGAGCGCCAAAACGGCATTTGTTTATTTAAATGACACATGCATACCGAACCGAAAATTCTCAATACAAATACATGTACCGTTACACCCCTAATAAATAACCATATCTAAAATGAGGTTGACAAGTGATGTTTAAAATGCAATAAAATAAAAAAAATCTCATTAATAAATTAATCAACCACTTTTCAAATTATAAATAAATTGGCTTTTAAAAATTTTTTCTTAATGAACATATAAAATGGCAGCTAAATGTAACAATAATAAAAATGTTTTAATGTAAAAAAAAGATTGTAATCGCTAATAAAAATGTAAGTTTAATGTTTATTGTTACATTTTATTCAATTAATTTAATTTATTGTTAAATTTAATCCAAACATGGATAAACAGCCATATTTACCATATAACTAATGAATATATAAATTTATTTTTCAGTTTGAACAGTGATTAATCTGTTGGCATTTTATTTTTTTATTTATTGGAAGTGGCACACTTCAAGTCCCTTGCACTTATGCAGACACATCAAGCAGAAAACAGGCTTTAGATGACAGCAGCCTATGTAGATAGCAAGACTGTGTAGCTTCTTGTCTGTCAGATTCAGCACTTTTTACGCTTTTGAAAGTGCTTTCAAGATGTCTACTTTAACGTTACACTTTCTGGTTAAATTTGCAAACTGCAAATGGAAAGGTGACTCTGAAGTAAAGAAGTAAATCTATCCTGCATACGTTTAACACCCAGAATCATATACAGCCATAAAACCCCCTTATCAGAGAGCACACATTGAGGGGTAAATGAACAACACCGATTGGGCGCTAATCAACACATACTTCAGATTCTCTTGTACTTTATTACATGAGTATTTTTACAGCCTCTCTGCAAACGCACACATCCGTTATGAGCTGATATGAGCCCAGTGGGAGCCGTGAGTGATTCAGAGAGTTGCTCTTTAATTTATGTAGGCTGATAGCAGAACCTGCTCGCCTAATCAAAACAGCCCACTAAATCTGAGCCCAGATCGGCCCAGTGCCCTTGAGCCTGGAACAGAACCATCACTCATCATCCAACCACACTGACAGAGCCTAGAAACAACACCAGAGATACAGAGAGGGAGAACAGGGTCAGTTGATTTCCAAATGACTTCTGAGTGTTTCAGATACTGGGATTAAGATTGGCAGGATCATATATATATATATATATATATATATAGGAACTGATTCAGATGGGGTTAAAATTACATTCTGTGAAAAATAAATGTAAAAAATGTAATGTTTGCAGTCTATAAATTGTTTTTAAAAATACATTATTTTTTATTCAGCAAGGATACATTAAATTGATCAAAAGTGAAAGTAAAAAGCGGCATTTTTAAAAGTAGAAAAAAATCTATTTGAAATAAATGTTGTTCTTTTGAACTTTCTATTCATCAAGGAATCCTGAAAAATATTGTTTTGACAAATACTTTTAAATAAATTAAAATATTAAGCAGCACAAGTGTTTTCAACAGTGATAATAGTAAGAACCAAATCAGCATATCAGAATGATTTCTGAAGGATCTTGTGACATTGAAACCTGAGTAATGATGCTGAAAATTCAGCCTTGCATCACAGGAAAAAAATACTTTAAAATACATAAAAATTGAACATTTATAATAATAGTTATTTCAATTTATAATAATACTTCACAATTTTTTTTAATCAAACAGGCCTAAATGCAGCCTTGGTGAGAATAAGAGACTACTTAAAAAACAAAAATAAAAATAAAATAAAATACCCACCCCAAATTTTTGAGCACTGGTACACTCACAAAACCAGTGTTGGGAAGGTTACTTTGGAAATGTAATAGGTTACAGATTACAAGTTACCCTGTTTAAAATGTAATAGTAGTGTAACTTTTTCAATTACTTTATTAAAGTAATGTAACTAATTACATTGAGAATGAGTACTTTTTGATTACATTTCTTAATTTGTGAAAATTAAAGAATAATAAATAAAAGCATATACATCAACTTTAATACAGTTATCTAATGAGCATGTGACGTATTCTGTGTACTAAACTCCTGAGACATTGGTGTTTTTTTTTAAACTGCTGTCTCTGTATATGATGATAGTTTTCTCAAAATAAGTAAAATGCACATGAAGTGACACAGAGCAGTTCTAGAAATTATTTTTATGTGCTCGTGTACTCCTATATTGAGGCAGCAGAGGTTGAAAACACTGCGAGCTTCAGTAGGCCTATGTGTAGAAAATGAAACCATGTCTTTGCCATTAATTTACAGGAGGGGCGGACTGGGAAAAAAAAATCAGACTGGAAAATTCAAACTCATACAAACAAATTCATGGACAAAACTATTTTTTGTATGGACCTGACATAAAAAAGGTTTAAATCTTTAATTTGGGGACATGCAAAATAATTAAAAGTTCTCTCCTGAACTGCACCTTCACTTCTATTTTTCTCTTCAGTCTCTTTATTTTGCCCTCTTATCCATCTCTCTCATGACTTTAATACTCAAGATTGAACAAAACTATACTTTACAATACAATACTCTACAATACTACAATATCTTTATAGAAAAATCCTAATACTTTTTGCAAATGGATTTGTATTTATTTTTAAATAAATACATTTGTAAAATAATTTTACATTTTTGGTTATCACAGTTAAACAATAGTAACCATTTTCTCTGGATTTATAGTTAAATATTAAAATGTTAATTTTCGTAAGGGTTGTGTTGTTGTCTGTCGTAGCTCCCCCTAAACCTATAAAAAAATTGGAATTTTTTTTTCAGCTAAATTAGTACTGTAACATTACAACAGATAATAATGATGTCCTTTATATAGTATTTTGAGTGATGACTGATGAGCAACGTGCTGCTGCTTGATTAATTAAATAAAAAAACAAAGACAAAAAAGCATCTTTACAGATGAAACTGACCTGAAACCCTGAACAGGAGTTCTGCTGCTCTGCTCCAGCTGTCCACTGTATTCTCTCTCTCTCTCTCTCTCTCTCTCTCTCTCTCTCTCATTGATTACTCTGAGTCTGATCCAAACCGTTTGGCAGAGACGCGGAGAGCGCGCGAGTCATGACTAACACTTCATGACTTATTAGAGATTTAATTATCAAATGGCGGATTCGCAAATGATCGCTTTAGTACATTCGGCAGCCAATTATACAATAATGATATTAAATAGTGGGGCAAAATCGGCTGCCAGGCCACTGGGAATTGTCCAGGTTCTCCCGGTGTCCAGTCCGCGCCTGATTTCCACAGACACGAGAATGTGCAAGTCATATATTGCATTTTTGGGTCTTTATATTCACAGTCACTAGTCCATGTCATGTTTTGATTCAAGTGTAGCTACTGACCTACTTTTGATTTAGTCATCCAAAATGTGGCATATTCCGTCCGCGGTAGGCATTCCGTTTTTATGACTGGATTCTACGAACCAGACTGTATTTCCGCATCCCGGACATTATTAGGGCGGTATGTCTCAGAATAGTCAGTGCAATTTGGGAAAGAAATCAGTTAAATCTGTATGTGGATGTGTGTAAATATTCAAATGTAATCCCCTTTGTAATCGTTAAAAATTTCATAAGTAACTGTAATTTAATTACTCATTTTTTCTTAGTAACTGTAACTAATTACAGTTACAATAATTTTGTAATTAAATTACGTAACGCCGTTACATGTAACTAGTTACTCCCCAACACTGCACAAAACTAGCAATTAATCACTTACAGACTAACCCACAATCTCATTCTCCAGTGGATCTAATCAAAAACAGACAAAATGAACAACTCCCATTCAAACTAACTGTATATTTTTGTCAGTAAACACCGTGTATCCCACCTCCAGGCCCCTTTAAACTCTACACAGCATTGGACCAATAAGGTCTTAGAATGATACAGCATTTCTCTCAGCTGGCTAAAGAATTAGCAACCATTAGCGCTGTCTGCTAACATGTTCATTCTCGAGCTCTAAATGTTCTTTGACCTGACGAACCAAGGTTTCAGGTGATCCGAACTGACACGCTGTACAGACAACGTTCCCGCGGCCACCCAGCAGCTGCACGCCCACACATAACCACAGACGAGCTTGGTGTTGTGCTTTGATGGCAGTAAGCCATCGCTCCATATGGTGGCCCAGTTCCACTGCAACACTAGGGACGTACCGCATACTCCAAAACCTATGGCACGTCCTCCATCCATTAACTCAACCATGCACATTTCTTCATTTATACATATTTGCTGTTCACGTCATCACTTTGAACTGAGGACATCATGAGACATGTTTTGTAAGTCACAACATATATGAGATGAGTAATAAGCATAAAAGATGTGATCGAGTGTGAGCTGAGAGGCTTTAAAACACAGAGATTCAACATTATTTCTAAGACTCTTCATGTTTCAGACATCTCACATTCTCTATTACGATTCAGACTTCTTACCCACTTTGATTCTCCTAATGAGACTGCCATTTAGAGCTGACCTCACCAAAGCTTTTACCTGCTTTTTAGTGCTGTGTGCTAAGCAAGCCTCACTATTGCTCATGCTTGGGGAAAGTGTTTATCTTCTGCACCATTTTCTGCTACAGACGTGATTGTAGCTTCTGCTTAAGGAAATGTGCTACTGTTTTAAGTGACTGAAATTAAAATACTTAAACTTCTTTTCAAGGATGCATTCAATTGATATAAAAATGTTACAAAAGGTTTCTATTTATTTTAAATCAATGCTGTTCTTATGATCTTCATCAAAGAATCCTAAATTTTAAGAAAGTCTTCAACACTGATAATAAATGTTTCTAGAGCAGCAAATCAGCGTATTAGAATGATTTCTGAAGGATCATGTGACACTGAAGACTGGAGGAATGATGCTGAAAAATCAGCTTTGTCATCACAGGAATAAATTATATTTTAAATCAGAAAACAGTTCATTTTTTTCAATGTATTTTTGATCAAATAAATGCAGCCTCGGTGGGCATAAGAGACATCTTTAAAACAATAAGGTTCCATTTATAAAAGTGATTAAATTAGTTAACATGAACTTACAGTGAACAATATTTCTGATCATTTGTCAACGACATCATTCTAAATGTTAATTTCATAACATTAGTTAATGCACTCTAAACTAACACGAATGAACTGTATTTTATATTAAAGTAACATTAACAATGATTAATACAAGCCGTAAAAACATAAGTTAATGGTAGCTAATGTATTAACTAATGTCAATATATGAGACACTATAGTAAAATATTATTACTAATACTATTATTAATAGTATTATTATAAATATTTTATGCATTATGCAGACTGGAATAATTCTTTTGAAATCCCCATCCTTTCCTTGGATCCAACACATTATTTTTATTCAGACAAAATAGCAAATGGTGTTACTGGGGAAAAAATAAATAAATGAAAAATCCCCCAGATTCGTATTATGCTTGAGCAGACACACTTTCTTAGATTGGTTGATGTTCACTCACCATTGAAAGGGAGCCTATTAGTGAGCATCGGTCATCGGTTCAGGCATCTGCAGAGGACTTTAATGCACTGCAAAAGTAAGTGTATGCGCATCTAGAAATCTGATCCTCGGGTGAAGTCTGCCACTGATGAATAATTTAGTCTTTTTTTCTGGTCACACACAGATTTTTGCAGAAGAGATATTGCACTTCTCGGATAGATAGCCCTCTCTTTTTCTGTTTTCACTCTCTAATAACACTTGAGACAGTCTACAGTACCTTAGCGGTTACTAGTCAGACCCATATCAAAGTGAACTCCACCAATCTTAAAAAACACCACCAGTCAAGAATCCATCCGGCCCTGCCCTGTTAGAGGAGCTATAAAGCTAAAAAAAATATTTTCAGACAATATTAAATCTATATCTCTGACGGATTTTTATTCAGTTAAACAGAACTCAAATAGCAATCTTTTTTGCCTGTTAGATTAAGAATGTTTAAATGCAATAAATAAAATACAGAAAAAAATATAGTTTACATGATTATTATTGATAAACTGCTTTTATTTATGAATTATGCACCACATAATAAATAAATTGACATACACTACATATATTTTTTACAACTTTTTTAAACATAATAGACTTCGGGAGACTATTGACTGAAATGTTCTGTTTGAACTGATTTACAAAAATTAAACCCCAGTGACATTTTTGAAAATTATTTTAAATCTTACATTTATTAAATCTTAAATATTTTAAAACTTAAATTTGTTCTTGGTGTTCTCAAACTAACAAGGACGAATTACAAAATAAGTCGTCTACTGATGTTATCTTTGAGAAGCTTACAGCCAAATAAAAAGGGACATTAAAATCATACATACAGTGGGTATAGAAAATAACCCCCCTCCACTTAAACCAATCACATTTGATTGCTTTGCTGCCTGAAATGAAGACAGACAGTTTTTGTTTCATACAGCTCATTATTACTCAGTGCAACTTATAACATCAAAGTGAAAGATATAACACCAACATGTCAGAAAAAAAAATAAAAATAACACAACAGAATCACTGAGTAGGAAAAAGGATCCCCACTTGTGTCATGAATTTGTTGAACCACCTTTTTTTTAATTACAGCCTTTAGTCTGTTGGGATACATGTAGGGTTTCCAACTTCACAAAAGGAAAATAACGGACAATCGTGGTTTTTCATAAAAAAAATAAGAGATGTGTATATCAATTAAAGAAAACATATTTAGATTTAATATGGACTGTTTTTGGTGCTTGACACTTTTTTATTTGTCATTTCATGTTCCAAGAATAAGGCCCAAGGTTAAGAATATGCTAGAAGTTACTTAAATGTAAAATGTTTTTCTCTAATAGTGAAAGACTTGCCTTATTGATAACGTCTTCCCTCAGGTAGATTAGCCTACATTTTTTCTTGCGTGGCTGGATGTTGGAGTCATGAAAAATAATCACAGCGTTTGTATTTGCCAACGGCTTTGCAGAAAATGTAAAACACTGGTGGTGACAGTAATTGGCGTTAGCACGAGTTCTGCTCGCTGTGAAGCGGGAGCGACCAGCCGGCAGAGGATTTCGCTTTGTCTTAAGCCTTCATGAAACAGTTATGTTCAAAATTTGCGATTTACTTAACGCATACTGATCAAGCATGAGGGGGCTGTGACATGATGATGACAGGTGTCGTGCTCATTCTCAAGTGTTGTGATCAGAATAGCAGTCAATCAGGGGCGATTCTGGGATTTTCATTTTAGGGGGGCTCAGCCCCCAATAAGGGTATGATTAAAAAATATTATTTGACTATTAGGGTAGGGTTGTATACTACTAACCTTACTGAAATCCACTATTCCATTGTATTCCCTGTATTTCATAGATGGGAGTAGGAGTACTGACTGAGCCATATACAACACTGTAAAAAAACAAACTGAAAAATTTAGATGTGACCAGTCACTAGAACATTTTGAGTTGGGAATGTAGTTTTTTTTTTTTACAATAAAAGACTTCCTGATTCATTATTAGGACTTTCATGTTTATCCTTTGATGATACCATTGCTTTTTCTTATGAAATGTATGTGGAAATTGGCAGACAATTAAAACAACATAAGGGTTCAATGACTGCAATGAATTTTGGGAAAACAGTGGTATTGTGTGAGAGAGGCTGTCTGTTCTATTCTCACCTGACTTTTGCTCATTTGCAGAACTACTCCCACACGACAAGAAAAAATGTTGTATATCCATCTACAATGAAATATAAATTATTATTATTATTTTTTTTACTTTTTAGCCTTTATAATCAACAATATGGTTGGTAATACATCAAGTCACCCCCAGAATTTTTTTTTCATTTCAAATCATTTAACCAGCTTTTATTCATTAAGAATATAGACAAAACATGTATTCATGTAATTGTCTATTGGCAATATGTTTAATCTGTTCTATATTTATTTCTATTTATTAAAAATAACAATATTAATTTTCAATTTGCCACTTCTATAAATCAATTACTTAAAAAAAAAAATCAAAGATCACTTTACTCTTACTCTAATATATGTATCACGATACACTAATGATTCATTATTACTCAATACAAAATTATATTTAATAATACAAAACAAAATAACTCCACATGATGTTTCTCTCTCTGTGACATTTAGTGCTTTCAGACAATGATGTGTCTTTAATCATTTCTGTGCATGGCTACATAATGTAATGACGTATTGGTATTGGATGCGAGAACACACACACACACACACACACACACACACACACACACACATACACCTTGTACTCTCTGATGTTCGCTCTGCTTGGCGCCCCTGCAGATTGAAAAACGCGCTGAATCCATGCAGATTCAGATCAGGGGAAGAGCCGAAACATGACGCAGCTTGCCGCCATTTCAAATGAGTTTTTAAAGGGGACTGAAGCAGTCACAAATTAATTAATCAAATATTTTTTTAGGGGGGCTGGGCAGAAGTTTAGGTGAAGCCCCCCTAAAAAGGGCCTAGCGACGCCCCTGCAGTCAATAAACAGGAAAAAACAATTAGGCCCAATATACAGGGCATCTTGGCTAATATGCGACAGTTGGCCACTCTATATATGTCTCCACTACCTTTGCACATCTAGACTTTGCAATATTTGTCCACTCTTCTTTGCAGAACTGCTGAAGTTCAGTTAAATTTGATGGTGACTATTTGTGGACTGCAGTTTTCAAGTCATTGCACATATTTTCAGTGAGGTTTAAGTCTGGGCTCTGACGAGGCAATGAAAGGACATTCACCTTTTTCTCCTTCAACCACTGTGTGCTCAGTTTTGCTGTGTGGTTTGGATCATTGTCATGTTAGGAAGGTAAACATTCATCCCATTGACAACTTTCTGGCAGAAGGCAGCAGATTTTCCTCAAGAATTTGACGGTATTTTGCCCAATCCATTTGTCCTTCTATCCTGACAAGTGCTCCAGTCCCTGCTTCAGAGGAACACCCACATAACAGGATATTACCACCTCCTTTACTGTTTTACTGTAGGAATGGTGATATTGTACCAAATACCTAACACTTCTTAATAATAGATTTCACTGTGCTTCTTTGCATTTATAAAGCCTTTGAAAAATGTTTGTATCCATCTCTTGACTTGTGTCTGTCAACAACTTTATCCTGGAGATCTTTTGACAGTGCCTTGCCACCCATAGTTGATTGTTTTCTTCAGTTACACTATGGGACTGAAATGCTCCAGGAAAGCTCTTTTCATGCTGAACTAATCAAAATGACTACAGCTGGTCACAGTTGAAAGTCAAATGGCAATTAGCTTCTCCTGATTGAGTTTAGAAGTGATTTTTGTGAGGGGGTGATCCTTTTTCCAACTCAGTGATTGTTTTTTTTTCTGAAATGTCGGTCTTATATCTTTAACTTTGATGATATTTTGAGTAAATACAGCTGGATAAAACAAAAACTGTTCATCTTCATTTCAGGCTGCAAAAAAAAAAAAAAAAAATTATTTTAAAGGGGAGTGATTCTTTTCTTTACCCACTCTATGCAATATTCAGTGATGCTCACAAATATGTCATTATTACTCATTGCATCGCCAAGCCCTCCCTACGGTAGATGCTTTTAAAAACACTGATACTAAGATTTAATTATATTTAAAATTAGATGTCACATCTATAAAAAATATCTAACTCTTTAATGTTGTTCAAATAAGACAAAAAAGTCTAAAGATGCCAAACAATGAACTACTTAAATACAATATACTGTAGAAGCCAATGGCAGTCTCATAATACTGTTATATTACAATGCAAAGAGCCCCTTAGAGCTCTCTGTGAATTCTATGGATGAACTAACTGTAAGACTCAACCTTGTCTGATCTGACTAGCAACAGCCATGATAAATCCTGTACATACGCTGTGTCAGCACAACCTAGCTTAACTGAGCCCTGTGAGAAAGAAAAGGAAAGAGAGGCAGAGAGAAATAAAAAGAGAGCAAAAGCATGTAGGCATCACATAATCCTACGCACTTAACCCATCTCACTTATCTCAGTGGGAAAACTTGGATTTGTGGTGAGGCCGAAATGTTATAGCAACATATCATTAGCTCGGAACTGCTAATACTGCCTTTAATGGTGCAGAATGCTTTTTTTACCCTCTGTCTTATTTTAATTTAGCAAACAAAAACATATTTAACTTACAACAAAAGCCAATTAGGCGATTGCTCCAAACAACTGCACCCATTTACACTTGATATTTAATTGCTAAAACCTGCATCTCATTCACTAACTACCCATGAGTCAGTTCAACCAGGCACTAAACAGTGAATTGATTAAAATTAAGTGATCATCATTCTTTTCAGTGCAAACATGCCACCTTTTAGGCATTTTTTGTGTGTTTAGTGTTGGGCAAGCTACAAAAAATTTAAAGCTAAAAAGTCTTCTATACAAAAATTAGCTTAGCTTAAAGCTAACCTTGAAAGAAAGGTGCCACGCTTCAAGACAGATAGAAAAGTAACTTAATACATTTTAGGTACTTCATAACTTTGAATGTGTGATTGCTTAAAAAATAGTAAGTTGTAATGCTAACCCAATAATCAATAAAAAAAATCTTTAGCATAATGTTTTGAGTAGGTGTTCAATTTAATGAACATTTATAACATTTGTGATGTTGGCATTGTCGTAAATCTTACATTATCAGATGCACTGATTCACTACTATCCCATGAGTCCATGAGAGAGGAGTCACAACTGGCAAATGAATGCACACTCCGGAGTCTCACTGGAAGTAGTAGGTAATTTTCGCCTACTGTTTTATGAATACTATGAATTCAGACATACTACTCTTTTCAGGTACTGTTGTTTGCCTATAAAGTAGGGAAGTATAGGCATATTCAGACACAGGGTTTAAAAAAATATAAATGCTAAAATCTAGCTACTGAAAATTTTCATGCACTGTTACCTATAACGATGCAGTACAGTCCCTCCAAAGCATGCTGGATTGCTGTGGTCTGCTGTATCATCTACAACTTAGCACTCAGAAAAGACTAGCAAAGAATCCCAAGCTTGGAAAAATTTAGCACACCACCAAGCTGTGCTTCACAACATCCCCTGGAGAACACAGAAGAGTGCTTCAAACCAGTAAAGAAATTATTTGTACATCCCCCACCCACAAAGGAAGAGAAAAGGCATTAACAACTTTGAAACACACACAGGGAAATGCAGATTACAGATCCAGGCACATAAACACACAGAGTTCCTCTCGCTTTGCTGACATCACTGAGTGAGCGAGGAATGCTGATAGGGAGGGATCATATTGGTAACTATGTGATTGTGTGTGTGTCTGTTTGTCCACAGCAGTGTAGGTGTTAATATTACAGTGATCAAGTGACTTAATATGTAAGTGTATGTGTGCCAGAGATCTGGCTTTGCTTTCCCTGCAGTATTCCCATTTTTGCTGTTTAAAGGCTCATTAAGCTTATCGGTGATCAACTACCAAAGACCTCTTCAAAAATCATACTCACATGCCGTCAAGGAAGCCACACAGGTGAAAAAGTCAAACACCTCAGTGAGCTTAGAATCCTAGCTCTTGTGAGATGACAGATGGGGCACGATGTCACCAGAGTTTCCGCTAACCTTTGATTTAATGAAGACCCAAGATGCTATTAAGTCCTACAGGTTCTTCAGAGTGATCAAAATCTTGTCCAAATCTATCAGGATATTCATGCCAGGCACAGAAGAATTCCTATGATTAGTAGGAGCCTGTTGCTAAAAATGGTCTGTCCGGACGAGCCCCCAAAATCCTCAGTACATTGTAGCTCACCTCTGTCAGCCCTAAGAATCCACACCCAAACACAGTCAAATCCAGATGCATGGTAAGTAACTGAAGATTGTATAGGAGTCAAGGTTAACAAAAAAGAAAAAAGAAGAAAATGAAATTTTTTTGAAAAGGACAGGAAAAGGCTTAGACGAGTGATGGTTAGAAGAGGGAGAGTTATCTGCAGTCTTGAGGGCGACTGCCAGGTACTGGCGCATGCGCCAAGATCATACACCCCCCACCCCCCCCCCCATACACACACACACATACAAAAATGTTCACACTCATCAGCGAGGCGGACAGATGCACCCTCCTCCTCCTCTTTTCTCTTTTTCTCCCACTCGATAGCAGCTACTCAGCTGTATCTCTCAAACTTTTTCTCCCTGTTCTGATTCTCTTAATCTCTCTTGTGTGTTCTGCCTGTTGTGTTCAAGAGTCCCTACACTGTTTTTTTTTTAAACTCTTGTACAGAACATGATGCCCCTGTTCATAAACAGCGAAATTCAGATTTTTTTTTGCAATATCTGACTCAAAACAATTTTTGTTCAACCTTTTAACCCTCATGTGGTGTTCAAAACCCTATAACACCTGTGGTGTTCCCGGTCAAAAATGACCGGCCCATAAAAAATAGCTTATAAATAACTCATTATACCATATTTTCACCCAATCTTGGATTCAATCTTTTTGTCAACATGTTCTCTTTCAATTAGGACTGGTTTTATATTTTGATTTGCATCTGAATAATCATAGGCCTCATTTTTTTGAGAGTAGGCATTTCATTTTTTGAGTAATTGTTTTTAAATTTTTGAATAATTTTGGAAATATTAAATAAAATCTGAAGAAAATTGGTATTGTTGATCACACTAGTCAACTTAAAATTTTCACCAGGAATTTTGTTTTTAAAAACTTTTATTTTGTATAAAATGGTACATTGTCACACTTGTGGTGTTCCCGGTCAAAAATGACCGGCCCATAAAAAAAAAAAGCTTATAAATCACTCATTATACCATATGTTCACCCAATCTTGGATTTAATCTTTTTGTCAACATGTTCTCTTTCAATTAGGACTGGTTTTATATTTTGATTTGCATCTGAATAATCATAGGCCTCATTTATTTGAGAGTAGGCATTTCATTTTTTGAGTATTTTTTTTTAAATTTTTGAATAATTTTGGAAATATTAAATAAAATCTGAAGAAAATTGGTATTGTTGATCACACTAGTCTACTCTAATGTTTCACCAGGAATTTTGTTTTGAAACTTTTGTTTTGTAAAAAATATGGCACATAGTCACACACTTGTGGTGTTCCCGGTCAAAAATGACCGGCCTATAAAAAATATCTTATAAATCACTCATTATACCATATTTTCACCCAATCTTGGATTCAATCTTTTTGTCAACTTGTTCTCTTTCAATTAGGACTGGTTGTATATTTCTGTTTGCATCTGATTAATTGTGGGCCTCATTTATCTGAGAGTAGGCATGGTCAAAAATGGTCACAATGGCCGACCATTAAAAGTGAATGGGAGAGACTGAAGATAACAGAACAATTTAGTTTTCAGGAGCATGTTCATTATTTTCATGTACACATATGAGCATATGTGCTTGCAAACATCGAGCCCTTGGACCTGTGCATGTATCAATACATTTATACACACGCTACCTAGACACACACACACGTTAAAACACACAAACTAAACACATTTAATTGTAGGAGTCTTTTATCCGAGCTTATGCACCTCAGTTTTTGAGTGAAAAAAGCATTATTTGTTAATAATTTTGTCAATATTGTGAAAAAGGTGATAAAAAGTTTCACTGTTGATCACACTAGCCTACTTTAATGTTTAACCAGGAAATTTTTTTTTTAATGCTTTTATTTTGTACAAAATGGCACAAAGTCACACTTGTGATGTTCCCGGTCAAAAAATGGCCAGCCATTGAAAGTGAATGTAGAAGATTACAAAACACACGGCTTGTATTTTGAAATGCTTTAATTTTCAGAAAAGGGGTGCACAGTAACACTTGTGCTGTTAACTGACAAATCTGACCATTGTGACATACAAAAAATAAACACATTAACACTGTCATATAGAGAACACAAACACTGTTAATTTTCTTTCAGTTTTCCAAATTATGAACTAACCAAAATAAGAAACTGTGACGGTCTCTGTGTGAACTCATGCAAGTGACTAACAAAAGCATTTTTAAATATGCCTATGCTATCACATGATGTATATTTGAAAATATTGTCTAGTTCTGTGTGAGAACCTCACAGTTCCAAAACAAAATGTCATAATATTTTGTCTGGAAGCTGTGATGAAACAAGAACATGAAAGAAATATTCATTTTGAAGCCGGGTCACTGCAGTCACGGCCAGTTTGTGTTTGTGTGTGTGTTTGTGTGTGTGTGTGTGTGTGTGTGTGTGTGTGTGGTAATGTCAGATGGATAAATGTATATAAGATGCAGGTTAGGGTAGGATCGAATTTCTCTCTGTGGAAAAGAATGTGTGTAATACTCAAAAAAGTTTGTGTGTTTTAACGTGTGTGTGTCTGGGTAGCGTGTGTATAAATGTATCGATACATGCACAGGTCCAAGGGCTCGATGTTTGCAAGCACATATGCTCATATGTGTACATGAAAATAATGAACATGCTCCTGAAAACTAAATTGTTCTGTTATTTTCAGTCTCTCCCATTCACTTTCAATGGTCGGCCATTGTGACCATTTTTGACCATGCCTACTCTTAGATAAATGAGGCCCACGATTTATCAGATGCAAACAGAAATATAAAACCAGTCCTAATTGAAAGAGAACAAGTTGACAAAAAGATTGAATCCAAGATTGGGTGAAAATATGGTATAATGAGTGATTTATAAGCAATTTTTTTATAGGCCGGTCATTTTTGACCGGGAACACCACAAGTGTGACTATGTGCCATATTTTTTACAAAACAAAAGTTTCGAAACAAAATTCCTGGTGAAACATTAGAGTAGACTAGTGTGATCAACAGTAGCCATTTTTTTCATAATTTTTTTTAATATTTCCAAATTTACTCACAAATTATTTGTTTTTTACTCAAAAAATGAGATGCCTACTCTCAGATAAATGAGGCCCACGATTAATCAGATGCAAACAGAAATATAAAACCAGTCCTAATTGAAAGAGAACAAGTTGACAAAAAGATTGAATCCAAGATTGGGTGAAAATATGGTATAATGAGTGATTTATAAGCTATTTTTTATAGGCCTGTCATTTTTGACCGGGAACACCACAAGTGTAACAAGGTAACAAAGCCCCCACAAAAAAGTTAGAAAATTTCAAAAAAAAATTGAGATTTAGTTATACCCTTTGGGGACAAAGTCACTAAGTTTCAGTCCAAAGCGATAACATTAACTAGTATTTTCGGGAAAAAGAAAATCTTCTCCGGGTCAAATTGACCCGAACACCACATGAGGGTTTAAACAAGTTCACATATACACATTAAGAAAATAATAAATAAATAATATTATTTCATATAATTTCATGCAATATATACAGATTCAGTTTCACCACTTGCAAAGTGAGTGTGTGGACAATCGTTCCTAAAAATTTAATTTGATCAACCAGATTTATGTGAACTGTTAACAAAGCCTATGACAAGCATTGAGAGGATTTTTGAACAAAAAAAATAAAAAAAATACAGAAGCTACAAACAAGCAACCTTTCAATAATACAGCACAAATGTAAGTAAAATATCAGATAGAAAAGAAACTGAATAAAATCATACAAATGGACAGAAGTGCACACACAAAATGGATACAGTATTCTACGACACAGTGTCATGTTTTGACAGTATGTGGCTGTCCATCCTTAACTTATATTTTTAAGGCACTTCTAAAAAAAGCTGTAAAAAATAAATTTTATGTTTGAACTTGAGAGGTGGATTATAAAACATCTTTGCAAGCATTCAAAGGACCAGTGAACAGATTCAGCTGCTTCAAACTGCTGAGGTATTTATTCAGTCTAGCATTCAAGTTCCTCTGAGTGGACAGAAGTGTTGCAGTCACTGCATCACTGATAAGGACAAAGTGCTTAACAACAGTATGTGTGTATCTTTGTATGAGTACATACCTCACTATACTTTGGTTATAAATTTGGCAACAGAAATGATGTAAATCTGGCAAAAACACAAACAATTCTCAATCAAATGCAGCTGGTATAAATTACTAGCTAGTAAAAATGGATGGGTTAGATAAGGATAAGACATCCCAAATGTCAACTGTTGGTGTGTCTCCAGGAACAAGGTTGGGAAACCCTGGGGTTAAATCAACAGTATTCATAATTAGCTGAATATAAAAACAATAAAAGTAAAATGGTGTGTCCCAATTTTGATTTTATAATGAAAGTTCATGCAACTGAAATAAATACCACAACTGCATTATAAAGAATTGGGGCGGGGCAGAGAGCCATGGGAACGGAGCGAGGCCGGTGGAGTAAATCATAATGAGCGACACCTGCGCCACTCACTGGTCTTGAGTCCCACGGCATTCGGGCCCTACCCCACTTGTCACATGCATATTTAGCTCGACTGCTCTGGCTCAACATAGCAATCTCCAACCCAAACATGTGTGCCTAATTCAAGAGTGTAAAATAGTCCATGAGATAAGAGTGTCAAAGAGGCCCATAACCACAAAGAACAGGATATATTTCTCTTTTTCAAGAACTACTATATCTGTGGGAGACTCCCAAAATAAGGACCTACAGAGGAACATTACCATGAGAACATGTTCTTTTAGAGGGGCTATCATTGATGGATGGGGGCTTTGAATGACCCTTCTGCAAAGTCCAGATGAAAGTAATGGACCTTTATGAAAGGACCAGCACAAGGGTAGCCATGTGCTTCATGTATCTGCCAGAATGTAACAATAAAATTTGATTGTTAGGGGACATTAAGAGCTGATTAAGATTTGCAGTCTGTTGTTTACCAGACTGGAAGCATGCTGAAGAGATCCTCAGTATATCTACCTACAGTATCAACTGCTTTTGTTCTTTTCACAAACTCCAAAAACCTGAAACGCAACACTGTACATGTCAAAACTCCAAATCCATAAGGTGAGACTACAATCCTTAAAGTTCTACAGATCTTTCTTTAGAGAACCACTCTAGGCATATGAACGGTTGCTTCATCTTGAGGATGATGAGGTTTAAAGGAATGTGCAAGGACAATAACTATAATGATAACTATAACATTTTATTAGTCGTAATAATTCTATGAGAATAGGAAAATCCACACCATAGCCATAATAATAACGACTCAAAGGAACAATATTGTAGGAACTGCTTTCTTAATTCCATTTTCCAGTTGGTGAATGATAAAAACATTGACTAATCAGAATCCAGTATGTATTCTGAAACTGCAGCATGCACTTTTGATAAACAGAACATTATCATGCTTTGTCTTGGATGCTAATATAGTTAGCGCTATGGTTATCTTAATAGTTATCATTCTTGGTGATATCATTCTAAATAGTGACTTCCATAGCTTACAATAGATTTTGGCATCAATCTTAAAACAAATTTGTCCAATTAAACAGAACAGATATCAGTTTCACCACACATTATCCAAATATTCCAATATCAGCATTCGTCAGCATGTATTTGTTTAAAGTTCTCTCTCTAGTAAAATAATTACACTAATCAAACCTGCCGCAACAACATCTGTCAAAATCAGCTAGCGCAATGAAACTCTACAGGCAACATATCACCTGCAGTTTTTATAAAGGCTAGCATCATATTCAAACCACACAGGGCTCATGGGTCAATGCTGTTGGCAGCTGTTTGAGACCGTTAGGATTCTGCTCACGATGTCTGAGGGGTCTAGAGGCTAACCATCAATCGCCCCACGACAGGTTTTTTTTTTTCACCATGGAGCTCCATTCCTCTGCTGTGTTCTGTAGGTTGCTGGCTGTGCACATCTAATTTATGGCAAATGCCAAATATATTCAGCCGAGATAGCTGCATTTGCATCAAACTGAATAAAAAAAGAAAAAAGAAAGCAGGAATGAATGTAAAAATTGCACCAGAAACTACACAGGCACTACAAATATGTAGCAATGCAGGATACAAGGAGACATGCAGAGTGAAGAGAGCTATTACTGTATGACAAAACCTTGTGGAAATCCTCCAGTCTAAATACGAGATCAAACACGAGTACAACAATACAGCTGCAATTCAAAACAGACAAACCCACAGGCCTCACAACAACAGAGTTTGCGAATTGGTGTCTAGGCTTATTTGAAAACTCAAGTATAATGAATTTAGAGGTCCCGTTCTTCGTGATCCCATGTTTTAAACTTTAGTTAGTGTGTAATGTTGTTGTTAGAGTATAAATAATATCTGTAAAATTCTAAAGCTCAAAGTTCAACGCCAAGCGAGATATTTTACTTAACAGAATTCGCCTACATCGAACGACCCGTTTGGACTACATCCCTCTAGTTCCTGCAGTAATGACATCACTAAAACAGTTTTTTGACTAATCTCCGCCCACATGAATACACAAAAAGGGGGCGTGGTCTTGTAGCACTCTGATGGAGAAGAGGAAGAGCTGCGTCTATGTTTGTCGCCATGTCGTCGAAACGCTGTTATTTTCATCTCAGAGTCCAATCACCTTTGTTTGGGCTTCCCAGTTCCCTGGGATGTACTTGGAGATCAATGGTTACAATTTATGTTTAACTTGGTTCCCGAAAATTATAATCCACATGTAAAACTATGTGCATCAAATTTTGCTGAGGACAGCGAGCTTCCTCGATCTCAATCAGTTTAATGCCGGATTCGCACAAAGATTATTCTTGAAAGATGGAGCAGCTCTCTCTTTGTCTGGAGAAGGCGTTGTTTATGGATCACAACCGTTAAGTGTATTTTATTATTTTAGTCGGTGCGTTTAACAGTTTCTGTAACTTATTACACAAAGGGCAACGCTGTTTAGCTTTGTTAACTAGATGTTAGGGCTGTGCAAAAAAATTGAATGCGATTTTCATGCGCATCTCGTCAGTAAAAACGCTCCTATGATTATAAGTACATCTCCAGCACGTGCGTTCTTTTCAGTGTTGGGGAGTAACTAGTTACATGTAACGGCGTTACGTAATTTAATTACAAAATTATTGTAACTGTAATTAGTTACAGTTACTACGAAAAAATGAGTAATTAAATTACAGTTACTTATGAAATTTTTAACGATTACAAAGGGGATTACATTTGAATATTTACACACATCCACATACAGATTTAACTGATTTCTTTCCCAAATTGCACTGACTATTCTGAGACATACCGCCCTAATAATTTCCGGGATGCGGAAATACAGTCTGGTTCGTAGAATCCAGTCATAAAAACGAAATGCCTAACGCGGACGGAATATGCCACATTTTGGATGACTAAATCAAAAGTAGGACAGTACACTTGAATCAAAACATGACATCGACTAGTGTCTGTGAATATAAAGCCCCGAAAATGCAATATATGACTTGCACATTCTGCGTGTCTGTGGAAATCAGGCGCGGACTGGACACCGGGAGAACCGGGACAATTCCCGGTGGCCTGGAGGCCGATTTTGCCCCACTATTTAATATCATTATTGTATAATTGCCTGCCGAATGTACTAAAGCGATCATTTGCGAATCCACCATTTGATAATTAAATCTCTAATAAGTCATGAAGTGTTAGTCATGACGCGCGCGCTCTCCGCGCCTCCGCCAAACGGTTTGGATCAGACTCAGAGTAATCAATGAGAGAGAGAGAGAGAGAGAGAGAGAGAGAGAAAGAGAGAGAGAGAGAAAGAGAGAGAGAGAGAGAGAGAGAGAGAGAGAAAGAGAGAGAGAGAGAGAGAGAGAGAGAGAGAGAGAGAGAGAATAGAGTGGAGTGTGGAAGCGCACAGCTGGAGCAGAGAAGCAGAACTCCTGTTCAGGGTTTCAGGTCAGTTTCATCTGTAAAGATGCTTTTTTTTGTCTTTGTTTTTTTATTTATTTAATCAAGCAGCAGCACGTTGCTCATCAGCCATCACTCAAAATACTCTATAAAGGACATCATTATTATCAGTTGTAATGTTACAGTAGGAATTTATCTGAAAAAAATTTCCTATTTTTTTATAGGTTTAGGGGGAGCTACGACAGACAACAACACAACCCCTACGAAAATTAACATTTTAATATTTAACTATAAATCCAGAGAAAATGGTTACTATTGTTTAAATGTGGTAACCAAAAATGTAAAATTATTTTACAAATGTATTTATTTAAAAATAAATACAAATCTATTTGCAAAAAAACAAAAACAAAACAAGGTTATTTTACTTTTATATAGACTAATAAAAGCAAGGTTAATTTTTGTAAGGGAAAAACATGACTCATGTACAGTATTAGGATTTTTCTATAAAGATATTGTAGTATTGTAGAGTATTCTATTGTAAAGTATAGTTTTGTTCAATCTTGAGTATTAAAGTCATGAGAGAGATGGATAACAGGGCAAAATAAAGAGACTGAAGAGAAAAATGGAAGTGAAGGTGCAGTTCAGGAGAGAACTTTTAATTATTTTGCATGTCCCCAAATTAAAGATTTAAACCTTTTTTTATGTCAGGTCCATACAAAAAAATAGTTTTGTCCATGAATTTGTTTGTATGAGTTTGAATTTTCCAGTCTGAATTTTTTCCCCAGTCCGCCCCTCCTGTAAATTAATGGCAAAGACATGGTTTCATTTACTACACATAGGCCTACTGAAGCTCGCAGTGTTTTCAACCTCTGCTGCCTCAATATAGGAGTACACGAGCACATAAACATAATTTCTAGAACTGCTCTGTGTAACTTAATGTGCATTTTACTTATTTTGAGAAAACTATCATCATATACAAAGAGACAGCAGTTTAAAAAAACACCAATGTTTCAGGAGTTTAGTACACAGAATACGTCACATGCTCATTAGATAACTGTATTTAAGTTGATGTATATGCCTTTATTTATTATTCTTTAATTTTCACACATTTAGAAAAGTAATCAAAAAGTACTCAAAAGTAATTAGTTACATTACTTTAATAAAGTAATTGAAAAAGTTACACTACTATTACATTTTAAACAGGTTAACTTGTAATCTGTAACCTATTACATTTCCAAAGTAACCTTCCCAACACTGGTTCTTTTACTGTCTATGGTTCAGATCAGGATTGACAGGTTTTCAAAACAAATCCTGCCCACTTGCTTCTCAAAACTACTCCAAAACTAGCCCAATCGCGTTTTCAGGAGGGCAGCGTGCGCTCAGCTGCTGTCGAATCACAACACAGGAACCGCTGGCACAATCAAAACTCGCTACATATTTCTGAAGGAGGGACTTTATTGAACAAGGAAGTCATCAGCCCGTTTTTATGACAGTGAAAACAGCGGTATACAGATAGGTGAATTGTGTGAAAAATACTGTGTTTTTTTACACGCGAAACATGAACACGTTATATTGCACACTGTAAACACAATCAAAGCTTCAAAAAAGCACGAAAAACCTTTAAAAAGGACAACTGGGGTTGGTGTATTTTTTTTCTCATGTACATTCATGCTGCTCACATATTATTATAGCCCAGTTTCTGCTGATTACAGTGAGATTAGACTTTAGCAATTTAGATATCTATAAGAAACTGCAAAAAGCACAAATGTCAGGGCATGACAAAACTTCTCCAGGCCCCCAAAATACCCTTAGACTCCAGAGGGTTAATCAATGATAAAATCTATTTTATTGTCCTGCTTTTATTGACATTTTTATGTGGATTTCAAATGCAAAAATTCCACACAAAAAAAAGAAAAAAGAAATAAAATGAAATAAATTGCATTATTACAGTTTAGAGGCCATTTTTATGACAGCGATTTCAGTGAAAAACTGGAAACTTTTTATGCATTTTGCCTGTTCGTTTACACAAGCATTTTGGGGACTGAAAATGTAATTTTTGAAAACGGGTTTCAAAGTGCAAGTTTTTGAAAACGCCACTGTTATCGTTTTTGTGTAAACACCCAATATGCAAATCTTTGAAAACGTTGACGTCATGCGCGTGCGTAGTACGTGTTAGGTATGTAGACATGTGCATTGTCAATTTTAAAGGCAAGCGTGAACAAACATACACAACAATGGTGGAGTACCTGGTACTGTTGTAGCTGCTCAAGAGTTTGCTAGTGCTTCTTCTGCCAAGTGTGGATTTACTTCACCAATATTACAACCAACAGTGGAGATGCACTTCAATCACTTCCCTACAGGTACTGTTTACTAACAAGGTGACAACTACTGGCCTGGCATACAAAATATCGCGTTTTTTTGCCATTTTCGTGGATATGTGTAAATGTGAATCATTTTGAAATAGATTGTTTGTGATAGTTTGTGACTACAACAATAGTTAAATGTCACTTTGGTCCAGGTTCAAATGGTTATATGAATCATTTTAGTGAACCAGCTCACTGAAACCCATTTGAATGAACAATTTATATATATATATACACTTCTATAATTTTTTCAATGGGGCTGTTCACACAGCTTTACATTTATCTAAACCTGTTACAGTAATGACACCCTAAAGTGCATTGGAAATAAACCAGCCCCTTCAAGTTTATAGGGGAGCTAGAGGCCCTGAAGAGAACATGACTCCAGATGTCACCAAAATAGCAGGGATTTCAACCACAGTCTGAGGACACCGACTGATGACAGGAGGTTTTTCTGGGAAGTGTGGGGTCACTTTGATACACATCTCACTGAGGTGAATTGCTGGTCTGTTCGGTGAGCCAGACTTGACACTTGTTTGACTAAAGCTTTATGAGCAATTCTTACAGACCTGAGGTATGAAGGCAGGTAAAGTATGTGTGTGTGTTTGAGCGCATGTACATGTTATTAGTTTCTTAAACAAAAGTTTGCAGTCGTGAACGTCCTTGCAGTCACAGATCCAAACTCCAGTGAGAATCAAACACAAACACAACTAACAAGCAAGCACATAGACAAAACAAACACCATCCTCATCAATCACACAAAGCTTTACCACAAACCTGAAAGTGTGTACACAGCAGGCCCGGCTGCAGGATGAAATGACTGAGGGGGCATGTGAAATTTTTAAGGGGGCTTAACTTTATTACACCATCAATGATTAATACACACTGAGATCTCGCTTTGCAAGGACAGATTTTTAAATTCAGCGCTCCCTAAAACACTCCATATGCAACTGCAGGTAACAAGAGACTAGCAAGTAAGATTTTTCAAGGCAACAGTTATTTTAGAACGTTCCCCCTTAATGTTTCCATGGCAACGCGTCATATTTGTCACGTGAAACACCGCAGCCACAATAATAACACTGTATAACAGATGTAGGCTATCCTTCATTTCGTTTTTCCTTTTTTATTCGAAATATTCACAAACTTACTTACCATGTCATCAACTATCTGATATTCCGATTCTCAAATATGTGTAAGTGAGTGTGTTTGGTCGTTTGGAGTGTGTTGTAGAGGGAAGTCGTGGCCTAATGGTTAGAGAGTCGGACTCCCAATCGAAAGGTTGTGAGTTCGAGTCCCGGGCTGGCAGGAATTGTGGGTGGGGGGAGTGCATGTACAGTTCTCTCTCCACCTTCAATACCACGACTTAGGTGCCCTTGAGCAAGGCATCGAACCCCCAACTGCTCCCCGGGCGCCGCAGCATAAATGGCTGCCCACTGCTCCGGGTGTGTGCTCACAGTGTGTGTGTGTGTGTTCACTGCTCTGTGTGTGTGCATTTCGGATGGGTTAAATGCAGAGCACAAATTCTGAGTATGGGTCACCATACTTGGCTGAATGTCACTTCACTTTCACTTTTTCACTTTAAAAATCTTTATAACAATGGAGTAAACTTTATAGTTAGCCTACTTCCACTTTGTTTATCTGATATGGAATACACACTTCAGCAAATTATATTTGAATAGATTGTTATTGCTGCTTCCACAGACTCCAAATGTAGGCTATTGTTTTACCAGTGCTTATGTGTAGCCTATTTAAATGTATGAAATCTAAAATAAACATTATGAGGTTGAAAACACTGCATAGTTGTGATATGACAGCGCTGAGCTCGTCTGTCTCTGGCTCAGCGCCAAGCAACGCGACACTAGCACTTGCTTCCACAGACATCAGTGTGTATTTTACAAACTCTAAAAGTAGGCTGTTGTTTTACCAGTGGTTATGTGTATTTAAATGTCTGAAATCTTAAATAAACATTATGAGGTTGAAAACACTGCATAGTTGTGATATATGACAGCGTTGGCGTTGAGCTCGTCAGTATCTGGCGCCAACCAACGCGAAAGACGTTTGAATCTGGCAGTAATGTCACGATTCACAACACTGAACATTCTAAATCCCATGGGGATAAGGTTAAATTATTATTTAACTCAAAAGGTTTAACATTTTATTTTTAACCATGAATACAAAAATGAAACAGAGGGGGCACAAGTCAGATCTGAGGGGGCATTGCCCCCTTTTGCCCCCTTGTGGCGCCGGGCCTGGTACACAGAGATCTCCACTTCTTACTACTGGAGACCCTCTCCGGCAGATACTAGGCCTGTTTCACACAACACACACAAGCAATAGCAGTTTCTTCTGTGCAACAGGGTTTGGGTGCTGATCTCCTTAATATTTTTGTAGAAACCAAAATAAAATTTGATTTCTTTGTAAAGGACTGTCATTTTGTTATTGTTGTTGTTTTTGTCAATTTAATGGTTCCTTGCTGAAAAAAGTATGAATTAACCTTTGAATGTCAGTGTATCTTTAATATGTATAATGTCCTTCTACACTGGCAGATTTTTTATGTACAGTATAAACAAATTTTAAACAAGTGGCCAGTGCAGTAGGACAAAATAGTCATATTTGAATGCAGTAACCTGTTAATATGAGCGCTGAAAGGTGTTCTGAGGTGTGAAACAGGCCTTAAATTAAAAAGATTAAGACAGTCAACAGGCAGCAAAAATGGTAATATACAGCAAAATACAGCAGTGCTCTGTAAGTGTGTGCTCATTCGTAGCACCATTTATTTCTCTTCACCATTTAAGCTTCATCAGGCTCGGTTTACTTGCAGACACTGGCAGAATCCTAATTTGACTCCAGCAGTTGTTTCTGACTACTGTAATCCTCTCAACACAAGCCTGAAGTGTCTCTGAGAGCTAAAATACTGTAAACACAGACATACAAACACATCATTTTCTTTTAGAAAAATGCTAGACAGAACACAAGAAGGACCTCAAGGAGTGTTGTTTGCGCACAGGCTTGACTTTGTTAGTTATGTTCAGTTTTTATTTTCCTACACATTCACATTTTCATATATCAGGATAAACAAGGTTGAATTATCAGAATAGTCTTACCCCCGGGTTCTTTTTAAAACTGACACTGACTGCATGGAAAAAGCTGAATGCAGTTTTGACCTAGTGGAACTCACTGTCAACATCACCTTCTCTGTGCAACTTATTGTCAGGTGTGATTTATTTTATTTGGAAATTACATATATCTGACAAATACTGTTAGTACATAGACAAACATGAACACAAGACTACACTCCTGCTCCATGAGACTAATGGGGGTCCGGTTCTAGGGGAGATTTAATTTAAAAAAGGGAAAACTCAACCTACCACTGTTTCGATTCTTGCGGTTGGATTTGCCGCCAAGCAGCATCTTCAGACTGTTCCTGAACATGACTGCACAGTTCTGGACCGGGCTATAGAGAGATCTGCAGAAAGAGAGAGGGGAAAAATACAACCTTGAAGAAACGAATTGAAACATCATTCACCTGTCCTTTCAGACACAGAAACTGTATCAATAAATACTACTAATAATAATACATTTGAAATATGTCAATTTAGCATACTGTTTCTACTACTAATAAAAATGATTCTGCATAAACACTAAGCAACTAATGTACAGTACTTGATAACAGTTGCCACTATGTTTGAAGCTATAAATAAAATTTGTATCAACACACACAATAACTTCCTGCACTACTACTTCGCCTATAAGCACTGATTCCCAAAACGTGTGATTCTTTACAAATGCAGCTCGACTTGTGATGTTCGCCGCACATCAGCTCTGAAGTCTAGACAAAGAGTTACTGAGGGGATTTTCGGAAGCCTGTGATTATATGTTTCAGGTACACAGAGCCTTCAGCCTGCTGGAACGCTGCGGCTGATAATGAGTTTCATTCGTGGGATTCGTCATTCATCACTGGATTATTTTAGGCCTCACTCAACACCCACACTGTGGAGGGATCACACCCTGATGCTGTTAATTACCGCTTCATGTATGAGCTGTGTGTTTGTGTGTGTTTATATGTGTGAAAGAGCACAGGACAGAGACGCACTTTGTTCTTCTGCTGCAGAAGGTGATGTTGTTTGTGGATTTCAGTGGAAGTACATCTTTGACGGGTCTTTGTGCAGCTGAATTCACATGTATGGAGATAAAGAAGAAGAACAGAACAGAACAGAACAGAACAGAATGTTGGGTAAGCCCAACCTCTCTGACAAAATGAGCTGGAAAAGTCATGTAAGCTCAAATCCGGTTTGCGTCATTTTCTGATGCTTTTGTTTTGTTTTTTTAAGCAAAAAGGCAAATTTCACAAACATAAAAAAAAGAAATGAGGACAGAATGATAGAGAGAAGAAACCACAGAACTACAGATAAAGAGAAGAACTTTGCTTCCCCTGCACACCAGTATAGCATGTACTCGGTTTCTTCTTGGAAAAGCATTCTAGTATTAATCTAGGCCTCCACACCTTCAGAAGTGATCTTGGCTGAGGTCACAAATGAGAAACAGATGTCTTTGTCGGGGGGGTTGTGTGTAATGTATATGCAAATATCAAATCAATATCCACGACCAGATATTCTTCTTTTCTATAGCACTCGATGCACCTTTTCACTGAGCCAGCGTTGCTACATGTTTACTGTGTGTTGCTGGGGCCACATTTGACAGAAAGCATAAGTGTGAAAATGATTGGGTGGGGGTAACACATATTTTAGTATTACTGAAGATAATATCCCAAAATCTATTTGTTTTAACCATTGTGGTAACTTTCCTGAGCACATTCTGCATACTTGAAGCCCTGCCGCCTCCGCTCACTTCTGCTGCATCTGGCTGGTCATGAAAAAAGTCTCTTTACCCGATTGAAGCCAAATGTGAATGTTAAACGTTAACAATGCTGAACAAAAAAGGTCAAGCTAATCAAGTCAAATAAAATGCAAAATAAAATGCAACCAAATGCACCCCGCTATTTTTCAAAAAAGACAATTTATCTGAGATTAAAATATAAGACCTCTTACACTTTATGCAACAGTATTAAACACTAGACCAGCTAACCTCACAGTTAAATGTAGATTTATTTACTGCATAATATCATAATTATGATAATATCATTACTGCATAATACTGACGAGCTGGATGGTGCCTTGAATGGCTGACACCGCAGTCGGTGTATGAATGAGTGTGTGAATGGGTGAATGTGAGGCAACTTGTAAAGCGCTTTGGATGGCCATGTGCTCTGTTGAAAGCGCTATATAAAAATGCAGTCCAGTCCAGTCCATTTAATATGCTTAAAGTGCACCCTTCAAATTTGGAGACCAATCGAGTCAGTTTGAGTACTGTTATATATTCTAAATAGTATGCAAGGTTTTAATTAGTATATTTCAAATCATACAGTAGTATGCGGAACTATGTATGTGCAGCCATCACAATTTTATGACATTGCAGAATATCCCAATAATCTTACTGCAAACACCAAAATATGTACTTGGCCAAAAGTAGCAAACTATATATTTTGAGAGAATATAGTAAGAATGTTTGAATTTCCAATAAAAAAAAAATTTTATTGAATTTTTTTTTCTAAATTACTTTTTTTTTTTGTAGTAATTGCTGCTGTAAAAATAATACTTTTTTTAGTTTTTCATGCAGCAGCATCTGAATAAAGATGAGAGAGGAAGACAAAGATGACCTTATCCTGAGGCTGTGCTTCTGTCAGCTGATGAAGAACGGAGAAGACATAACTCTAACTAACACTATTCCCCAAAACAGTCCTTAATACTTGGCCATGCGCTTTAATGTGGTCTGTATAAAAAGGTGACACACAAACTAATGAGAACCTTCAATTGAAAGTTGATAAAGTGAAAAATGGCTTCTGCAATGGAGCCGTAGAAGGATCTATCACAATTTTTTTTATATTGCTGAAGTCTGAGAAGAGCTACAGTACCAATGTTGGAAACTCTCCCCTCTGCAGGATCTCGATCACGAAACACACAAGAACCAATGGCGAACCAATAATAAACAAACAAACATATAAACATAAGCATCATTTGATATTGAAAGTGAAGAAAATCTTCCAACAAACATCCAAATAAATAAACAATAAACAACTAACAATCAAACAAATGAATATTGTTTGAAATTGACAATGGTGTTCCTAAAATGGGAGAAAACAGTGCCAAACCTTTGTCAGATTTAATAATTATCATTTCTTTATTTAACCAAAAAATCACATTGAGATATTGCTATCTCTTCTTCCAGTGAGACCTGGTCAAGACGGCAGCACAATACAAAACAATACAAAAAGTATCACAGAGACAGTACCACAAATTACACGATCACAATTCATTAATAAAATCAAATCAAGAAAACCTTTAAAAATACTCAATGTTGGAAGTGTGTCAAAATTAATTACAGTTTGCAATTCATTCCAGGCCCAAGGAGCATAAGCAGAGAAAGCACATTTACCAAATTTTGACAATACCCTTCGAACTGTTAACCGAATACAGGAACCTGATCTAGTCCAACGACTTGGAATATTAACAAATTAAATTATGTAAAATGATGTAAAGATAACTAACCTAAAGATTCATACAAAATACAATGATGCATCCTTGACTCTGCGCCAGTGACAAAATGTAACACTGCATGATAAACAGAATCTAAGTTTCTAAGTAAAGAAGTACCTGCATGCATATATAAATGATCACCATAATAAATTATTGATAAAAATATACTCTACTAATTTCTTGCGGGAAACAGTTTTTTAAACGATAAAAGAAGCTTAGTTTTGGTCTAAGCTTTTTCAACAACTTATCAATATGTATATTAAAAGCTACTCTTTCATCCATCCAAAAACCTAGATATCTATAAGTGAACCATTAAAGGCTGTAATTGTCAAATCTGTTACCGTAGTGCGACCGTGACAAAAAAATCATATACTTTGTCTTATTTGAGTTTAAAAACAAATTTTAACTGCAACAATGAGCGCTGCATAGTTAGAAAAGCATCCTGCAGTTGCTGTAGAGTTTGTTTTAAAGAAGATGCTGCCATATAAATAATTGTATCATCTGCATATAAATGTATTTTAGCTGAGTCAATTCCATGACCTAAATCATTAATATAAATAAATAATAAATATAATAATAGAAAATAGAAAATAACACAGGGGCTAATACAGATCCTTGAGGAACTCCAGTATTTACATGAAGAAAAGGTGAGTTATAATTATAACAGACACACATTGAGTGCATTCTGAAAGATAGCTTTAGAACCATTTTAAAGCAGCTTCATTGAGACCTATATACCTAAGTCTCTGCAACATTAATTTGTGATCAACTGAATCAAAATTTTTAGACAGATCAATAAATAAAGTGGCACAAATTATAATATCATTTGAGACTAATGTAGTTGCAGTAATGGTGCTATGTCCCATTCTGAACCCTGACTGATTATCCTTAAGAATATTATTGGCTGAAAAAAAATGTTTTAATTGATCGTTTATCAGTGATTCAAAGACTTTTGCTAAGACTGCCAATTTAGAAATAGGGCGATAGTTATTTGGGTCTGCAGAATCTCCCCTCTTTAAAAATGGAATAACCATTGCTAATTTCCACATTTTTGGTATTTCGTTGGAGGTGAGACTTAAAGAGACTTAAACTTAAATATAGTGGCCATAGGTTCTGCTACAAGATCAGCTGCCAATTGTAGAAATTAAGGCTCAGTTTGATCAATTCCTGGTCACTTTTTAGTATCTAAATTCTCTATTGCTTTATGAACTTGTGCAGGGCATAAAAATAAGTGAATATGAAGTGCTATTTTGAGCAAACTCAGCAGTTTCCGTAGAAGTATGAACACCCAAGTTAGCAGACTCGGAGTTTAAGCCAATTGATGTAAAATAATTAGTTAATGAATAAATAACATAGTTAATAAGTATGGATTTGCTAATCAAACTATTTGCAACTAGTATTCAGTGTGAAGCTTTAGGATGATCTGCTGCATAATCATCACCAAGAGAGCAGTCTGTGCTGACAAAGGCTGTTAGTAGGGGGGTGGGGGGGGGGGTGTATGATTTAGCTGTGCTTGGCTTTCTCTCCTTGATATTTGTCTGGGTAAAACAGAACCAGTGGGACGAATGACAAACTCCAAAAGTGTGCCAGAAATCAGACAGAAATCGAGTCCTGGTGAGCCAGAGCCAAAGCCAAATGTTCAGTTTGTTGAATGTGTGTCTGCTGTTAATCCTGCCTATCTGAGGGGGGCCAGTGTGAGATGGTCCAACTGGATTACTAGTACAAAAATCAGCACAGAGTGGGACAGACAATCTAATGGTGTGGCACAGTACGGCTCGGTACGGTTCACTTTTGGGGGGTATCTACTGTACAGTACCTGTTACCTGGAAATTTTTTCAGTAACACCTTAACTGAGGTTCCAAGCGAACGGTAACGCTACCAAAACGTGATGTGTAACTCTGCAGATCACGAATTGGCGGGAGAGAATCGTCACTACCTACGCACAGAACTTGCGACACAAACACAAAAGAACCACTAGATTTAAATCAGCACAGCCAGCAAAGGATCGAATGCAACCGTTTTGAACGAGTGCACCTTTTTTAACAAAAAGTTTTTTTGTCTGTTGAGGAAGTACAGACGTTCCTCTCACTGATGGCAGAGGAGCATATCCAGCAAGAGCTTTATGGGGCGAAACGGAATGAAAAAGTTTTTCAGGAGTCACGACAGTAGAGGCGGTGCAACTATTATGACTTGGGAATAATCCAGCCCAATCTAAATCGATACTGAACTGCAGTGGAAACGCAAGCCGAGCCGTACTGTACTGAGCCGTACTGAGTCGTACCACACAGTGGAAAAGCACCATAAGAAAGATATACACTGCCGTTTAAAAATTTGGGATCAGTAGGATTTGTAATGGTTTTATTTGATCAGAAATACAGAAAAAATCTTTAATATTGTGAAATATTATTGCAATTTAAAATAAGTTTTCTATTTTAATAAACTTTAAAATTGAATTTATTCCTGTGATGCAAAGCTGAATTTTCATGATCCTTCAGAAATTATTCTAATACAGCATTTATTCCAAATGTAAATCTTTTTTAACAATATACACTACCGTTCAAAAGTTTGGGGTCAGTAATTTTTTTTCTTTTATTCAAGGATGTTTAATTGGACTTTAATAAAGATTTATATTGTTAGAAAAGATTTCTATTTAAACAAAAAAAATTAAACACTGTTCTTTTAACTTGATTCATCAAATAATCCTGGAAAAAAAAAACACAGGTTCCAAAAAAAAATTAAGCAGCACAACTGTTTCTAACACTGATAATAAATCAGTATATTAGAATGATTTCAGAGGGTTAATGTGACACTGAAGACTGGAGTAATGATGATTAAAAATCATCTTCGCATCACAGGAATAAATTATATTTTAAAGTATATTAATTTACAAAACCATTAATTAAGATAATGTATCATTTGTGATTTAATAATTTATAATAATTACTATTTATAATTATATAAATATATATAGTGTTATCAGAATCAAAGCAGTCTGATGCAAGAATACTGGCTTCCTTAATTCACTGTAAAAAAATAAATAATAATAAACCTCTAAAGGTATCCTGCCACAAGTTATCAGCCTGCATCATGATGATGGAATCTTCCGGACTGATGGGTCACAGCGTGAGGGATGTCACATTAGTTGCAGACATCCATGTCTGGCTAGGAGCCGCTGCTAAAAAATGACAGCCATTTTCTTACTGCAGGCGGCAGGTTGTTGAAAATACTGCTGCTATGATTAAAAGAGGGGGAGGTGGGAGTGCTAAGCTCCTTTCAGTAGAAACAAATTGTTTGTAATAATCTAAAATGCTAACTGGAACTGTGTTTGCTCTCTTCAATTGAACCTCATGCTGTTCTACATAGTTCTAGAGGTCAGCTACCAATAGTGGCACCAAACACAATAATGGTTACATACAGGTTTCACAAACACTTCCATTAGGGAAGATCATTATGGGCAGATCAATTTTCATCTCGCACATCAAAATACAGATCCTTATGAAGCATGATAATGAATACAAATATGCACATTTAAATACTGGAAAATACAAACAGCATTTAGTCACAACACAAAATAATGACAGCTAAATGTGACTTTTAAAATAATGTGTTTGTGTGATGTACTTAATGAATTTGGTTAAATTAAACATTTATCATTATCTGTAATTGTTAATAACTGCTAAAAACAGAAATCTGATCATTCGCACTTTTCACTGTATAATAAATGTTATACTTTCAAGCCGGAATTATTCATATTAAAGTGCTATAATTGAAGTTTATTCCAAAACAATTAAAAATGTCTTTAAAATAAATGAAGAATACTTTAAAATACTTCAATACAAAAATAGTAAAAATAAATGTAAAATAAATAATCAGTTTAAAATAATTAAATAATTTAAGATATATTTAGGATGAAAAAAACATGTCAAATATAAATTAAAATCCATAAAAAAATAATTAAACAAACAATAATAAATAAATTCATAAAATCCAGTTAAAATAAAAACATTTGAAATAAAAAAAATAAATGAACAAACTATGGTTGACCATGCCAATCACAACAATCAGCAACTGACTGTTCACTAATAATGACTTTAACATCCATCATTATACAGTCTAAACTCTAACGACAATGATATTTTCAATTAATAAAATGATCTGGACTGCAAAAAAGATCTAAAGAACCCAAAACAATCAAGTAAAGTCAAATATCTATCCTCAAGTCCTTAACAAGACTTTTCCAGAAGTCACTGGAGAGCTACTGCAGGCATATAAAACTCTCTGGCCTGAACCACCGTTTTGAGCTTGATGGATTGAACAGGAGTGTGAATGACTTAGAGCCAAGAGCCACAGAGCTTTATATTTTATACAGTCTCTCCCTTTGACTAATGCCTCCCACAGCTCAGTGTTACAGGAACCGCACGCTGTTTGTTTTCTACTATTCTACAAAGCCAATGAACGGTGAGCGTGCCGGGAAAGGGGGCTGTGGGACAGGGGTGCCGTCTCGTGACTTCAAGGTTTGGGTCGTGTGCAATGAAACATAACACTCTATGACACACACACACGCAGAAGAACAAATAATGGGACATAGGTACGGATATGAATGCATATAGCACATTCCCAGAATATGACAGCATGTTCAAACACACACTGTCAGTGGTGCCATTTGTGTGTTATTCACACTAATGTATCTGCGTTCCTCCATGAAACACCTAAAGACTTTCAGAGGGAGACAATGGTGTCAGTTTGACCTGAATTTTTTTCAGAGAAAACCTCACACAGAGTGAGGGAGGAAATGCAGTTAAAGCCCCCTGCACACACACGTGCACAAACAAAGAGCTTCCCTTTGTCCCATCACTTCCTTTCCAAACACAGCAGCGCTAAAGTGCTTGCAGAAACTTGGGCTCTAAAAGAAAACAAGCTTCTCTAAGCAGTTTAGAAACATCAACTGATGCTTCCTGATACTGATCTACTGGCATAAGGAAATTTAAATGGAAAAGCATGCATTGGTAAATTCTCCCAGAAAAGTATATTTTAGATTGGCATAAAGACACCAGAAAGGGGTCACTAGACTGTCATGCAAAGGGACCACCTATGGTTTTGTTTTTACTTTTTAATAAAGTGACATCAGAAGCTTGAATATTCAATTCCATGAAATTTGCACCATATATAATAGGATAATAAAGCATATATAAATATGGTAACACTTTACTTCCTATATGATAAATTCTCACTATTTACGAACATGCATATTACTAGCATATTGGCTGTATATTAGTAATTATAAAGCACATATTAATGCCTTATTCTGCATGACCATATTTTAGATCCCTTAAATACACCCCATACCTAAACCTAACAACTACCTTACTAACATTTGATAAGCAGTTAGTTTATAAGTTAGTAGCTTAATAGTTAATAGTGAGAATTGTACTTTACATAGTGTATTATCTTATGCCATGCAATGTGCACATTCATACGAGTATATACCATCATATATACAGTATATTAAAAAAATATAGTCACTGGCCACTTTATTAGGTACACCTTGCTAATGCCAGGTTGGACCCCCTTTTGCCCTCAGAACTGCCTTAATTCTTCGTGGTAAAGATTCAACAAGGTGTTGGAAACATTCCTCAGAGAGTTTGGTCCATATTGACATGATAGCATCACACAGATGCTGCAGATTTGTCGGCTGCAAGTCCATGATGTGAATCTCCTGTTCCAACACATCCCAAAACTGCTCTATTAGACTGAGATCTGGTGAATGTGGGAGCCATGTGAGTAAAGTGAACTCATTGTCATGTTCAAGAAACCAGTCTGAGATGATTTGAGCTTTGTGACATTGTGCATTATCCTGCTGGAAGCAGCCATCAAAAGATGAGTACACTGTAGTCATAAAGGAATGGACATGGTCAGCAGCAATACTCAGGTAGTCTGTGGCGTTTAAACGCATTAAACAGCATTTACTTTTTGAGTGTTTATGCATTCAGCAAATTAATTTTGTGTTGGGCAATGGACCTTGTTGGGAGACCAAATACTACATCGCCGATCTGGAGACATCTCCAGTCATGTCACCCATCCGCGTTTGTACAATTGTCTTCACCTTACTGTGATCGCAAACACCTGGCTGGTCAGGTTTGACGAAGCTTTCTCCAAACTGGCCAAATACAAATAAGACAGCAGTAAATGACAGATGTTAACAAGAAATGTGGGAATGATTCCCATTTCAAAGAGAGCGTGTGCCGATGAGGAGTTAATGCGCTCGCTTAAAGCGGGATTTATACTTTAACCTGGCTCTGCTTCGCAAGTCTCATCTAACTGCGTTCGCACCTTCCCAAAATGGAGGCTTTTTTCAGTGAACCATCACAGCAGGTTTGTCTAGTGTCTTCACCGGACATTTGAGGTCTGTGTCAGTACCTCATAAATAGGACGAGGCAGTTTACTGTCAGGGATTTATTATGTCATGTCCTGCAGCATCCAGTGTAGCATCATTGATTGATTATAATGAGTACTACTAATAAAAGCTATTATTTTTGCCATCTATATGACAATAAAACTTTTATTAAAAATAACAGTAAACTTAAATTTAAACTTTACTTAAAACTTAAACAAATGAACAATACAACATTACAGACCAATCAGCTGCAATATTAACATCAATATTTTAATATAAAAAAAGCAACCAGCTCTTTCTTAGAAGCGCAGAAAGTGTGTATACTGTATAATTTGACTATAAGAGGTCAAAATGTCTGACTGTATTCAGTTGTTTTCCTCCATCTTATCTCACTAATAATGCAAATTTTAATGTGCCACAGGCTATGGTGTCTAAACAAATTGCTAAACCAGCAGAACCCTGTGAAGAAAGAGAACAGTCAACCAGTAGGGGGTTTGTGAGGTGATGTGGGGGGCATCAGGCATCGCAGCTGTATCTGCCGTCTCTACAGCCGAGGGTTTGAACAGATTTAATGGAGAGCCTGAAATCAAAGAGTCCACACATCTTCAAAAAGAGCTCCTGCCTGTTTGTTCTCACTGCTTTTCAAAGAATTCCCTGCTTCACTTCTTACTTTTGATTCACACGGTCAAAATAATTGGCCAGTGTCTTTTCGCCTTTCAACAGTGATGTGAGGAGCTTTAAGTTTCTCTGTGAGTTTTTACAGTTCGGCAGATACACTACAAAGCCTGTTGATCTGAATGGAAGCAAACAGCTAATGGAGGCCATGTGACAATCCATATACTGTACATTACGGTTTATTTGTTTTGTTTTTTAGTAGATTTTTTTTTTATATTATTCAGGAATGATACACTAAACTCAATAATGATGCATATATATATGCAAGATAAAAAACCACTATTTTCTGTTTCAGACTTTCACATAGTATCTTTAGTTTATAATAACATAAAAAGAATAAATCCAGGTTTTGATTTTCAAAGATTTATTATAAAATGTTATATTTTTTCCCAAAATACAATAAATCCATGATACTTTTTTTTTTCTCTAAATGCATTAAATCCATTGAATCAATAAAGTTTTTTTCATATTGAAACTAATGAAAAAAAACACAACATAGTAAGTTTATCCACATATGACAGCCTCTGAACTTGGTCAATATTAATCTTAAATACAGGCACTGGACTAAAAATACATTCATCAGTCATAGCTTCCAAAATGAATTCAATGGGTCATCTTGTTAATGCTATAAATTAATCGCAGCAATAAAATACAATTTCATCATGAACAAGAACATGAACAACAACATCACATTAGACCACAGAAATTCCAAAATGACCTTTTCTATATTCAGTGTTGGGTAAGTTACTCAAAAAAAGTAATCCACTACAAATTACTAATTACTGCTCTAAAATTGTAATTTGATTACATTACTGATTACTACATGTAAAAAGTAATCAGATTACTAATTACTTTACTTTCAAGTTACTTTGAAAACCTATTAAACCTACAAGAAAACACTACAAACAATGTGAAACTCAGTTCTTTCCATAATTTAATATTGACTGAAAAATATTACAGAAATACAGCAACTTGACTTAAAGATCCAATGGATTTTTATAACTTAACATTCTTAACATAAACTTGCCTAACAATGAAAACTGTAGTCTTTTTAAATGTGTTTACAGTATGTCTTAACTACAACATTCCTTGTTGCGTGCAACAGGCATTGTATGTGTGTGCTAGCTTGTACTAACTGTGTTTGTGTGCATTAAAGACAGGAAAAAATACTTTAAATTGATAACACTTGAAAACAGTATTTATAAAATAAAATAAAAATAAAAAACATTGCATATTTGAATGCTGAAATGTAGTTGTTTTTCAACTACAAAGTGAAAGTTTATTCTACACTACAGGGTACTAATATGCAATTATGCATGCAACAAGTTTCTTTCTTGAAACTGTTACTTGTGACATATTTGCAAATCTCAGAGCATAGCTTTTCTGTTATGGTTTTTGCTAAGTCTTACTTTTGTCATTAGGTTTAAGAGATCCAATTCATTTCTATAACTTAACATAAACTTGCCTAACAATGAAAACTGTAGTCTTTTTAAATGTGTCTACAGTATGTCTTAACTACAACATTCCTTGCTGCGTGCAACATGCACTGTATGTGTGTGGTAGCTTGTAACTGTGTTTGTGTGCATTAAAGACAGGAAAAAATACTTTAAATTGATAACACTTGAAAACAGTATTTGTAAAAAAAACAACGACAACAACAACAAAAAAAACATTGCATACTTGAATGCTGAAATGTAGTTTTTTTTCAACTACAAAGTGAAAATTTCTTCTACACTACAGGGTACTAATTCATTTATTTTACTTGTCAGTAAAATAGCGGTTGTATCTCATCAAAAGAAGTTTCTCAAAGTCAGCAGTGACTTCACATGGTTTCTTCTCTCCTCATCTTTAATCCACTGTATCTTGAGCATTTTTACTGTCCAAGACAGAACTGAATCGCACTTGTATGGCCCGTAAGAAAAAGTATTTGTATTTACAAATACAACTACATTTGATTTAATTCCTTCTTTATAGCCTACTGTTTCGACAGTAGTCAAGTCAAATATTTAATGACTGGACACATTAGGTTACACCAGGGTGCGATTTGCCCCCTCCCAATAATTGGTCACACAATGATGCAGAAATATGTTATTCTTTGCTTTTTATAATAAGCTGCACATGGTTAACATTTATCATGCAAGTAATCTTAATTTAAAAAAATTACCCAAACTTTATGGATAAAAACATACCAAATATACACTGTCATATATTATTTAAAAGCGTCATGTTTAATCTGTGCTAGTTTTGGGTGGAGACAGAACGCGGAGGTTTAACGTGTCATCGAAAGAATGATTATGATGACGCAATATCATCTGACAGCGAGCCATACATTTCAGAATTTAGAGAGGGGCCTTTTTTTTTTTTACAAAAATCACACCCTGTGTGACACTAACAAAAGTATCTTTAAGGTTTAGAATGAGTAAAATAAACTATAACTTAAATGTACAGTATACACTTTTTAGAGTATAGACTTACCTTTACAATCGAATCTGGCAGACCAGATGTCATCGCAGAAAGCCCACTCTCAAGTGCCAAGGTTTTGGACATGAGAACTTCTAGTGTTGGTAAGATGGTGCCATAATAGCAGTGGATCTTCACCTTGTAGGATATCCAAGGCAGTGGCGAGGGGCTTCAGTATAGCGCAGTATTCCTTAAGGAAATGATACTCCTTTTCTGTAATGCATTTAATCCCCATTTGATTGCAAAGGGTGTTTAAATCTGTAAGTGCAATCTGAGATATTCGTGATAGTGCATCATGGAATGAATTCCATCTCGTTGCGGTGGGGACAATGAGTTTTCCTTTTATAACATCCTTAACCAGCTCCGAGGTCAACTGTTGAGCGGCTGGCTTTAGTCCACAAACCTGAGCATTTGCCGATGACACTTCTGTATATTCGTCTTCAGAATCAGATTCTGTATCCTCAGCAGGCTTATACATTCTGAAAGCTTTAAGGAAATTTGACCCATTGTCCGTGACAGTCGCTGTGATTTTAGATGACAATCCAAATGCTGAATGCACTTGCTCTATTTCACTTGCAGTCACATCATATGTGTGCCTTCCTTTGATTCTTTTACAGGCTAAAGCAGCTTTTTCACGGCTGAAATTCACAGGATTAATCCAATGGGCTGTCATTCCAAGGAAGCTTTTATTATTACAAGTCCATATGTCTGCGGTTGTGGAGACATATTCCAAACGCTCAAATGTTTTTTTAAGTTCATACTCCATATCCGCATAGCATTTATCTAGATACCTTGCAAATGTCTTTCGGTCCTGCAAGGGTACCGAGCTGTCCGTCACGGGTATCATCGTAAACAAGTCTCTAAAAGACTGCGATTCCACAGTCGACAAGGGCAGCATTTCCTCCACCACATACGCTGCTACAGCTCTCTTCACCTGTCCAGAAATTACCTTCCCTCCCGATCTTGAACAAAAATCCAATCTGTTTAGACGAGGTGCACCGCTCTCGTCTCGGGCGTGGGTAACGTTATCCTCCTTGGCGACGAGTTTTGTCGTAGAATGCACTCTGTTCAAGTGCTTCAATAAATTGCTGGTCGAGTTAATAGCGGTAGAAAGTTCTTTAGAAATTGCGCACAGTTTGCATTTAACAGTTATATTTTTGTCTTTACGATCACAAAACTCAAAATAATGTTTATATTTCCACTTGAAGAAACAACCACCACACTTGTCGTCTCCGTCCATTTTAACAGCACAAGTTCTCCAGTAATTCATTAAAGCGCATGCTCAATAACTGAAGCAGCCGCCCCAAAACGTGATTAGAAATGCATTTTAATTTATTTACTTTAATATTTTTCTTACCAATACATTTGTAACGCAAGTAACTTAATTTTATTGACATCAGTAACTGTAATCAAATTACATTTATTTTAAATGTAATGAGTTACATTACTGCGTTGTCACGAAAAATAATTAGAATACAGTAACACTTTGTAACGCGTTATACCCAACTCTGATATTCAGCTTCCAAAAGTGCATTCATCTTTGCCATGTTACATTCATTTAGTTGACTAGTGCTATGTACTGTATTAACAAAAACATAAATGACATTAATAAAAACACTAACCCTGACAAGCTACACAATATCGCATTCATAATCGAATGCGATTTATCAAACGTTAATGAACGTGATAGCGTAGCTTGTCAGTGATCTAAGGCTCTGTGCAAAATTCATCTGTATAATTTCCATCTGAAAGCATGTGATGGAGATTTACCGGTACTATTAATCACAGAACCGCCTTTACCGACGAGATCCGCATATCTATATCAATATCGCATTCTGCAAAAAAGAGAGACTGGCGTTTGTCACGGTTTGGAAAAAGAGAGAGAAAACATGACCTAATAACTAATGCATAAATTTAAAACTTGACTTTTCAATACCGACCAGATACAATACTGATTTTGGCGGAAACTTTTTTTTTATTTTTTTATTGCGTTTAATATTGTTATATTTCACAATATTACAGTTTTTTTATAAGATTTTTAACACACTTTTTCTTAATCTAAGTGTAAAAGTAGTGTATATGTTCGTTATAAAATAAAATTTTACATAAACTAAAATATTAAAACAAAAAAATGTGCTACAAATAAATAATATTATATATTATACAGAAAACATTACATATATAATGTTTAATTGCTGGCATAGATATTTATGGGCCTTACATTCCCTCAATTTCACCCTCCTTTGGTAAGTGGGCCAAGAACTATATTTACACAAAGGCTAATGACACACTGTTGCTTTATCTACCCACTTGAACACACAACTTTTTCTTTCAAGCTTAAGAATGGCAGTAATTATAAATTGTGCCACTGTTGCCACAGAAAGGAAGAGAACTGTATGGCATTGCTGCAATACAGCTTCTGTGTTTAGTTTGGGAAATGCTGAGCAGAAAATCAGTGATGGGAATAGCACAAAAAAGTTCAATATATCAACCCTAAACCACAATTAACCTGCCAAAAGTGATGATTCCATTCCAGGGTTGTTTAATGTCATTCGCACTATTCATAAAAAGGTAAAAACATTCTCTGATCAGACTGCCAGTTTTACAGAGTCAGGTGACAGCAGTGCTTACATTAGGTGACAGGATGTAGTGGAGATGCATGAGGCAGGACGAGGGGAAGATATAATGTAATTGGCCAGGACAGGCTCATTCTGCCACTGCAATCCCAGTCGGTATAGTGGTCCTGAAATCCCATCCTGTATGTGGCAGTGCTCCAGTCCACATTCTCTCAGCAACCGTGAGGGAACACGGCCCACTTCCCACTCCTACCATGCAGGGTCAGTCTGAGGAACACTGTACCACCTGAAGTTTTAAATACTAACTGCAGAATAATAATAATAATAATAATAAATACTAATAGTACACAAACCAACAAACAAACAAACAAAAAACTAAATCTGAGAATTACGACCATATGTGACCATGGACCACAAAACCAGCCTCAAGAGTACATTTTTCAAAATTGAGATGCATACATTATTTACATAGCTGAATAAATAAGCTTTCCATTGATGTATGGTTTATTATGATCGGACAATATTTGGCTGAGATACAACTATTTGAAAATCTGTAATCTGAGGATGTAAAAAAATCTAAATACTGAGAAAATCACCTTTAAAGTTGTCCAAATTAATTCTCAGCTATGCATATTACTAATCAAAAAATAAGTTTTGATACAATAGGAAATTATACAAAATATCTTCATGGAACATGATCTCTACTTAATATCCTAATGATTTTTGGCATAAAGGAAAAATCTATAATTTTGACTCATACAAGGTTTTTTTTTTTTTTTTTTTTTTTTTTTTTGGCTATTGCTAAAAATATACCCCAGCGACTTAAGGATCATATAAAATGTCCAGTACAAAATAAAATAAATAAATAAAACACAATAAATGAATAAATTCATTCATTCATTAATGATGATGATGATGATGATGATATAGAGAGACATCAATTCTAAAAATAAAATCATATAAATTGCCCAGTGCATGCAGGCATACATACATACATACATAAATAAAATACCTATGATTTTTACCATTTTGCCAATTTTGTGGGGTTTTATGTAAACTGAAAGGCTTTTTGACATTAGTTACACATGCATATGGTCAAAAACCCTGCAGTAATAATAATGGACAGAATCGAATATGCCATTTTGTCAGCCCCTGTGGTGGAATCTTAAAATTGAGTCCAAATATGCCAGCCGTGGCAATTCTGATAACAACCGTATTCAAATGTAACTCCATAATTAATGTTTCACTAAGCGACAGCAGAACGTTGCATAGCAACAGTAGAATCATCATGCTGGTGGAAAATGGTGGGTTAAAACTGAGTGCGTTTGAGAGGCTCGGTCACGATGAATAGACAGACTAGAAACCAGAATGAGACGGGCCATTAGCTCCTCCACATTATATACTGTTAGTGCCTTCACATGCATTCATATATGACATTGGGAAGCTCTTTTGTGCTAAAGTCATGCTTACACCTGTCCTCGGAGACCAGCTGACTACTGAGGAGTCTTGTAGTGTCTTGTTATACGATAGCTTGCGTCTCACTGCTGTACCTATCTGTTCTTCCACTATCTTGCCATTTGACATGATGATTCTCATAGTAAAAAGTAACTGTAATACAATGATTATTTCATAAAACAATAGCATGAGGCAGTAAAACAATGAACAAATAAAATATAAAGCAATATTGTACACTCACACACATCACAATAACAACTATAATTTTTGTATCACTGAAATAAGAAATAGGGGAAATATGTTAAATCACTAAAAATGTGTCACAATTGGCGGATTTCCACCCAAATTTCGAATTTAACTTGTGCGCAAAATTGGAATATCGCTCCAAACATTTGCGAACAAGCACCGTTTCCATCCAATGAGTCAAAGAGAACAAAATCGTCACTTCCTGATAAACTGGCACAATACATCATTAAGAAAAGTAAGAGAAGCTACTGAATATAATCATTTTCTCAGAACAAGCAGTCGAAACACAGTGAATGCATTATTACTTTCGGAGGTGGGTGCTGCTGTTTGGGAACACAGTGGTTTAACAGTTCTGGGAGGCAATTATACAGAAATACTTTGATGAAAGACTTTGCTCTGGCATTTCCGAATGACCATAACAACATTTTAGAAGCTGTGGAATGAGATCGGTCTGCTGGGTAGTCAAGATTTACTGTCCCATAGCGCAGTCACATGACTTTTTTATGCACTTGGAGGAATTTATTAGTAAAAAAAAAACATTTCCATCTCTCATTATTCGTATTAACCCTTTTAAGCACAAGTCAAAAAACACCTCAAGTGAGCATGAAAAACTTTTTTTCGAAATTCAGTGCGATACTTCAATTCGATTCTGATGCGATACTTCAAAATGCGCATAAAAGCAGGCTGATAGAAATCCAGCTAATGCAAGGACGTTTTGGATCCTGGGATTATGTGAAGGAAAGCAAGGAGTAGGTCTTCTGTGTGGTAAGCAGTTTTAAAGACTGAAACATCTCTCTGGGTTCCATGTGAACACACAGCCACAATAATGTTTCCTTGAGGTTCCATTTCAGGCTGACGGGCAAAAATAACCTAGTCAGGTGCAGCATTCGACGGACAGAAATCAACAGACTTGTGGGATAAAGGGACACTGATGCACTGCTGAGACAAAATATCTTTACATCTATTTTAAGAAACACAGATGCTTAAATTATCTTTGGAACTGTAACCAACATCCAGTATTTGCTCAGAATGTCACATATAAAAAAACTATGGAGAATAGAATACACAATAAAGGTAAAAATATTGTACATCATATAGTATATGTAGAGTATATTGTGTAAATGTCATGCCATATCCATATATGTGCAGCTGCTAAAACAGAGCCAAAAATGTCATGAGGATGTTGATCCAGACAGAATAATAAAAAAAAGCAGAACTGAACAAAACAAAAAACAGTGTCAACAAACAGTGATGAACCAAACAGAACTGAGCAAAACAATCAATCAAAAATGTCTTCGAAATCTGCTGATCCAAAAGAACTGAACAAAACAAAACAAAAAGAGCCAAAATGTCTTGATGTGGAACCAAACAGAATGAAAAAAAAGAAAGAAAAAAAAAAACAAGACAAAGATGATTCAATGAGGATGTTGATCCAAACAGAAGTGAACAAAACAGAGCCAGAAGGCTGACAGTCAGACAGATACAGTACATATAATTATAGACAGACAGACAGATAGATTTCTCTTTTCTTTACAATGGATTCTCAAACACTGATGCAAGACCAACTCAAACCTATTATTTTATAATAAATATTATCGGAGCATTAATAAAACTGACGAGAAAGACATCAGCTTATAAGGGAAAACATCTCCAACACGGTCCAAACGGCTAGTAGTGAATGTACGCAGAAGGAAGGACATTAAAAAGCTCCCCGGACTTCCTTTACGTCTTTTACGGCTGAGCACTGAATCAGACACACAATGGCCGGATTTCCTCCTTTGGTCAGGAGTCTGAGCACTCATTCATTTCCCTAATAAAACTTTACATGCAGACAAGACACAGATTTGAACCAAATTCCTATTTAACCGATTAAGCTTATTTCTTCTGGCTAAAAGATATTGCAGATTTGACCCATTTCCATTCAATCCTTTTACTTTGTTAGTGTGTGCAATCATCAGAGATGGTCCAGCAGTGAAATTAGCAGACATACCAGTAAAAAGATTGGAATAATAATAATAATATATATTTTTAAGAAGGCTTTTTAAAACTATAATAATATGAAATATTATTACAAATTAATATATATATATATTTTAATTGTAATATATTTATAAATGTATTTTATTAGTGTGATGGCGAAAATTTATTTGCAGCATCATTACTCCATTCTTCAATGTCACATGATACTTCAGAAATCATTCTAATATTATGATTTAATGTTCAATTATTATCAATAATTATTGTTAAAGTTATTACTTTCAATGTTAAAAACAGTTTTGCTGCTTAACATTTCAATGGAAATTTAATTGAAAAACTAAGTGAACAGCATTTAATTGAAAAAGAAATCTTTTGTGACATTTTGAATGGAAATCAAGATATTAGAATAATTTAAATTATATTACATTAATAATATGTCATAATATGGTTTTTTATAGTATATTTATTTCAAATAAACAAACTTTGTGAACAATAAGAGCAAAAAAAAAAAAAAAAGAAATTTTGTGATTTGTTCCAAAGCTTTGTCCAGTAGTGTATATTGAAACAAAGCCAGTGACCTGGTTCTAGTTCAGTAACATTCTTATTGGTTCACTGTTTGTCCACTTTCAGTCTATTGTGCTTTTTCCTCCAGCCTTCCTTCCCACAATGCACTGGCAAAAGGTTGAGGCCTCCACTCACTTAAAAGCAAGCCTGAGGGCAGGTATTCCTAGCAAAAACCCTAAATCTAGGGGCATAGATTTGAGAGGGACATGGAAAGATTTCGGGCGCTCAGTCACCCAGCAATTAACAATACAGAGATAGAGAGGGAGAAACCAGCAAATGGACTCACATCAGAATCAATGAATCACACTGGCCAGACTGACCTAGATTCTCTGTGCAAGCACTCCTCCTCCTCCTTGTGCTACTTACTCTATAACATCAGCGTGCCTCTTCAGTACTAAACAATGAACATTTGGCTCCAAGGATCACCACTGGGGGTTTGAAAGAAGACAGGCAGAAGATACCGCATGAACTCAGACTGTTCATTTTGGTCTGGTAAAGCCATCAAGATAATTCATGATGGGAAATGGACCTACAGGAGATGCGTGCCGATGCAACGGTTCAAGAATGTGCTACGCTATGTAAACACAACAGAGGATCGAGTTACATCAAGATGAATGTTAGTGTTAAGCGCTGGCAGAAAAAGTACAGTCAGGGCCAAATACATCATCAGCATCATCACAGCTGAATGCATGATTTATGATTGTTCATGCCATCTTAATCATGTTTTGTAAATGAATAAGATGAGTGAAACAGAGGTGGAATCTAGTCAAGTTATGTTGAGGTCAGTACAACCCGTTACATTCTTTTAAGCCATTAGTTTTCCAACAAGGCCATAAATAAGTAATGTATAGTGAATGAAAGTAATAGTACTGAATTATTATTGGCTTGGGTTGTAGACAAGCAATCAACAACACTAAACATCTGAAGTAAAATGACATAACATTTGAAATGTCTCTTGTTTAATGATCTCAAAAATCAGGATAAAATGAGAGTCAAATAGGTGTTTCATTCAGATGACTACAGATTTTTAACATTCCTTTTTCATTTGGAAGAAGCAGTTAAAATACTGGACTACAGAGAATGCAACAATAGGGTCCTTAATTCATTTTCTCTGTAGAAAAACAGACGCTTAATGTAGAAACAGTTCAAAACAGACCTACTCTGTTAAAAAAAAGTGTTGCGAAGTTGTAAATAAAGATTATTGGAGTACATTTTACATGGATATACTATGTCAGTTTTTCTACATAATTTTTTTATTTTAAATTGAATTTACTATTTAAATTTTATTAAAAGTTTAATTTACTATTACTGGCTGTTTATTTGTATTTGTAAAATGTACTAGCAATATCTGAGTACATTTTTTTCAACAATTAAGATTTGATTTTACACCAAATTGGAATGTTCCATTAGCAACTAACTTAAAAAGCTTCAGATTAAATAAATAACTACGATAAAGTAATAAAAATTACTAAATATTATATAAATACAAATTAAATTGAATCCTGCAAATATAAAAACAAAAGTTAATTATAGTTAATTATAACTACAAATAAGGCTAATTATAATGAAAATAACACAACTACAACTTAATCCTGAAGAGAGATTCATTGAATCATTGTTGAAACGAGAACCACACCAAAAGAACTTGCCCAATGATTTAACTGATAAATTGTCATTATTGACTAAGCTGCCCTAAATTCACAAACAATGTTATATTTTTTAATTTATTATCAACAGTTGTACCATAATTTTTTATTCAATTACTTATTTTGCACAGCAAATCATGAATTGTGTAGTACACTGTCATTAATTACTAACCCTCATGTTGTTGCAAACCCATCTTCATTCATCTTTGCAACACAAATTAAGATATTTTTGATGAAGTCCGAATGCTTTCTGACCCTGCATAGACAGCAATACACTTTCACAGTCCAGAAAAGTAGTAAGAACATTGTTAAAATAGTCCATGTGACCTCAGTGGTTCAACTGTAAGGTTATGAAGCTCTGTGAAAACTTTTTGTGCGCAAAGAAAACAAACAGTTAGTTTTTTTCAACAGTTTTTTTATTGTGTTCACGACTGTACCAGGATGCATTGAATTTGTGTTCTGAAGATGAACAGAGGTCTTATGGGTTCGGGGGTTTAATGACAGAATTTTCTTTTTTGGATGAACTGTACCTTTAGGCAAACTTTTTTTTTTTCCCCATAAAGAAACTTTAATAGGAAAAAATCTTCCAAATGAAAAAGACTGCAAAAAAAGTGTGTGACCACTTTGCTCATGATGCACTGTACCATAGATCTAAGTGTTTTCAGCAGATGAACAGAATATGGAAATACTGCTGTACTGAATCAGAATTAGAAAACACACCAGACCAGCAGACCATGAGTGATTCTCCAATCAGAACGTCAGATCGATGCTCCGTCTACAGTCCAAGACACAAGTCACAATCAAGCTGGAAGACATGATTAGTGTTTCCAGGATGAGCCACCACTTGTCCTCTTCATCTACCTCAGAAGGTTTTTAGGAAAGGGGTGGGGGGATTTAGTGCTGATTTGTAAGTGGCATCTGTCTCAGGGTTACTATCTGACCCCAGGTCAGGTATCAGGTGGCCACACCAAGACATCTGGAGGGTCTAAAACCAAAAAGAGACCAAAATCCCAAAGAGCTGAATCACAACAAGAGCTAGAAGAAGAAGAAGAAGAAAAAACAACAACAACAACAACCAGATGCAAACCATGAAAACTGTCCCAAAAAAAAAAAAAAAACTACGAAAAAATGTTCTATACAAACACAAAGACGCAAATCATGTGATTTGAAATATACATAATTTAATCATTTAAATATTTGATTTGAGTAAGATTTTATTTAAATATATAACTAAATTAACTATTTTATTCAGCAAGAATGCATTAAATGTAACACTGTATCAGTTTCTACACAAATATGAAGCAGAACAACTGTTTTCAACATTGATAATAATAACAACAACTGTCTCTTGAGCAGCAAATCATCATATCAGAATGATTTCTGAAGGATCATGTGACACTGAACACTGAAGTGATGATGCTGAAAAATCAGCTGTGACGTCACAATAATCCATTTTAAAATATTATTAATTAGTATTGATGTTTCTAAATATTAATGTTTTTACTGCATTTTTAACAAACAAACATAGCCTTGGTGGGAATGAGACCTTCAAAAGCAATGAAAAATAATTTTACCAACCACAAACTTTTGAAAGGTAATTTATTAATATTGTATAAAAATCAAGTCCCTGATTAAATATACTGAATACAAAACAATCATAATATAATTACACTTCTTTGCTATTATTTTGTAATGTAAAATAAAGCGGTCTAATACTCAGAGGATGACAATTTTTCTTTTTAATATCAGTCTCGTGCAGGAAAAAACTGAATTAAGTATGACTGCAAAAGTAAAAATTTACTTAAATTTAAAAAAAAAAGTACAATATTATTTAACGTCACAATATATTACCAATCATACAAACTACCCAAGTATCCAGAATCACTGGAACTTTCAAACTGACACTTTATCAGAGCTGATAAACCCGGAGCCCCCCAAAAAAAGTCATTTCCTGAATAAGCTGACCTTCTGACACCCTGTTCTTCCTGCCTGAGCGAAACCTGGCCATTTACAATGTTCAACTCAACCAGAGCAAACCTATATATTTCATGGACTTCATAAGGTCATTAAACGTTCAGTATAGCTTTATATGTTTGAATATTTATTCATGAGTGAACAAACAATAAACCTCCCATATAGCGTATATAAATATATATATAGAGTTCATCTCAACCAGCATTTGTATTAATCACACACCCATTCTTATAGTGCAGAAATGCTGTTTAAATGATCTTCTTGTGTTTTTGTTCTTACTGCATTAAGAGAGCGGTCTGTTGTGATTGAAACATTTCTAAGAGGCTGATGCAATAACACAAATCCATGTCAAAGTGAAAGGGGGTGTTGGCTTAATGAATATATATGAGGTCCTTTATGGCCTGAACGTGTGTAATCCCAGGGTTAAACAAATTCCCGGTGGCCGTACACTCCCATGAGGCATCTTGGTGGCATGAACGGTCAATCAATCAGACTAGAATACAAATCCCCTGTGGCGCTGGCTGACTTTAACACACACACACACACACACACACACACACACACACACACACACACACACACACAGGAAGCATCTTAAATGACCAGCCAATGGCTGTGAAACAGGTGAAAATGCTGTAAAACTGTAGACTGTATACATGTACTGTTTGTTTATACTGTATGTGTGTGAGAGTGCTGTATATGAGACAATGGACATACAGTAGACAGATGATGATTTATTTATTATCAGAGCAGCATGACAGATAACAAAAAATGCAACACAACACTTTTGACTTCTGACCTGGCTGGTAATTTGCTTTTCAAATCAACTTTTGCATAAAACCTCAGAAAAAAATCGATAAGATTTCTGAATCATTGAATACCATGAGTAGGGATGCCACAATAGCAAAAATCTAGTCATCTGTACTGACACTACCAAAAGTACACCAGGTTCACCCTTACGATTGAAAAATGTTACTAAATATTTGTTAATTGATAATGTTTTCAACTCAAGAGGAAATATGCACATTATGTAGTTATTTTAATATATTTTACTGTTATTTAATGTAAGTAAATATATAAATAAAATCAAACTTATTAACAGGCATTCCCAATCTTATTTGTGTACGATGGAGCTTGACGAATCTGCATTTTGGCGGATAATGCTTGCCTTTTGCATGCAGTTCCATGACAAGAATGGGTATTTAGTTTTTTTTTACAACATACTGTACAACAACTGCAGAGGAATCGGAACCTAACCAAAATAAAGACAGATGAAGCAAGATGCCCGACTCCAGACCCGGACAGCCTCATAAAGGTGATCCACAGGACGCTCCATTAGCAGCTCAGTGTTGTACATTTATGTCAGGAAAAGGACCCTTTACATCCAAATGTAATTTAATGCACACAGAACAAAACCTAAAAATATATTTCAGAATATAAACTGCTTAAGTTGCAATTTTCAGTAAGGTTTAACGTTATTGAATGTGTTTGTGTACCTGTGCGTTTAACTTGAATAATGTCTGTTTAAAAAGCAGTGGGTCATTCACTCATCAGCCTTCACAAGTAATTTGCGTGCAATGTATCTGGTTGCCATGGCAACCTCACGCGCTTGCTGCTGCTCTAATCATAGTAAAACCGCTTTTAATGGTACAAGGATTGAGACTTTGTACGTTTACTACAGAAATGCTAAAAAATGTATTTAAAAGTTTGACTTACCAAACCGACTGGCTTGGCTTGGCCCCCCAAGCTCAAACTTCAAGCTACGCCTATGATACTCTGTACTACTGGTGCTGTGGAAAGGCTGGTATCATTACGTTATTAAAATTCAACTACTGACTTTGTACCAAAGTACCGCTACTTCTCACAACACTAATCATGAGGGTTTCTCAATTTGACCTGAACTAACCTAGTCTTTTCATAAAAAAAGTCACATTTGCTTCTTATTTTTATATATGTATTTAATTCAAAAAACAAGAAAAAAAAAATCTAAAGAAAATGTACAAAATGTACAAAAAAAGGGCTTCCAATGGCTTTCGAACTTTGATTTGGCATAACTAAATAAATAAATACATACATACATACATACATATACATATATATGTATATATGTATGTATATATGTATGTGTATATATATATATATATATATATATATATATATACACATAAATATATACACATAAATATATACACACACACATATATATATATTTCTTTTTTCTTTTTTTTCATTGCATTTGAAAGTAAAATTATATAATAGCATACATGCTGAACTTAGTTCCTGGCATCAAGAGACATGTTAGTGGACATCAAAGCTGGATGTTACTGAAGTTATTTAAAGATTTACTATGAAATATGAAAGAGCTTAACATATCTGTAAAACCTCTAGTCAAATCTACAGCAATGGACTCGTGAATCAAAGCTGCAGAAAATCCTTTTGACTTTCTGTAGAAAACGTCCTCGCCTTATTAAAAAGGTGTTATCCATCTTGCTTAAGGGGAAAAGACAGCTTAAAGTTAACATAAAATCTATTGATCTTCATCATTTTTACTAAAATAATAATAATAATAATTTGCTCTGCCCCATGAAAAAATGTTCACCAAGCTCTCTTATTTAAGACCACTACATTTTCTCATTGAATATCCCACTTCATTCAGAAATACATTGAGTTAACATAGTTTGGTAATGTAGACTAATAGAGAATCACTTCAAATGTGTTTTATTCAGAAAGAACATTACACTGTGGGAGCTCAGACAGGCCCACAGATTTTATACTAAATGTTTTACTCACCATATGAAAAACAGGCTCATTAGTCCGGTTAAAGGTCAACCTAAGCAACGAGACACACCATACGCATATCATGAGGTGTCTATCCATTGCCTCATGCCTCATTAAGGCAAAACTTATTTTTCAAAGAAACCGGGAATAACAAGTGGTAGTAGAGACAGCTGCGACAGAACTCACACCCGAGAGTCACCATGGCAATCGCTGCGGAGTTCAACATACAGTACAGAGCAAACGCAGATGTGTGAGACAGCCGGATAATTAACATCAAAAACTAGCACCTTTTAAAACTTACTGCAATGCTCTGATGTGTTTAAAGTGCTACCATGAAATATATTTAATAATTTGGGGGATTAGGGAGTAACAAATTCATCAAAAAGTCAATTGAAAACTTACATTTATCCGAACAAGATAAAAACCATCCTCTGAGGTGAAGCTAAAACATTCTGAAGGCCATTTTCCATCTAAACGCACTACAGACACTTTCATATCAGTCTTTGGGGGGTGTTTTATTGGAGGTCACTCTTCATAAATGTGTCTGACTAGTAGCTATTAGCAGGCAATTAGCAGGATAATAAAAGTGATTATAAACGCCAATTTAGCACAAATATGCACCCTGAATAGAAATAGACCACAGAAGAAAAAGTTAAGAAAAAAATTAGACTTGGCCCATATTTATGAGATCCTACCAATAATGTGTTCAACCTGTGTGTGCATGTTTTAAGGCCTGCTCTGCTATATTTGGTGGAGGAAAGTGTCCGCTGAAGTGAACCAAATCTGAAAAAAAAACTAAAAACTTGTTCATGGATCAGCTGGGGATATTCTGAATTAGAAAAATGATTCATAAAAAGAAATAAAATGCATAAAGTCCTATTATAAGCACAGGGTTGTGTGTAGATTATAGTAATTATATCTATAAAAACAATAGATAGCTAAGTAAACAAGCATCGAGTATACAATGTGTGTGTGAGAGAGAGACACTGGGAGTGAAAGAGAGAGAAAGAAAGAAAAAAAATAAAAGAAAGAGTTTAGAGGTTACATAAATCTTACTAAACTATCCTTAATGATAATTGCAGGTTCGTGAATACACTGACAGTACCATCAGCAAGGTTTAAAGTTCAGGTCAAGGTCAAAGGTCAAATCATATGGAGAAAGAGGCATGCAATGTGCCATACTACCTTAACAGTGACCATTCTTTAGCTTGAGAAAACAGCTATTAGAAACACTAAGTGTACGATAGTTAAAATGTTACACACTAAGTGTACGATAGTTAAAATGTTTAAGATGAAAAGGTTATTTTTTTAATCAAATAAAACAGATAAGTTACCAAAAACAAACCAAAAAGAAACCACAGCAAAACAAATTCACATGAAACAAAACCAAACAACACTAAACAAAACAAAACACAAAAACAAACAAAATTAAACCAAATTAAAATCAAACAAAACCAAGTGAAAGCAACAACACAAAACAAACCAAACAAAAACACAAGACCAAACAATACAAACCAAATAAAAACCAAATGGAACCAAACAAGCACAAAATTAAACAAACTTAACAAAAAAACAAAACAAACAAATAAATATCTATATAAAATAAATATTTTAAATATTATTGTAACCACCTGGCTGTGAGATACTTGAGTTTTTAATTTAATTGTGTTACACCATAAACCATTAAAATCGAACTTCCTTTAACTAAATACTAGATCAAAGGTTTGGTCAAAGGTTTGAATTCCTCCTGAGAAACAGTTGTGATAAGTCACTAGGGATGTAATGATTTTTTCACAATTTTTTTTAAATTTACAAAATGAGATTGAATACATTATACAGTAAATGAAAATGTGGATTTTTTATGTTATTGCTGCACATTTCTTTTTGAAATTAAAATATAACTAAACTAAATTGAGATTTTAAAACAAACCCCAAATCAAACAAGTAGGTCTAAGTTACACAAATAAAACAAATGTCTTAATATGAACAAACTAAGGCTTTGTCTGTGCTCTTTCCGTTTAAAATGAGAGGCAACCACTGGATTTAAATCATGATCCAAATAAAGAGTAGTTTTTAATCTAAATTACACTGTATAATTTCGAAATTTGAAGCAAATCCAGAGTGGTCTAACTTTAGTTTTGTGAAACTACTATACTACATAAAACATATCTGAACGAAACAGCAAATGAGCTGAATAAAATGCAGATTCACTCTCTGACAGCAGGTGGCGCTTATGAACAGCAATGATACAGTGTTTCCTGGGTTACCGCTGTAAACAAAGCAGAGCTGCTCTTATGAACACTACTTTAATATGCATTGATCAGAGGCAATATGAAAAGAAAATATGATGTAAACTTTTCTAAAGTCAGTTGCCCTCACAGATACATTCACTAAACTCCTACTCCAATTGCATTTTGATTTGTTTGGTATCTCAGCTGATTTGAATCATCACATATTTGAATCGATATTCGACCAGCTCGCAGTTAATCGTTACATCCCTAGAAATCACTTAACCATGCTGATTCATGTGGTTATCTTATGATGCTTTGCGTTAACCCATTAGCATGAACATCATCTATGTTGTTACCCAGGTTTGACAGTGTCACCTCCATGTGCCCTGGGCACGCCTGGCGCTCGTGGTATTTTAGGAAAGCTAATATAACCCATGCAATGGGTGTGCCCGCTCCCTGTGGAGCAACCTATATACACTCCCCTCCTCTCCGTCAGCCAGCCACAGCAAGACAGCAGGTTCTGAAAGAGGACAGAGCGTGTGCCGAGTTTAACGTTACAGGCATAGACACCTGACCATGTGCAGATGACGGAATGTCAGGATTACAGCTGCAATCATTCATTCCCACAGCTATTTTAAATGAAACCGTAACAGTCCAATACACATACAGTAAATTATCAAGAACAAGACTTCAGAGTTTGTCCAATTCCACTATTCAGCTCTGAACACTCTAAATACGTACTTTAAATACTCCAAAAACCCAATTCCATCAAAAGCTTTGATTGTGTATGTGTTGAAATGCGTGCCTTTGTAAGTTTTAACCATCGTTTTTCCAGCACTAAGATGACGACGCAGTGGAGATATTACAGAAGATGGCAATGAGGGAATCAGAAAGGCAGTGGATTGTGACTAAGACCCCTGTGGTGATAGCACCCACTCAAACTCCTCCACGGCGATGACGAAGGTCCAAACAAATCTGCCTTTAAATGTAAACAACATGGCTGAATGTTTGTGGTTTACAGACAATAATCATGAAAACATACTTTTTTCCCTTCTGTGATTATGTGTAGCAAGCATGTTTGTTTTTAAGCCACTGACAAGGGAATATATGTTCAAAGGTTTGAGGACAGCAAGATTTTTCTTTTTGGAAATTGATACTTTTATTAAGCAAGAATGCTTTCAAATGTAAATTTAAATTGATGTATATGATAATAATAATAACTGTTGTTGTTACTATACACAAAAATTATCATTATTAAATTATCATTTTAGTTTCTGTCTACTACCTTGTAAACACAACTGTTTAACGCTGGACTGATAAAAACGTGAACACCATAAATCCCAAACTGTGTTCAGGTCAGTCAATCAGACTGGAACACGTTCACGTTTTTGTGTGCAATGTGCATCAGCCGCTCTGTGAACAGTCCGTGGGTGAGCAATCTGAGGATGAGACTACTGTACTGCTGGAAATAAAGACAGCCAGGAACAGGCATCTCTTTATTACACTATAAGTGCCCTAGTCTATCAAACAAATGATACCATACTAGAGAGCAGATTAAAACCTCAGACCATAGAGAAGTGGAGGGTTTCTTTCGATCAATGGCCTTCCTTGTCCAGCAGCTGTCGCAACCATGTCAAATAACCCGACTAATCAACACTCCAACGCCTGAGTGTTCTGGGTAAACAGATGGAGGCTTCAACACTCTGTATCTAATCGACCATCACTGATAAAGCAGCGGATGAATCCTCAGAATGAAAAACAAGAAAAAAAATCAACAACGTTATACTGAATTTGTAAAGCAAATCTGGGTAAACAGAACTGATGTGAACAGGTGTGCATAAAGAATATAGAAACTTATAAAAAATAAGTTTACAAAAAATGCTGGAGTCTCAAATCCAAAGAGATATTCTTTATAAAAGTTAAGAGATAACCACTCCTACCTAAAACGGTTTATTCTTACACGCCCCCACGTCTACATCACGATGTGGGAAGATTTACATAATACAGCCCAAATGTTCACTCAAAGAAAGAAGGCTTAACTTTTTATTCTTGCTCCATGTTGTGAAGATGCTGTGTTTCATTGTGAAAGCGAAACTACTTTGTTTGGCATTCCAAAAGAGGACACAACTAGAAATCAGTGGTTACAACACTATTCCAGAACAGTTCAAACCAAATATTCAGATGTGTGCAATGCATTTTATGGAGGACTGTTTCCTGATCCTGGAAGAGAAGACTACAATACCGGCACTTCTGACCCACAGACTGTAAGTACGTTTTTTTATATTTAAAGAATTTGCCACTGTTGATTCAAACACAAGTTTTGAGCAGTGTAGAGTAGCACTTGATGTTTGTCATTTCTCCTATCATGAATGCAGACATGGTTTTATATTTACAAAATGCGATGCAACGCATAAAAAAAAGAAGCATAAACGCATAAATAAGTCATTATAATCAGTAATTATGTCCACTCTGGATGCCACAAGTGCCTTGTTTATGATGGGTTTGAAAGTTTTTGTCTCGCCGCTCCAGTGTTCTCACCTGGACAAGGCATATGACAGCATGGTAAGGGGTGTAACATTTCCGTCACACGCTTGAGGTATTCGGCCAATGACTGGATGCACTGGATATCTAGCCACACTTCGCTTTTCAGAACGATGAGCTTTGTAAAAATTGACATATTTCAGAAAGGCGGGGCATAGAGTAGAAACAATAAATCATGTACATTATGTGGAAAATAATGTGTTTTTTTAACCTTAAACCCTATGAACACATTTCATTATACCAAATATGCTAAATAAATATTATTTTTAGTAACATCATATGATCCCTTTAAAGAGTGATAGTGTGGGACATTTTAAGGTCTTGAACTTTAAAAATGAAAGCACTATTATGCAAAAGGTGATACCCAATCCCGCACCCTGCTCATCTTGTCATTATAATCTTGTAGTATAAAAATCTGATTGGTTGAAGCTGTTTTCTTTAAACTTATAACCATCTTACATGCTACTCTTACCATTTCTGCTGTTCACAGTATTCAAACCTCAAACTGTATGTTTTTCTGCACTGCAGTATCTGATCGAAAAATATTAACTTGATAAGTGACATCAGACATTTTCAGAAATTACTCGAATAGGCTAAACAGAATTTTTAAATTAAATGTAACCTCCCAAGGTCATGCAATTTTTTCCTTCCTTGAATACATGTATACAGTGTAGTACATGCAGCACACTAATATTAATTTTGAACATAGCCAAACATTTGTCCTTAATGTGTTGCCTGAGGAAAACAGCCCATCCAAAAAATACAGGCCTTAACAATCGCTGAAGCATAAAAACAAAATATACAGTAGTTAATTTTTATTAAAGAGCAGGTCATATGGTATTTTAAAGTGTCCTAATATTGTGTTGGAGTCCCCTACAACAGGTTTAAATGCATCTAAGGTTAGAAAACACTGTAATTTTCTCAGAATATACATATTTTATTAGAATAATTTTACAATGATTTTGAAACGATTCTTTTGAAGCAGTTTTGAGCTTAAGAACCGTAAAACCCTCCCTTCCATAATCCTCCTCTGCTCTGATTGGTCAGCTGGCCAGTCTTGTTGTGATTGGTCTTTCTGTATACAATGCAGAGTACATTTCTAGAAACTGCTCCAAGGATGGAGCAGTTGCTACAATGTAGGATGCTACAAGCTTACAAAATTGGCCTCGATATTACAGAGGATGTCATCCGAGGATGATACAGATGCAGTCGCTCAACTGGAAACTCCATCACAAGCTTGAATTGATCAGGATCGACTTACTCAGTGGTAAGTTTAAACTTTGTGTGTGGTACTTTATATGTTACAGTAGTTTTATTGCATTCATTATTAGTATTTTCTTATTTAAGATGCATGTGTGGGAACTGTGTTAGAATGCCCAGTGAGGCTGAAAACACATTGTCTTCTCAACATGATGTAAACACACTAACTAGCGGAAGTGTTTGTGGGCAGGTCAGAGTGTTCGTATTTCTCAGGCATGCAGGGATTATGCAAATATGTTACCTTGTGACATATATAGGTAAAAGGAATAAGATTCGAAAATATGATGACTCATTAAGACGGTTCAGAGTCGACTCTTTTTTTGAGAGACGATATCTTTATTTATCATGCACTTTTCTGATTAACAACATTGCAGACTGTTTACATTAAAGGACAGCTACTGTACGTTACAATCGGCAAAAAATATATTTTTTGAAAACCCATATGATCTGCTCCTTAAATGTGATAAGACCAACTCATCTTAAAAATGTAAATAAATTAGCAACAGACATCTGAAACAGATGTCGGGCCTTAAAAAAGTTTTTGAGATCAGTTCGCAGGTGGCTTGTGACACATAGTGTCTTGCACGAGAAGGAGCACCATTGGGTTTTCTAAAATGATACACATCTCAAAGGGTCAGATATCTGCATCTACAACTCATCAGGAGTGGATAAAACTGTAGCCACTCAATATTTAAATGTTGGCCGATGTAAAAAAACAAAACAAGACAAATATTCCAATTGATGTCCTTTTTGGATACCACTTATGCACCATTTGTTAGTTCACCAAACTTAATCAGCAATATATATCTATTTTTTAAACAGCATCTGTTTCTAATGAGTTCTGTTTTAATTAGTCAGATGCATGTTTGTTGATACTGAGTAATACAAAATTAAAACTAATCAGTGAATCATATGAACAAATATCTGGGTAATATTCTATCCCAAAATTAGAGTGATAGGTAGAACAATAAATAGAACAATAGAATGATAAAACAATAGAACGATAGATAGAATGACAGACAAGCAGACAGAGAGACAGACAGATAGATAAACTATTGATTGAATTAACAAACTAATTATTTATTTATTTAGCATTACAACAGGCAAAAACCTAGGCTTCATGTTCTTTACGGAACGTATATTTTTCGCTTTTGATTTGTTTGTGAAATATACCTAGACACATCATGGCATTTTTGATGGGACTCACCCCAGAAAGTGTAAGAGTGTTACTGTGGTCCCAGTGCTGGGACACCATGACTCAAATTACTATTTTGGGATTCTACAACATTAAAGAGCCCTTGAACTGTATCCTTGCTCTGTGGAGATGGCCTCCAGCTCTAACCCAGAACAATTAATCACCCCTTAAATTAAACACGTATCAGGCAAGTGTAGACTATCTGATGTCCAGAGAAATGCTGTTCGTTAAGATTGCAGGTCTAAGAGTCTGTTTCTTACCATCCCAAAAACAACCCACACTAGTTCACGCTTTGAACTCTGCTGCAACTGCAGCTGCCCACAAAAAGCAAATAAGATTTAATAAAACATGACTCAGTGGACATTGAACACAGAGTCCATTGCGCCCTGCTCCCGAATCCATACTTTGATGAGCTTTTTTGTTGTTGTTGTTTTTCCCCTTCCTTTTTATCACTACATTTTGTTCTCTCTGCCTCTACTTTAAGAAACCAAAATTTTCCCTTAACAGCTACAGTATGTCAAAAAAAAAAAAGGAAAGAGCGTATATGCTCAGTACTCAGTACCGCCACTTTCAAATATAGCTCTTAAGCGTACCGCCACCTCTCCGTGCGTCCAGAACGTGCATTTAGCATACCGGTACGCTCATTTGGACATCTGTTTTGAGGTTTTTAACTGACTAAAGTTATGATTACTGACTTTATATATTTGAATGTTTGATAGACGTGACGCCATTACGTCATCGCCAATGACGTCATTACGTCGAACGTAAAAGAACTGCTGAACCGTTTTTTTCAACTGGTTTATTGAATCGAACCGTCCGAAAGAACCTGTTCACGGAAAAGAATCGAACTTCACATCACTACACCCAAGACGGCAGACACCCCCCCCCCATTTTTTTCAAAATCCTTTTGCACATTTAATTTATGTTCAGTAGCTCTTTCTAGCTCAAGCAAATCCACAAACTAATAAAAGAATTTATTATTTTTTATAAGGTCGTCTGTTGACTGCTGTATATAAAACCCCTTCAATATAGTTGTTGCTACCTCAGGGGATGAGGGGAGTCATCAAAAAAAAAAAAACTCTATTATAGCCTATATATCTATATCTATTTATATATATATATATATATATATATAGGCTATAATAGAGTACCAGCACCTCTTTTGGGCCAATTAAAGCACTGCCTGGTTCCTAATAACTCCCCCAACTCTCTGCCCATCCTGTTTTGGAGCAGATCAAAGGTAATAATCCCCCATAATCCTCTGGTGTGCCCTTCCTGTTGTTATGGTCATTATAGGCTGCCGCATTGTTGCTAAGCTATCACGATTGTTCAGAGGAAAGCTACACTGGCTCAGTTTCACAGTGTAATGCCTATTTCACGGATGGACAGCCAGTAGGATAATTAGATGGGCCCAGAGCGGACACAGCAACAACATGATTCTCGGACAGAAAACAAGGCCTCGTTTTTGCAAACTAAGGGGTCAGGGAGGGTACAAAACACTCTTTGTCAAGAAGTATAACAACTTTGTGTGTTACTTCTAAAGTTAGAGTGGATGCAGAATTATCGGCATTAAATTTTTTTTTTTTTTTTGCATTGGAGTAGGCTTCATTTTTTCTCTCTATATTGGAATATGAACCAGTTTTCATGATATATTTCTCTTTACCCCCAAATAGTTCCGATTCATATCATGGCAAGAATATGAATTATGTCAAAAGCTGCCTATGAGAGTCTCTATAATATTCTAAGATATTCTCATCTACACAAGTAAAAGAAAAAAAATGAACAATAGCCACATACTGCCGGTTGGCAACGGCATATACTGTTTAATAGTTATGGAACCATACGAGGATTGTAAAACTGTGACACATATGCAATCATGATATCTGCTTTTGTCTTTGCCAGTGTTACTATTTGTTGGCTGCAAGCAGAACAAATACTTTGGATAGAGGAGAATGTAAATTTAAATGGCTTCTGCTTATTAAAACCATGTTTTGGTAAATGATGAGGTTACAATCATACAGAGATGAGGTAAAGTTTTTCCACTTAATGTTTTAAAAATGTGTACCTACTGCAAGTCGACATTTCGATATGCAACAGTTTCTCTGAGGCTATTGGGTTTGACTGATGCATAAATGTTGGGACTTTTGGCATCCTAACCAGCCAGAAAACTTTCTTAAGATAAATTCCACGAAGTTCGTAAGAATGTTCTTAAGAGTAATTCTTCAAAAATTCTTAATAAGTTCTCAAATATATTCTTAAGAACATCTTAATTTTTTTCTTAAGAAAATAACAGCCATTATCTGAATGAAAGAATGACGCACTGATAAACTCACACTTTTGTCTTTTTGAGCTTCCTGCAGATTACCATAATAATCATAATAGGCATGTACACTATTTTTGTCGCGACTTTGACTGGAGCTCAGCTTCACGTTTTTAATGCGGCATGTTTTTGAACAGTTAATTTTAAAATAGCCTGTCTCAAGCTGCAGCGATATTTCATTCATTTTTGTGCTGTGTTTTGTTATCTTAGTGAACACTTCCGGTATGTTATGTGTGTCTGCGCTTCTACAGCAAATGTGTCCTGTGCTTTCATGTGCACTGAATACCGCTAAAGATTATGTCATATTTATAATCTTACATTTAAAGCGTTCAATTAAAGCTCCCTATCTGACTCGTTTTAGAGTTGCTACTGAGTTTTGCAGTCAGAAAAAAAAGTAGCAGTAGGCTAATCATGACCGGTCATGTTTACATTAACATCAAGTCATCGCTGTCACTTCAGAAAACTTGGCACATACCTAGTCCTCCTATGTATTATATGTAGCTGTTGTTGTAATGCTTATATATAACAATTAATTTGAAATAACCCAATAAATTAATTAAATAATTCTTGCTGTTTGGGATTTTAGACAAGTCTGGGGCTGTCCTAAATTTAAGAAGTTATTTACGATGATTTTTAAGAAGATTATTTTCAAGAATTTGAATTCTTCTTAGGTTTTGTCTTAAGAACAATCTTAAGAAAAAAGATAAGAATTTCTTAAGATGGATTTTTGTAAATACAAAATATATTTGTAACTTTTTTTCTAAAGTTAAAAATGAAAAAGAAAATGGCAGTTAAGAAGAAATTTCTTCTTAAGGAGATTTTGTGGATCTGGCCCCTGGTTAAGATGTGATAAGAACATCAAGGTTGACAGTTTGACATGTTACCTGGTTAATTGCAAACTTTAACAGAAATATTCATAACAAGCAATTGTTACATGCAGCAAAACCTTGGAAGTGATCAGAATCTACAAAACTTCACTAAACAAAAACTGTTATTCTTGATTCCTCACTGTACAACCTGTTATTCCCATAAAGATAGAGAAAGTCAACTCACCATTAGAAGGGGGTATAGGGCCTCACAGCAAAACGGTCACAGCTATAGGGGCAGATTTTGAAACATTCACCTTTGGGCAGAAGCCCAAGTCCCATCTCCTTAAGATTTAAACCTCAGCGGCTCTGTATAAGAGGCAGAAAACAAAAGCAGCACATCAGAAGCATAACAAAAACAGTGACCGTCATTTTCCAGACCCTATCCTGAGCCAGACAAACCAGCATCTTGCCTGAGAGCCTATGTATAGCCTCACAAATCCCACCGGCACCTTCAACGGCATGTTGCCAGAGGCTCCTAGGAAGGAGGGTGTCTATGTACAACCTTTGTAGCACTAAAAAACATGGAACACCACACTTGCAATTTAATTAACACGTGAAGTGCGCATTTACACGTATGCATACATGGGAGACAAGTTCCTCTCTAGAGACAAGATGGTAAAGAGTGAGGGCGGGGGAAAAGAGAGAGGTAGAATATGAGAGTAGAACAGCTGCCAGTTTCTTGACATAAAAACACCACAAAGCAAACAGAGCATCAATTATGATGGCACAGTTAGTCATGTTTGCTAGGGCAAGAAACAATATTAATATTACCTACATTATCTGGCTCGGCTCGGTGTTCATCTTCAGTTCTCTCTTCACAGCAGTTCAGTCAGTTTACTGTTTGAGTACATGAATTACTCCGGGATATTGGTTTGTTTGAACTCAGAGGGAGTGTCAGCCACATTAAAAAAGTTAACAGCTTAAGTCATTTGTGGATTAATGCATATTAGAGATGCGAACCGTTTAAAACGATTCAGTTCGATTTGGTGAACTGAATGATGCGTTCGCGAACCGGATATCCAGCTGCTTTGTTTTGAACTCTCTCTCACAACAGACACGGAAGAGAAGACAATGCTGAATAAAGTCGTCGTTTTTGCTATTTTTGGACCAAAATGTATTTTCGATGCTTCAACAAATTCTAACTGACCCTCTGATGTCACATGGACTACTTTGATGATGTTTTTCTGACCTATCTGGACATGGACAGTATACCGTACACACAGCTTCAATGAAGGGACTGAGAGCTCTCGGACTAAATCTAAAATATCTTAAACTGTGTTCCAAAGATAAACGGAGGTATTACGGGTTTGAAACAACATGAGGGTAAGTTATTAATTAATTTTGCTATCTGGGTGAACTAACCCTTTAATGGTCTTTGTAGAGTTTGGTCTTTCAATATCACTGTCTAATGAACTCAGCAACGTTAAGCATTTTTCTAGTTAAGCCCATGTAAGGTGTAAGTAGATCATAAAAAGAAAAATCGGATATAGTCATTGCTCTGTTTGTTTCACAACAAGCCTGACAACAGAAACATTGGACTTAACCAATGGAATGAGCTAAAGGCGGGACTAACTGCTTGACTGACCAATGGCAATGGTGGAGTGTTAATGAATCCTGTGTGCAAACAATCCTGACATGACATAGTACTTCAACTTTAAGTATTTTTTTCAGCATTTCACAGTTTCAGTTACTTAGCTTTTTTGTAAATGCACCTTCCAGACGGCTGCCAGAGGCCCTGGAGAGCAGTGGGCAAACAAACGTCTCATCTTTCTATGCTGATATACAGCCCTATTGTGTGTATTGTGTGGGTGATACCTGAACCCCTTACAGCACAGAGAAGGGACACAGATACTGCAAACCATAGCCAAAACACGAGGCCCGACAGATGAGCCGCGCCTTCCGTTACCTGAAGACTGTGTGCGATCAACAGCTTCTCTGAGGAGATAACAATATTTTGCTTTTGAAAATAAAGGGATCTGGAATCTATATGATTCAAAACAAGCAAATTTTAAAGAGTGTGTGAAATTTGAGTGGGTAATGTGAACATATTGTTCAGTATAGCCAGATGCTGCCTGAACATTTAGAAAGTGAGAATGTAGAAAAAGAATGATCATACAAAAAAAGAAAGTATCATGTTTTTCCTGCAAAAAGAAAAAGGTTCAAAATTCATGTTTGAGGAATGACAGTGCAATTTATGTTGCAGAAAAAAAGTCAAAATCTATTCAAGTAATGAGACCTTAATTTACTCAGAACCATCATTCTAAAAACCCACAGGGAACACATGGTGAATTAGCCTCCTGGGTTAATAACCTCGTAAGTCATAGCAGATCTGTCTTGAAAAGCTTGTAAGTTATAGTTAATTTTCAGTTCCTCTAAGGAGAAAATGAATGGGATTTTTACTTCTGGAACTCAGGCTGATGCTCTCTATATGCAGCTCAGCAGGGAACAGTAATTTTCCATATACTGTAAGAATATGCATATTCTTGTAAACATAAAAACAAATGGTATGCTTAAAGCATAGAACACACATTTTCACACCCACACAAATGGACACATCAGCTGCTTCAGTGAAAATTGACGCATTCTGAGCAGCATGGAGCAGGATGTCATTGGCAAGGTGAGGAGGTGCATCCAAGCCTCAGCATCATGCAGATTGCTCTCTCAAATATCCTGAGCAAGAGTTTCCAGCAAGGACTAAAGAGCAGTTTATGCAGGTCATTGTTCACCTATACATTCATACAATTTTGAAGCGCTAATGGTTAATGCACATGCTCTGACACACTGAGAACTCACATGGGTGATGCAAGTTTGAGCCTGGTTCACAATCATCTAAAGTGATTTATTCCTAACCATGGCCAAAAATTAAATGTAATAAAATAAAAATAAGCATAAATAAATAAACAAATAAACATTAAAAGTACAAATAAAAATAAAATGAACAAAAATGCAAATAACAAGTATTAAAAAAAAACTAACATTGCAATAAGCAAAAAATAATAATTAAAGCAAAATAAAAATATAAATAAATACAGGAAACTATAAAATTATAAAATGTAAATGCAAATATATATATATCATAAGCAAATAAAATAAACGTAAACAGAAATTAAACAAAGTAAAAATATGAATTATTTAAAAAGTAAAAAAAAATAAGCAAAAAATTAATAAATTATAATAATAAAAAATTTAAATAAGAATGAAATTAAGGTAAAAGCCCCTATAAGAGCAGGTGAGTGGATGATTCACAAATTCCAGACAAAACAAATCAGCCACCTAGGGTGTCCCCTGTTGATCTGGGCAGCTACATTTCTCCTGTGTATTTCATTGGGTGTCACAAAGAGATGGTTAACAACCATCTTCTGTAAGCCTCAGCACTGATCTGATTATAAAAATCCTCTGATGTATGTATGTATAACAGGAGGATCACCATGGTAACATGACAATCAGCAAGCAAATGAGAACATACTGTTGCTGCGTCCCAATTCGCATACTATCCTTCATAAATAGCAAGCAAAACTTGAATTGATATGTCCCAAATCGTAGTATGTTGAAATGAGTATTCCAAAAGTACCCGGATAGTTTACAGCTTCTGGTAGAAATTCCCAGTGCAGATCCATGCATACTCTTCACGGCTAATGCTGCCCACAACACACCGCGCGGTGGACAAGGATTCGATACAAACATGCATTAAAAGTGTTAAAAAACTACAAACATGGTGGATATATGTGACCAACAGACAGGTAGAGAAAAGGGTTAGAGTGAAAAAATAATCAATAGCTAACTTGTTAAAAAATATATTTATTTAATGTTATCCATGTTATATTTCATCTGCAGCAACACAATGAACTTTATAAATGATACATTTGGTCATCAACTTTTAAATGCATACGGTAATTATGTAAACATATGAGCAGAGTTCTCGGAATGATAGACCCTCTGGCAGACCAACGTGCCTCTTCATTTCTCTCCAATACATTAGGAAATTAAATTTAATTAAATATGGATAATGTTAACTTTGACAAGATGATTGACAGTGCAGTTTAAATGGTGACAGGATGTATGTAACTAAGAAACAGAGAATCTGTTAAAGACGCAGTTATGATGAAGTAATATGTCCCAAAGCTTGCCTTACTATTCTGCTACACACTCAAAAGTATGTACTTTTTTTTTCACAAAAAGAGTACGTACTTTTAGGCCATAGTATAAGTAGGCGAATTGGGATGCAGCACATATCTCCAGTGTTCTGTGCACTATTAATCAAAGGATGTCACGGTGCCTGTAATCCTAAGTCTGTACCCTTTTTACTACATAACAAAAAAAGAAAAATGAAAATCACACTTCCTTTCCTCTTTTTTTTCAGTGCCTGACAAAGATAGGAGGACTTGCAGATTGGATGCCAGCTTGATTTCACCTTCTTCAATTGTCACAGACATAATCTAATCTAAGTGTGATTGCTATAGCCATGATCAGCAACGGCTCGAGTGACATTTAAGTTAGTCTGCCATCAGATCCCATCAAAGGCAGTGCTGTAGTTATCCATGTAGGGGATAACAATCAAGGCTTCACACAAAAGGTATCTCACATCTCTCATTTCAGCAGCATTACTGAAACAACATCTGGTATGCTGCCGCCCTGTATCTGACTGTCCCTCTGGTCAAACGGCGAGGAGTGGGTGGACGGAGGGATAGGGAGATTGTTCACTTTGTCTAAGGGCAGCCCTTGACTCCTACACAGGCGACGTAATGGACCTCAGTACGTAGGCAGGAAGAATGTGAAATCTGTCACACATGTAAATTCACTCAGAGAGATGTTAGGAACAAAACTGCCATTATGTCAAGAAACGACACACTGAGTCTGAGTTAACTCAATTTGGGCGGTGAGTAGAACAGATATTTTGCTGACACACGAAGAAAACAGCGGGAGAGAGAAAGAGACAGAGAGCTGAAAGTAGACTTTAGTTTAATGTTCAATATAGTACTGCTGGATGTTGATTGTTAACAATAATATAGTTATATAATCAATATAATATAATTAGTAGCACTTTATAAATTTTTATTATATAGGAGAAATTGATAAAATCTATACATGTTGTGTCAGTCACATATACATACATACATACATACATACTGTACATACATACATACATACATACATACTGTACATACATACTGTACATAGATACATACATACATACATACATACTGTACATACATACATACATACATATACAGTGGGGCTCGAAAGTTTGAATTACCATTGTGTACGAAATGTGCTATATAAATAAACTCTGCCTTGCCTAGGCCGCCTAATAAAAATAAAAATAATAAGTTATTACTATTATAATCTAATACATTAATAGGAGAATGAGCCTATTATCATCTTGATTATCGACAGAGAAATCTGCTTATGTCGATATCTCTGACTATCGTCGATACACGATACTATCATCTATCGGCACGACCCTAGTATCTTCTGTTGCTAACGAAGTGCAGAACTAAATGGAAAAAAATACTATTTCAACAAAATAAGAAAAATTTGGCCATCTTCATCGTGTTCAAAAGTTAATGCATCTTGTTTTCTTCTGGAGCATCAGTGAATGTTTGAACCTTTTTTAATAGTTGTGTTTGAGTGCCTCAATTGTCCTCAGTCTGAAAAGATGTATCTCAAAATCATGCAGTCACTGCTGGAAAGGGTCATATATACATACATACATACATACATAGATACATACATACATACATACATACATAAACAGTTGCAACACATCTCCTTTGCATAGAGTTGATCAGGTTGTTGATTGTGGCCTGTGGAATGTTGGTCTACTCTTCAAAGGAAAACTCTTTTTGTCTGAATTTGTCAATTTAAACACAATACTTCAGAGAGAGCTTAATATTTGCGTGTGGTCTGAGGGCGCGGGTTTGTGCGCACGCACAAATCTTCTCACTGCGTGTGCGAGCTTGCGTCCTCTGGCTCTCAAATGTTTAAACTGGCAATGCTTAAAAAAGTTCAGAACCCGGGTGATGACGGAATAAATGACTGCTCATATTCCAGAATACGGGATTCGGGTTGAACAAAAGTAAATGATTTGTCCAGGGTTGAGTTTTTTTTTTCTCCCCTCAGCACTGTTGTTGTAATGTCTAGGAAGCCAGAATGCACTTTCATCAACAGAAACGTACTCGGTTACTAACGTAACCTCGGTTCTCTCTAGAAGAGGGAACGAGTACTGCGTCTTAACAAAGACGCTACGGGAAAAGTCTCTTTTCACGATACACTGAAGCAAAAAATTATCCTTAATTTTGAATTATTGTAAAGCGCATTTGCAGCATAGCCATAGGCGAGACGGCTCGGTCGCTCATTGGCTGCTCTGCGGCAACTGCATAAGCCTATCGAGCGCAGGCTGATGCAGGCTTTGCGCCCTCCATGCCACTTCCCGCCGAAACGGGTGTGGCCTAGCCCTATAAAGGGAGCTCGAAAAGGCTGACTCACCTGATTTATTTCATCGCCGAAGCGAACCAGAGTGAATCGTACGCACGGCAGAGAACGCAGTACTCGTTCCCTCTTCTAGAGAGAACCGAGGTTACGTTAGTAACCGAGGACGTTCTCTTACGAGAGTTCTCTCGTACAGCGTCTTAACTAAGACGCTACGGGAACCCCATGTAAAGCGCCGTGTGCGCAGGGCTCACACACCAATAAACCTGGAAGCGACGCCCAGGATTTACAGTGCACAATCACCAGAGGGACTCACAAAGAGTCCTAGAACAGGAGGGGGGGACCCTCCGTCCCATATCTAGCAGAGTCCGTAGACGCGGCAATATGACATCACATAATCAAGGCAAGGCCTGACCAATGTGGTAATGTGGGTCTTACGCAATACTGCCCATATAACAGTCGGCAGCGCATAGCGCTTGCGATCTCAGAGTTCCAATCAGGACCCTGATTCAACTATACCGACAGCAGCTTTGCTTGCAGGACGGGAACCTCCAGGTTATAGAACCTGATAAATGTAGACGGCGAGGCCCATCCTGCCGCCATACATATATCCTGTAAGGAGATCCCACTAGACCACGCCCACGACGAGGCGACGCCTCTCGTGGAGTGTGCTCTGACGCACAGTGGGCGCTGAAGGCCCCTGGAAGCGTAAGCTAACGCTATGGCGTCAACTATCCATCTGGATAGGCTCTGTCTCGAAACAGCCATTCCCTTGGAACGTCCACCGAATGAGACAAACAGCTGCTCAGTCTGTCTGAAGACAGCGGAGCGAGACACATAAGCTCTTAAAGCCCTAACGGGGCAAAGAAGACTCGAGTCTCCATCCTCTCCTGACACCGACAGGGCAGACAGGGAAATAACCTGATCCCGAAACGGCGTGTTGAGGGATTTCGGCACATAACCGTGCCTAGGTTTGAGTATGACCCTTGAGTCATTAGGCCCAAACGTCAGGCTCACCGAGAGCGCGTGCAGGTCACCCACACGCTTCACTGAAGCGAGAGCCAACAAGAAAACCGTCTTGAATGACAGATGTCTGAGGGTAATCGTTCGGATAGCCTCGAAAGGGGAACCTTTCATGGCCTCCAAAACCGTCGAGAGGTCCCATACAGGGGCTGACGGAGGTCTGGGAGGATTCAGCCTCCTAGCTCCTCTAAGGAAGCGGATGACCAAATCATTCCTTCCTATTGACTGACCGAGCGTTGTCTCAGAAAACGCTGCGATAGCCGCTACATAAACTTTGAGCGTGGAGGGGGCTCTGCCCTTATCCAACAGCTCCTGTAGGAAGGAGAGAACCTGTGCACCAGCTGGAGAATACTGACCACTTCGAGGCATATAGCCGTCGAGTCGACGGAGCTCTAGCCTGAGTGATAGTATTTAGCACTCCCACTGAGAGATCAGCGGGTAACCGTTGATCGCCCACACATGGAGGGACCACAACACCGGTTGAGGGTGCCAAATCGAGGCCCTGGCCTGCGAGAGGAGGTCCCTCCTCAACGGCACTGGCCACGGGGCAGTGCCTGCTAACTGCATCAAATCTGGAAACCATGGTTGGTTCTTCCAAATTGGTGCTACAAGCAGTACTGAGCATCTTGTTTCCCTCACCCGTTCTATCACCTGCGGAAGGAGGGAGACGGGGGGAAAAGCATAGAGCGGGCAGCGCGGCCACCTTTGTGACAGCGCCATTTCGTTCTTGGAAAAGAACGTGGGGCAGTGAGCGTTTTCGTGGGATGCAAAGAGGTCCACTTCCGCCCTGCCAAATCTCTCCCACAGCAGCTGGACTGTCTGTGGGTGTAGAGACCATTCGCCCGTGGGAATGTTGTTTCTGGACAGTCTGTCTGGACCCAGATTCTGTAGCCCAGGCACATGAACTGCTCTTAGCGAGCGCAAGTTGCGCTGAGCCCAAACCAGAAGGCGTTCCGCCAACCTGTTAAGGTTTCGGGACCTGAGACCGCCCTAGCGATTTATGTAGGACACCACAGACATATTGTCCGAACGGACTAAGACGTGGTGGCCCTTGATTCGGGGACAAAAGCGCGTCAGCGCGTTCTCTACTGCCAGCATTTCCAGACAGTTGATATGTTGGAGCTTTTCCCGTTCTGACCACAGGCCAAAGAACGGTCTGCCCTCGAGCAGCGCTCCCCATCCCGAAGTGGAGGCGTCCGTCGACACCATTTTCACTTTCGAGGAAGTCCCCAGGCCTACACCTGATTGGTACCAGTCGTTCGCCTTGAGACGCAACTGACCGGATATCCACGCTCTGCGCGGTACTCGCGCTTTCAGCCAGAACTGCAAGGGGCGCATGCGGAGCAGGCCCAACTGAAGAACTGGTGATGCTGAGGCCATGAGACCTAGCATCCTCTGAAATTCTCTGAGCGAGAAGGTCGCGCCGCAGCGGATAGAGCTCGCTGCGCGCTGAATGCCCAACGCGCGCTGTGATGACAGCCGCGCCGTCATGGAGCGTGAGTCCAGAGCTATACCGAAGAACAGTATCATCTGACTGGCGTTCAGCGAACTCTTCGTCCAGTTGACACGGAGACCAAGTTTCTCGAGGAAAATGGCCCTGTGTTCCACGAGCTCTGATCGTGATTGAGCCAGAATCAGCCAGTCGTCCAAATAGTTCAGCACTCGCATGCCTCTGAGTCTGAGAGCATGCACTTCGTAAACGTATGAGGAGCCATGGACAAGCCGAACGGCAGGACTGTATACTGGTATGTCTGGGCCTCGAAGGCGAATCTCAAGTATCGCCTGTGACGTGACGCTATCTGTATTTGAAAATACGCGTCCTTCAGATCTATCGACATGAACCAGTCTCCTCTGCGAATATGCGCGAGGAGTCTCCTGGTTGTAAGCATTTTGAAACTGCGTTTCGCCAATGCTTTGTTCAGCTGTCTTAGATCCAGTATGGGTCTGAAACTCCCGTCTTTCTTGGGCACTAGAAAGTATCTGCTGTACAGCCCCCCTTCGCTTTGAGCTTGAGATACAGGCTCCACAGCCCCTTTGCTCAACAGTTTTGATATTTCGGCTCGAAGTAGGTGTGCTACTTCTGTTTTGACCGTAGTTTCGACGCGCGCTAAAAAGCGCGGAGGGCGTCGAAAAAACTGTAGCGAGTAGCCTCTCTTTATAATGTCTAGCACCCAATCCGAAACCCCTGGAATCGCTGACCATGCGTCTGCATGAATGGCTAAGGGTTGGATGCGAAGCGCGCTCTGTTGGCTGGGCAACGGCAGGGCTTCGATGTGCTGTAACATGGGCGTTATGCCTGTGACATTTGAGGCGGGGAGCGCGCTGATCACAGCGGGCAGATCGCTCGTCCTCGACCCCTCCACGGTGCTTAACCGAGTGAGGGAGGGCTGAGCGGGTCCCGTGGGACTCGTGCTGTCTGTGAGTAATTGTGGGCTGTAAGCGTGCACATTTACTGCTTTTGACTCGCTGTCTGCCTGGGCAGAACGAACGTGCACGGGTTTCGTTTTTACAGAAACCACATGATGTGTGTGACATAATGTTTGTGGGCACTGAGGAGTGGGCACGTTTACTATGTAGTGCACGCGATCGACCTGAGTCGCTTTTATGGGCGAGAGCCCTGTGCGAAGGGCTGTGCTTATATGTGGAGATGGGCACTGAGCAGTGGGCATCGTCACTACATTTATAGCACCATCGGCCGTGGCCGGGACACCAGAAATTACACCTTTTTCGGGAAATATCCGGGTAGCCGTGATAACGTTTTTTGTGTGCAGGCAAGCGGGCAACTGTACAGGCTTGCGCATTGCAAAAGACGCTGAGACAGTCACAATCCCTGGAACTGAAACAGCGGCGCGCTTGGGTGGTAGAGCGAGAACGGGGTCTCGAGCTGCGTTGCTGACGCTGTTGCGATGAAGCAGTAGGAGGCGGGGGGTGTGGCTGAGAGCTTTGCGGGGCCGGTCTAGCATGACTCGCTGCAGAACCGGAGCGCTTCGATGCCTCTCAGCCACCGTAGCGGAAGCCATAACTCGTCCCATGGCCTGTGCAGCAGATTTAGTAGCGCGAAAAGAGAGAGATCCGAAGCACTCCTCAAATCCGCGAGACAAATAGCCTCAGGTCCCATCTCGTCCAGCTTACGGCGGAGATCACCCTGGAATATCTGCAGCGTGGCCATGGTGTGTAGTGCAGACGCAGCCTGCCCAGCAGCAGAAAAGATCTACGCGAGCAGAGATGACGTCATGCGGCAGGCTTTAGATGGCAACACCCCTTTCGTCTGCCGTCCAGCAGAGGGCGGGCAAAGGTGCGTCGCTATTGCCTGTTCCACCCGCGGAAGTGACTGGTAGTTCCTGTTTTTAGCATCATCCAGTGTGGAGAATGCTAGTGAGACAGACGAACGAGTTCGCGCTGAATATGGAGCGTTCCAAACCTTCGCCACCTCTTCGTGAAACTCAGGAAGAAATGGGGCGGGCTTTGAGTTCGGAGAAGTACGCTCATCCGAAAGGAAACTACCATCCAGCCGGGAACGAGAGGGGGGCGCTGGTGCAGACCACTCAAGGCTGAGGCTCGTCGCGGCCAGCGATTTTTTATTTGCTCATTTTCTTTCTCTATTCTCTTCGTCTCTGTTGCCTCCAAATCCTCACTCTCTCTTGGCCCCTCTCCTCCTGACTAACAACTTTATCATAAGATGTCCGACTTGACGGTTTCTCTGATTTCAGCCAGTTAAGCATATTTATAATATATATTATGGAATGAATGAAACGAGTTGGCACGCATATTAGCCTGCAGTACATAAAAGAAGAACAGTGCGTTGAAGACAGCATCTGTCTTCTACGTTTCCATCGAAAACTAATAAATTATAGTTTTTTTTTTTTAAAATAAAAGCGATTACAAAAGGAAATGTTTACTGTTCATGTTTTTTTATTGTATGGAAAAATCCCATTAAAAAAAAAAAACAGACCGCCATTACATTTTTCCTCTCGTGCACCCCCTGGTGGCAGCTCGCGTACCCCTGGGGGTGCGCGCACCACACTTTGGGAATCCCTGAACTAATGATCATGAAGTCGCTGAAGAATATACTGCTTTAGATATTCCTAAATTATAAGAAGAGAAAGATGCATTACAATGTACAGACAATATATTTACAAATTAAACAACGTTTCTAAATATGTGATGTTGTTTATCTTGATTGAACTACATTGCTTCAACGTAGTGGTTAACAATGACTAGGCTAGATGTTTTAAAATGTATTACTGTAAGAAAGTACACACTGACCTAACAGACATCAATTTATAAAACAAGATTATTTAGAATTATAATTTCACAACTCTCAAAATGTTACTTTTGTCTTTACAGGTCTTTCTTTTTACTATCCTGATTGCAGTTTAATTTATAATTACTGTAACTGTCCTGTTACAACTGTATTTTTTTCTAACTAACTAGAAAAACTGTCTTGATTGAATGTGTAAAAGATAAAATGTGTAAACTCAGACTTTTATGAAATAAACTAAACTCTTACCCGTGCTTCCCGTTCTTCATTCGCCATGCTGGATTACTGACGTAAAGGCTTAATTTCCGTTTTAATTAATCCATATTGTGCTAAAGGTGCGCAGAATCGTGCTCCTTGAATGCACTCAGTGGATTATGATATGATTGGTTGAATGGTAAGCTCGCATCTGATTTGCTAAAGAGTACGACAGACCCACGTGGGAAGAGAGCTCTGCCAGGAAAGTCTCAAAAACACACACACACAAATCCGAGTGGATTCGTAGTAAATGACGATTCGTACATTCAGACACTCGTACATTTTAAACATTCAAAGGTTTTTGTGCACATTTGTATATCTACAAATAGTTTTTTGCATTTGTGAAATGTATTTTATAAATATATAATTTTATTTTGCACTTGTGAATTGCTTTTTGTGAATATATTTTTTTTTCACGCACGTGAATTTTTTTTGTGTGTACGTGAATTAGGTTTCATGCATGTGAAATTGTCTACGCAAGTGTGAATCGTGTTTTTTGCGTGAATTATATTTGAGACTAATCTGCTCCTATAGTTAACAGGCCACTGCTGCGCATCGTCACGAAAGCTTAACTTTTTCACGTGTTTTTAAGCTTTACCGCTTGTCGATTTAAACATGAAAGTATCCAAACACAAGATGCCGAAAAGCTGAACAGAGTAGCTGGTTACTCGCGCGCTGTGTTCGGTGAGCACGCGGAGAGATCGAGAGCCGCGTATCACAGACAGCGACACTGAACCGAGCTCTCTTCTTTGAAGTTCTCCACGAAGTCCCTCCTGCACCTGAACGAACAAATACAAATCGCAGTTGGAACAAACAAAAAGATGTGAAAGAGCCAATTCAGTACTGCGGTGTTCTGGTGTTCAGGGCTCACGCAGAGAAAGGCGTCTCAAAACACTTGAACATCGAATTTGCTTATTTTTGCTCTTGTGCCGACAAATACATACAAAATTTGTCAAAATATCCACCTTGGAAATTATGCTCGAAAAAACTGTGAGTTATTTCTTAAGTGAAATTAAACAGTTGCGGAGAAAAATGGGATGTGTATTATATTGGATGCGCTCATCGTCTCTTAAAGTGACTGTGCCTAATTTAGCTTCTGGCTGCTGTAATGTTAATCCAAGAAAATGAAAATCACTCACTGCTCTTGACTGAATTACTTTGTAGTTTTAACAGTCAAACCAACAATTATTCAGACACCAGATATAATTTTTGATATATATAGCAAAACTGTAATATTGTGAGAAATGTTGAAGGTGTCTGAATAAATGTAGGTTTGATCGCTGTCCCTCGGCATCGCCTTGCTTCAATGGGGGGCAGATCATTCAGTGTTGTTGCGCCCAAAATGTGGAACTCTCTCCCCCGATCACTCCGTTCTGTTAACACTATCTCTGAATTCAAATCCATGCTCAAAACACATCTATTTTCTGAATGTTATAGTTCTTAGTTTTTTTTTTCTGCTGGTTGCTGCCCCATCTACCCAATTCTCACTTACTATACTTGCACTCTCAATTGCCTACTGTTGTTCTGTCTGCTGTCTTTGTCAACTGCCTTTATTGTTGTTTGTTTATTGTAAAGTGTCCTTGAGCTCTGGAAAGGCGCTATATAAATAAAACTTATAATTATTATTATTATTATTGATTGTATATTTCTTTTTTACATTGAAGACTATAATCCAGTGCTATTTTACATTTAATTATTTGATTTCAATTTCAAACAGGGCCCACTGGTACAATCTTCACCGGGTCCCCGCTGACCCGAGCTACGGCCCTGCTCATGCCTGTTTCACACATACTCCGTCTGCAGTGCGTATGCAGTCCGTGTGCGTTACGTATGGTGCAGCACGGACTCGATGTGCTTTCCCACAGGACGCGTTCTGCACTGCTGCAGACGCAACGCTCCTGGAACGCAACTGGAATCCATTAACATGGGTGCCTAAAAAAATATGCAACGCATACACACTCCAGACGGAGTATGTGTGAAACAGGCGTAAGGTTGTTTGCACCTTGTGCAATGTGGAATTAGTTTACAGCTTTTTCAAGCACTTTGTGATGCATTTTGGAAACAGGAGATGAGCCCCTGGTCTAATGCACCACCTAATTTTATTTGGGTAACACACATATTCTGAATGCCGTCGGCAGAATTCAAATGAGCCATTTTAATCTAGATTAAAAAAATTAATCTATGCCCACCACTAATATATATACATATACATATATATATATATATATATATATATATATATATATATATATATATATATATATATATACACACACAATTATATAAAAATAGTCATAGCAACAGGGGCACTTTATAAATTTATGAAGTCATAAGTTTTTATTACAGCAGAACAAATTAAAATCTAGAAGGAGCATGATTATAAAAATGCTACTATACTTTCTTACATATTTTTATATAGCAATTTTTACTATATACATTCACACACACATCCATAATTAATGTAATTTGTGTGTGTATTCAGGCAGTTCATTATGCAAAACATCATGGCGCTTTCAAATTTGAAACTGAATTCAGAAAGAGCAAATAGAAAAGCTGATCACATTATGGATGTCTGAAGGCATCTGCACCAGCCTCATAATGTGTGACCCTTTCCACAATCCAAATCCACCAAGACAAGCCATAAACACAACTTTCTAAGACCACCCAGCAAACACAAAGCGAGTCTGTCACGTAAACACTGACTCCCAATAGCTGACTTCTCTGGCAAAGTTCTTCCATCTACACTACAGCATATCAAATAGAGAGCAACACAGACTGGATTATATTACTTGGCTGTCTAATATAATATTCTAACACAGATTCTGCAATACTTTTAATGTGATAGTAGGGAGATAATGAGATCTTACGACAGACTAAGGTGTTAATTCTGTCGCCTTTAAAATTCTGCAGTTTTTGCTTCAACTGCTCCATCTCTCACACTGCAGGCTTTGTCCAAAGTCCCTGTTGAAGTAGGGCAAAAAAAGAGGTGTAATAGAATGAAGAATGAGGATAATGAGGGCCAGCAAAACACCACTCTCAAAGGCAGCCTTATGTCCAGCCATGAATAGGTCCCATCCAAGGCGCCAATTCAGGCTCCAACTAAACAAAGAGAGGGACACGTGTCCCGCCACTTGCTACAGCCAATTCACAAGCCAGCTGATAACGAGAGACCGTGTCTTTCCTGTCCTTCTATTCTTTTCAAGTCTTGTGGTTTAAATTAAAAAACGGCCTTGTCTCATTACTCCAGAATTTCATTGTATAAAAGAAAGGGTTTCTTCGAAAGCCTTGAGGACTCGGACATTGTGCCAATGTTATCATAGGTACAAAAAGACATTGTTTTGCTGCTATGGATTTTTGGAGATTTTGAGGAACCCACAAGACAGAATGCAGTTCTACAAAAAGCTCCACCGTGTGTTGAGCTACTTTTAGCAGCATAGAGGTACTTGAGGATGGATGACCCCAATTCCTCTGGGACATGCAGTAAAGGAGGAGCATGGGGAGGGGAGGTTAGGGGCCTGTCATTCCTAGATGAGCTGGATAACTCAAGTCTAGACAAACACTTGGGCCCAGGACTCAGGATCCAGCACGAGGGGGGCTGCGGCTGGCATCCTGGAAAACCATCTGCCTCGGAACTGATAAATCTTGATTATGGCATGTTGGGAAGTAGGGGAGGAAAGGATAGAAAGATGTAGCACCAGTCTATCCATCTTTTGTAAGACGTGTGAGGCTGAGGGTAAATTTGACATGCTCAAACTGTTGTCTTGAATTTTCATTTTAATATCATACTCTCAAAATCATACTTTGGTTATAAAGAACATAAATTTTTATGACAAATATGACAGTTTCTGTAAAACTGTAGTCTAGTTCTGTTAAATTGCAGATGAAATCTGGTTAAATACTGTTCCATCGACACATGATTTTTCTTTCACTTTTAACAAGAAAAAGAAAAGTCTTCAGAAGACTTGAAAAAAGTCATATGGACCACTTTTTTAAATATCTTTTGGAGCTTAATATTCCTGATGGCATGCATTCATTGTATAGAAAATTGAGGCTTGGAATAAGATTGAAAATAATTTTACATTTGTTTTGTTTTCAAAAGAAAGAAAATCTTATGGGTGAGTTAATAATGACATAAGTAAAAACTGAACCATGATATTCAAGAACACACTGAGAAAGCGGCCTCCAAAATACCTGTCAAAATACATCAAAAGAATTTTCAATCAAAGTTTTGACACAGTCATAAAACGAGGCACTGTCAGATATTAAGATGAAAAACTAATTACCAGTACACATATATATCAGGTTTGAATCTCTTAACTAAGGCACATTCTGTATTTTGTCATGTAGTATACTCGATTACAGAACCTGTTATTTCCTCACAAGGTCAACATGTAATCTTACTCCTAACAACAAAACGGCAGTGACAAATTCACTGGCCACTGGCCCTAGAGCTAAACACATTTATCACAACAAAAACAGCATTATACTGGCTTGCCACTAGACCACTACAGGCATCCACAATCACACACACAAAAACATCCTGATCTGCTTTGTCTTTCAGGGCACCTGCTGTGACTTGAGTCTTGTGGGTTTAATGACTTTAACAGCCAAGGCAAGGAGGGTAAGAGCCCCTACAGAGCTGTACAGATCAGGCTCTACTGTGTACAGACCAAACAAAAAGAGCTGACACAGATAAAGACATGATGCATATTGACTATAGTTGTATTGTAATACTGGATTTGCAAAATATTAAAATATTACACCCGCAGGGCTGCAACACCCCAAGACATTTAATCCAGATATTTCAGATCCTCAGTTCGGTAGGACAAAGAAAATTGTGCTTTATCTTAAAGAAACTGCACTTAAATTCCAGTCTACAAAGCACTGCAGTCACGTTAACACATTTGAGAGAAGCTGCCATTATGTTGTCAAAGAGCTGTGGAGTTCTGAATATTACACTTATAAAACATGCAAACCCTAATCTGGCAGGAAAACAAGTGAAAATAAGATAAATGGAACAAAGTTAATTATCGTAAACAATAAATGACCAAAGAATCAATTGGTGTCCAAGTAATGGCACTAAGGTTTCTACTGTTGGCTGCATTACCAAAAAAAAAAAAAAGGCATTAGAGTTGTATTAAACACAGGCATTGCTGGTCCTGAAGATAAAAAAACGTTGGTTATTTATTTTAATTGTGTCCTTGTTACAGTGTAATTATACATTTAAGTACTGAGTAAAATTAATTAACTACTTGTAAATGTAGTTATGGTTAGGGTTAGGCTTAGGGTTACTTGCTTGTAATTATGCATAATTAATTGTTATTACAATAGTAAGTACATGCAAAATGTGTAACAAGGACACTTGAAAATAAAGTGTTACCATAACATCCAACATGGAGGCCTTCATGTGAGTGAGTGAGTGAATTGGTGACGTGGTGTCTCATACAATGCATTTTTATCCATCCAAGTGCACGCACACAGCAGAGAGTAGTGAACACACACACACACACACACACACACACACTGTGCGTGAACACAAACACCCGGAGCAGTGGGAAGCCATTTTTGCTGCGGCACCCGGGAAGCAGTTGGGAGTTCGGTGTCTTGCTCAAGGGTCTCACCTCAGTCATGTTATTGAGGGTGGAAGAGAGCACTGATCATTCACTTCCTCCACCAATAAATCCTGCCGGCACTAAGACTCAAACCCTTGACCCTCAGGTTACAAGTTAGACTCTCTAACCATTAGACCATGAGTGTCCTGTAGCAACATATGCTAAAAGTGTGTCTTTTAAACTCCTCCTCCTAAATGCTGTCTCATTATATCAATTTCTCATTACTGCATCAACCAGGCGGAAAATTGCAATTTCACACCCAGCCCTCAATGACAATGTAGGTCAGCCTTGGAGCTCTTGTATGTGCAAAGAGAAGGTCAAAGGTCACACTTAGATGGAAGTCAGGAGGACAGGGTTATCTTGATCCAATTGTTGGGTAATCTTACAAAGCTAGACTAAATTAAAGACTAAACGGTGGATCAGCACCTAGAAAGGACCTCTACTCCCCTGAAAGACAGCGGAGACCAGGACAACTAGAGCCCCAGATACAGATCCCCTGTAAAGACCTTGTCTCAGAGGAGCACCAGGACAAGACCACAGGAAACAGATGATTCTTCTGCACAATCTGACTTTGCTGCAGCCTGGAATTAAACTACTGGTTTCGTCTGGTCAGAGGAGAACTGGCCCCCCAACTGAGCCTGGTTTCTCCCAAGTTTTTTTTCTCCATTCTGTCACCGATGGAGTTTCGGTTCCTTGCCGCTGTCACCTCTGGCTTGCTTAGTTGGGGTCACTTCATCTACAGCGATATCGTTGACTTGATTGCAAATAAATGCACAGACACTATTTAACTGAACAGAGATGACATCACTGAATTCAATGATGAACTGCTTTAATTATCATTTTGCATTATTGACACACTGTTTTCCTAATGAATGTTGTTCAGTTGCTTTGACGCAATGTATTTTGTTTAAAGCGCTATATAAATAAAGGTGACTTGACTTGACTAAACTAAATGCCATTAACTAACTTTGTTGATCATTCTGGCGAGGAAGTGCCTACTTAAGATACTAAGGGCAGAAAATATACTACATAACCTAACCATAATTCATTGCCAAATTAATTTTCCCACAGCATTCAACACTCTAGAAAAAGACAGTCGATAAATATCATGTCATGACATGTTGAGAAGGCAGGAACTTCCCCGGAAGGATCATAACAAACAGCGATGACACATAGAGGTAATACGAAACCACAAATCCATCACTAATTTCATAACAACTCAGTCACCTAGTGCTCTTGGCAAGGAACATGATGATATTCTGTCTCTAGTCCCTTTACCGAACCTGAAATGAGCCATTGTCAGGGTCGCTTTCCAAATCTTCTCTGAAACTAGAGAGTCTCCTCCAGGTGTGTGTAGATGTGAAAAGCTTGCTTGTTTGCTCTCATATAACGAGTGTTTGACCCATTGGATCAAGCTAAATGCATATCAATCAATCACATAATTTATTCCAAAAAGAAGCCAAGGAAAGTTAAGACTTGAGGCTACTACTAGTTATGAAGGTTCAACGCTTTGGTATGCACAATTACACATCTGTTCATATTTGAGCTTATTTTAGTGAGTCATATGAATCCATTCATCTCATAATAGTAGGAAAGAGACAGGAACATATAATGCAATATCTGACAGACTGGAAAAATGATTTAACTACCTGTGCACATCTTCTGATTCAGAAAGTGACTACATACTATGTTTATTGTGATGAAATTCATAGGAAAAACAGGGCTTTTTTTTTTTTGCAATCAATATAGAGGGGAAATCAGTCATGTGACAAAAATACAGACAAGACATGATTTGAAAAGACCTGAATAACCTGAAGACTACACACCCAAAGCTCTGTGTGGAGTTTAGTCTGTGCTTTTTTACACTTCACACACAAACCAGACACTTTTACATTTTAGTTTTTACCAAATAATAGTTTTTGTATTTGATGAAAATGCCCTTTAACTCATGTCAAATTCATATTTTTTTTCTTTGTACTTAAAAAATAACTTTAAATGTCAACATAATTATGAATACATTTACATTTATTGAACTAATATGATTATCATAGTGGCTCTTTTTTCATTTTGTCTTCATCTTTCATGAAATCCAGTTTTCGTCATAAATTTTCTTGGAAACATTGTTGTCTGCATACAATAGCATTCACTTGGTCTTCATTGCATTAAAACTAATGCCTTGATTCATCTTGGTTAACCTGCAACCGGATTTGTCCCACCGATGATCTCTGAGAGGAATTCCTCTGAGAAAAAACCGGCTGCATGATCGCTCTCCTGAGATGCTGTCATTTGTGGTGAGAAGTGCAACAGAGACATCTCTCTACAACTCAATTAAGGACTCATTAGCATGTCCATTAGAAGGCATCACTCCTCCAGTCCACTGATTCTCTGATTCATCAATTCTGACCTTGAAGGACGTTTAGCCTTGAAATACATACAAAGTAAAGTAAAACAGTAAAAAGGTTTAGCATTAGCATAGCTGCTTAATTGGCCAGCAAACTCGCCTGACCTTAACCCCATAGAAAATCTATGGGGTATTGTGAAGAGGAAGATGCAATATGCCAGACCCAACAATGCAGAAGAGCTGAAGGCCATTATCAGAGCAGCCTGGGCTCTCATAACACCTGAGCAATGCCACAGACTGATCGACTCCATGTCACGCCGCATTGATGCAGTAATTCAGGCAAAAGGAGCCCCAACTAAGTATTGAGTGCTGTACATGCTCGTACTTTTCATTTTCATACTTTTCAGTTGGCCAAGATTTCTAAAAATCCTTTCTTTGTATTAGTCTTAAGTTATATTCAAATTTTCTGAGATACTGAATTTGGGATTTTCCTTAGTTGTCAGTTTTAATCATTAAAAATAAAAGAAATAAACATTTGAAGTACATCAGTCTGTGTGTAATGAATGAATATAATATACAAGTTGTCTCTTTTTGAATGGAATTAGTGAAATAAATCAACGTTTTGATGATATTCTAATTATATGACCAGCACCTGTAATGCATTGTAACAATGTGCTGTAGATTCAGCAACAATATCATATTTGAAAATAAGAACAAGACTCAAAACAGATATAGATACAGTACAGACCAAAAGTTTGGACACACCTTCTAATTCAAAGTTTTCTTTATTTTCATGACTATGAAAATTGAAGAGTCACACTGAAGGCATCAAGGGCTATTTGACCAAGAAGGAGAGTGATGGGGCGCTGCGCCAGATGACCTGGCCTCCACAGTCACCGGACCTGAACCCAATCGAGATGGTTTAGGGGTGAGCTGGACCGCAGACAGAAGGCAAAAGGGCCAACAAGTGCTAAGCATCTCTCGGGGAACTCCTTCAAGACTGTTGGGAGACCATTTCAGGTGACTACCTCTTGAAGCTCATCAAGAGAATGCCAAGAGTGTGCAAAGCAGTAATCAAAGCAAAAGGTGGCTACTTTGAAGAACCTAGAATATGACATATTTTCAGTTGTTTCACACTTTTTTGTTATGTATATAATTCCATATATAATTCCACATTTGTTAATTCATAGTTTTGATGCCTTCAGTGTGAATCTACTATTTTCATAGTCATGAAAATAAAGAAAACTCTTTGAATGAGAAGGTGTGTCCAAACTTTTGGTCTGTACTATATATACAGATACAGATTTGACAGATACTAATTTTAATTTCTAACTGATTGTTAGATAATCAAAACTCACTTACTACTACTACTGCTACTAATGATTAAAATAAAAACTATTATGACAAATTATTATTATTATTATCAATTATATTATCATCAATAACAATAATTTTATATTAAAAGATTATATTATTGTACTTTATATCACTATATTTATGCAGTTATTTTTTATAATTTCAGTTTCATAAAAATGATTATTATTATTTTTATTCTTATTGTTGTTGCCATTATATCTATCTATGCAAAGTTGGTTTTGATTAAATTCAAAATATTTGTTTTGGCATTTGAACATAAAACCGATTATGGATCTACATCTACTCAAAATTCAACATTTGAAAAGGTTTAGGGATGAAATTATTGTAATGATATCTTAATCACAAGGGACATGGCATTTTGTCAGTAGTTTGGCATCTAATTCTGTTGCATCACGCCAGGTGCCCATCCTCAGAGAAATCCTAAATGTCAAATTTGACTGGCTCAGATGACTGGTTCTGTCCCTTCACACACACATGATTTTCATATCGAGTGTAGGCAGAAAAGTTACTCGAGGCTAGAAAGTTGCTGCGTCACTCCTGGCTAGTACACAATGTTAGACTGGAGTTATTAACACCTACATCATGTATTGGTAGGTTCTCAGTATGACAAATCTCCATCAGAAATAGCCCCATATTCGCCGTCATACCTGGGGGTGGAAGAATCTCCACAGGAACTCAAAGAAAGAGCTCGAGTTCACTCAAACCCCTTGGTGCCTTTTGGTTTCCCTTCTTCGTTCTTTTCTCTGGCCCACACTGGGCAGTGGATGCTGAGCCATGGGGTGAAGGGTATTTTTAGCCAGCACAGTGTGCTGAACTGTGGAGAGCATTGTGCCCTCACAAGGACAAATCTCACCAACTGGGAGAGAAAGTGAGAGAGAAAAGATAGAGAATGCTATGAAAAAAAGAAATGTCTCTTCCCTTCCCTACAGAAATAAAGGTTTTTTAGGGAAAGGAGAGGTTGTCACATCTCAGGAACATCAGCCATCAGATCATCAACACTTCTATCTCTCTTCTCACACAATTCCAATTTGAGTTTCAGCAGAGGCGGATGTCAGCCAATAGTTATTTAAATGAAACGCCTACAATGGAGAAACGTCACAGGGTCAGGGTCAAAGAGATACTGTACAGTACATTTATTCAGAAAATTATATAAGTAAGAAACGTAGCTCTTTCTTTTGACACTTTCTTTTTTTGAGCTTTTGAGCTTTCGATTCACAAAAATGTCATGGTTTCCACAAAAATATTGAGCAGCACAAATGTTTTCACCATTGATAATAAGAAATGTTTCTTGAGCACCATATTTTATTACAATGATTTCTGAAGGATCACATGACACTTAAGAATGTACAGTGGGTGTAGAAAAGAAACACCCCTTTAAAATAATCTAATTTTGTTGCTTTGTAGCCTGAAATGAAGACAGACAGTCTTTGCTTTGTCCAGCTGTATTTACTCGGTGCAACTCTTCTTTGCAGAACTGCTCTAGTTCAGTTAAATTTGATGGTGACTATTTGTGGACTGCAGTCTTCAAGTCATTGCGCAGATTTTCAGTTGGGTTTAAGTCTGGGCTCTGAGGAGGCCATGCAAGGACATTCACCTTTTTCTCCTTCAACCACTGTGTGCTCAGTTTTGTGTGCTTTGGCTCACTGTCATGTTTGGAGGTAAACCTTTTAATTCCCATAATGGCCACTATCACCTCCATACTTTACAGTAGGAATGGTTTCACTTTGATCTTTTAACATTGACTTGCCACCCATAGTTGACTGTTTGCTTCAGTTGCACTACCAAGAACTGAAAAGCCCACTGTACCCACTGTATTAATGCCTGCTGATAATTACTGTATTAATGCCTGCTGAAAATTACTGTATTAATGCCTGCTGATAATTACTGTATTAATGGCTACTGAAAATTACTGTATTAATGCCTGCTTAAAAATTACTGCATTAATGCCTGCTTAAAAATTACTGCATTAATGCCTGTTTAAAAATTACTGTATTAATGCCTGCTGATAATTACTGTATTAATGGCTACTGAAAATTACTGTATTAATGCCTGCTTAAAAATTACTGCATTAATGCCTGCTTAAAAATTACTGTATTAATGCCTGCTGAAAATTACTGTATTAATGCCTGCTTAAAAATTACTGTATTAATGCCTGCTGATAATTACTGTATTAATGGCTACTGAAAATTACTGTATTAATGCTTGCTTAAAAATTACTGCATTAATGCCTGCTTAAAAATTACTGTATTAATGCCTGCTGAAAATTACTGTATTAATGGCTACTGAAAATTACTGTATTAATGCCAATTAAATGATAATTAATTGATATATTTTCAAAGATATACAAATATAAAGCTGATATTTTAAAACAATACCATTTTAAAATAATACTATTCAAAATAATACTACTTTTAGTGGATTTTTTTTATCAAAAACCAGCAAACTTTTAAAATGTATAATAATAGAATATAATCATTTTACAATCATTTTATCAGTTAACTACTTAATCATATCCTGGTGAAAAGAAAATAACACAATGGACAAATAACTTTGAAAAACTTTGACACTGACTCATAATTGCTCAAAAATGTGACATTATCTCTCATGCAATTGAAAAAATTTGACCAGCAATGAAAATCGTAGTCTCAAAACCCATTTGTGACCATTTTAGTGACAGTCTGGTGCCCTATAAAAGCGTTGTGTGAAGATGGCATCTTTCATGTTTTCTCACGCTGTTATTTGTACACCGAAAATCATTAGTCACCTCAAAAGGACCCAGAAATGATAGTACCATGGAGGATGAGGAAATGGTCATTGACTTCTTTTGACCACTCCATGGTGGTGTACAACTCATAGGGACACACAATTTCCACTTCAAAAGGGGCTCTCTGGAGCCGAAATGGGGTTTGCTATCATGCTCCGCTCTGCTGTGATTCTTGAGTGGTATTAGAAGTTAAACGTTCCCCCCATTGCAGAGGGAGGAATTCCACTCCGAGTCCTGGAGTCTGAAGTGGGGGGAAGACGGTGGTGATTTGAGCCACTCCAGATGTTATCAGCCTCCAGGGCTAATGCTAGCAAGCCTGCATAAGAATATCCAGGTTTGGAACGTAGTTTATAAATGGTCACACACACAAACATGTACACACACACTCTATGCGTCACAGTTGAGCTTTATCAGAACAATGTGCCTGAGTGCCTGAAGGTGGCTGTTTACAACAGTGCCTTGAACACTCTCTCTTCTGCCCATCTTTCCTATTCTCTCTGTATTTCTCTTTTTAGCGTCCACTCCTTTCTGTTTGATTTCCTCTCACCCTAATGCTGCAGTACAAATTTGATTACATTAAATTGTGATTCTGTGTGTTCATAATCTGGAATTAAGATCGTCGTTAGTGCTGCACGATTAATCAGACAAAACCCAAATCATAATATGGCTTAAATCATAAATGCTACGATTAAATTAAATAAATCTATGAGCTGCATGCTTCAGAACAAAGCACGGCATTGTGTTCTTTTACATACGAGTAGCTCATGAGCCTTTGTTTTCTGTGTCTCAGAGTGCTTCAGTTCACGCTGCTCCACACAAACTCATCTCTGCATGTGCTCTGAGTTTAAGTTACTTATAATGAGCATTTGAGAACACAACATGCACCAACCAGCTTCGAAAACCTGTAATGAGAAGCTCTTATAAACTTGGTATTTTTCAGCAAAAGGGCTCCCTGTGTTTTTTGGCCAAAATGAAAGCTGATGGTTTAATGTTTGAAAATTATATCATCATCATCATCATCAGTGAATTAGCATAGAGGATTGCATGCAGCCTTATTTGAAAACAAGATAAATGTCATCCTTTTACTTCCCTAATACACATTCCTAGTATTGAACATCCTGTTTCACTAAGAAATATGACACATTGCGGAAGTAAAATTGGATCCAAATGTCACTTCATGTTGACATTAAACAGACAGACAAGTGTGCAAAGCATATAAAATAATAGATCTTCATAAAATAATAGCTTAATTCGAGCTCAAGTTCTTAGCAACAGCTGAAACGGTGCCCAAACATTACAAAGAAACTAGATCATATGAAACTAGCCAACCAGAGAACTCAAAGACAATAACGCAAACTATTTATGATGTGCCAGCGAGTGAGCTACAGTATAGCTCTGGAAGAAAAATTCTGTAAAACAGCCATGCAAACAATAAGGGGGAACATAACAACAAAATCCCATGCCTGACCAAGACGCTTAAGTTTCAAAAGTTTTATTAGCTGTTTCTAGCTCACACAAGTCTAACAATGGCTACCAACGAACTGATGACTAACAATGAGGTACTTTAAGGAAACGCTGATAAATAGTTCTCAGCTGTTACTCTTTAAAAGACCCCAAACATCAAGCTGACTCAGAACGGTTTATGTACATCTGGTTTGAAGCTGCCAAGAAGGATTCAGTCCATCATTTGTTTCCACTGGTCAGGCTCTTCTGGTTTAAGTGCCTTGTGTCGTTTTCTCCACACTGCTTCTTCAGGGAAGATCCTTGCAGCGATAAGCCTCTATACCGACAACTTAATTTTCTAGATTTGTTTTTCTTTATACAAGAAAGAGAAGTTCTGACCCACTTTGTGGCATGCTTTTGGATGAAATGGCTATTGAGCAATAAAAATACATTTTATCCATCAGTTGCTGATTAGATTGTGAAAAGTGAGTGATACTCGAATGGAGACACATTTGAATTGTTAAATGCAAATACATTTTGAATGCCCAAAATAATGTCTGTAATTAACACAAGCTCAAGATATTTTCACGTTTTATGATATGACTCCAAATACATCAGTAATACCCACTAAATGGAACTACAGACAAAAATGAAAACTCATCTACTCAAGTCTATTTTTACATGGTCTACAAAATTATGGCATCCCAGCAGCGTTATATAAAGTTTAAATTTTTGTTCTGTCTTTAAAGCATTAAAAACATGAAATAAATATTTTTTATGGAGTCTTGATTATTTTACCTGTAAAATATATACAAATATTAGTAAACAGTAAATAATAGTAGTAAAAAATGTAGACCTTCTAAGCTGGCAAATTTGTTTAGCAAACTTATCGTTTCAAATATGTTTATATATTTTAAATGAAATGCTTTTTGAACATCTCGCAACAAGCATTGTGTCTTTAAGATGCAGCATTAAGTTCTTAGCTGTTAAAAGGCAGAATAAAGAGCTATTTTTGACTGAAGTACCAAGGATCACGTGTCACAGGCCCTGAAGGTTGTGATCCGCTGATGGATTGTTGCTGGCAGAAATCAACTAGAGGATCGAATTCGCAAGCGTTAATCCATGACGAGAATCTAAACATGACGTGACATCATGAGTGAAGAAGATGGGAAACAGTGAGAACTCATAAACGTTTCAGCTCAACCCATGAGGTCTTTTGTGCATGCTAACAAAGGCAGTCCAAACCGTTTATTGAAGCTAAAGTAAACATCGTTCAACTGCACAGCCACATTTTACATTTTACTCTCCACAATCCCCCTCCCCCTCCCGGCACAACGACACACCCTAAAACACGCACAAAAACAATGATAAATCACAAGTTGATTTTCATACTGGCTGCCATCTCACCTGCCTGCTGGGTGTTGTGGACCAGCCAATGCATGCTAAACACTTGTACGTGTTCACAATGCATATGTGTTTTACTTTTTCCTCACCCTAGTAGCACATTCAGTCACTCCATTTATCTCAATCCCATTGCGATACACTCTTTCATTGCAATTCTTTCTCTTTATCTTGTTTCCTGCGCTTGTTTTTCTCAGCCACTCCCTCTTTTTTCTCAGTATGTGTGCGCTCTTGGGGTTGGGGTTTCTCTCTCAGCTAGACATTCATTAATAATCCAGCGTAGTGCTGGGATCCACCGTCTCCTCCGGGGGTGTCCAAGACTCCAGTGAAGTACTGGGTGTAATCTATCCATCCATGCATCCTTCCATTATCACTCTCTCTGCTTCTCCACCTGCATGGAGAATTTGCACAAACGGTGAAGAGAGAAGCATGCTAGTCATCTAAGTAATGTCATATCAAGGAGCACTCGTGCAAATCTGGAGATTATATTTTTTATATTGATTACATTATACTGTCAGTGCTCATCCAGGACAAGCTGCACATGTTAATGGATCAACGTCATTTGTTCTCAACTTTTTTGTTCACTGAAATAAAGCTCAAATAAGATAATATTTCAAAATTTTATAAAAAACAAATTAAGCATAGAGATGTTGCCAACTAACTGAAATAAGGTTCAATTGAAGCATAAAGAATAAACATAAATAATTAAAAACTAAACCTGGAATAAAACCTCAGTGGTAAAATTTGAACTAAAACTATTAAATTATTTAAATTTAATTAATTTAAACTAAAATTATTCAATAAAAATGCAAAATAATCAGAAAACCTATACTAATATATAAATACTTATAAATAACACCCTCTGATGTAATTGCCCTCTGATGTAATTGGTAGGCTTATGATTAGACAATATCCATATATATATATATATATATATATATATATATATATATATATATACATATATATATATATATACATATATATATATATATACATATATATATATACATATATATATACATATAATACATCAAACTGCTTGATGCCAAAACTTAAATCCAGGCCTCGGGTGTTGCTGTACACATGGTATGCTAACATCATAGCTTCATAGTGATGATAATCCGTTCAACTGAGGCTAAACAAGTTATTCAAAGCCAGACTGATCCTACAAGATGATGTTGTTAACGCAATATTGATGGCTCTGTTAGCGTACCTAGCATTGTTTTACACAAAGATGACACAGGGCACCTCGCCTGGACACTTCCCTAAGGAGACTTCTAGAAGAAAGCAGTCTTTTGTACTCTCTCAGTGAAACAGCTGTCCGTTTGAGGATCATGTAAGCCTCAGATTATCTTCAGAGGAAACAGATGTTGTACAGTAGAGAGATATTTCTCACACTCTTGGCCCTTTAGAAAGAACCCACGTTTTTTGCACAGAACAGAAGGTGCTGCAGCCTTCCTTATGTTCCTTCCACCCAAAAGGACTTATTTCTGCGTGGGCATTTTCTGAGAAGGAACATGCCATCACAGCAGAGGTCAAAGGTGTCTTATTTCGGGATGCATCGAATACAGAGGAGAACAACAGTAGTCATGACACTGCCTTCTGGGAGTGTGTGAAGGTCATGTCTGAAGCTCAGTATCACAGCGCAAAACATTACAATTCTTATTTCTTGGTTTCATAAAGCAATGACTGGAACTGGAACACATTTTGAGTCTTTTTTGTCTTAAGCTGTGGTCACATTTACAGTGAATTTTCATGGGAAAAATCTAGTCATTTCAATAAGAATCCACATGATCAGGAATTTTGTGCAAGGCTGAAAGGTTTACTCACACAGATTTCACAACCGACCAACAGAAAGCTGCTTGGCTGCTACTGACAACAGACAATGAACCGGTTTTTGTGAGTGAAATTTCCCTGAAATTTTCCTAATGTGACCCCACTGTGAAAGTGAACATGAAATAAAATTGTACCTATTTCACGCTCCTGGTCTGAACAATGCATCAGCACTAGAGCTGAAACAACTAATCGATTTAATCGATTAAAAACGATTATCAAAATAGTTGTCAACTAATTTAGTCATCGATTAGTTGCTAAACAACTTTTATTTGCCGTAAGCGACTCATTTTGTGCATATTTTAAATCTGCGATGACCAAAGTGTGGCAGTAATGAGCCACCGCAGGTTTTATTCAGCCAGTTCAGCAGGAGAAGTAGCGAATAGCCAATAGCTGGCCTCGTTTTATGTCACGTGCTTCCCGAACTGTGTCTGCAGCATTCAGAGAGATGGTGGAGACCAGGCGGGAAGGAAGTCAACCGGAAGTTGAAGTCGGCCGCGTGTCGCCATCTTGTAGCAGAAATTCACTTGCGTTAGCATCCCATTGACTCCCATTCATTTTGTCGTCACTTTGACAGCGAATAACTTTACATCTGAGGCGTTTAAAGACTCCATTTATCCATTATTTATTTCTAAAGATACACGACAGTGTATAAAGGGCTCCATTACCTTCTATGTTACATTATGGCCCTGTAGAAACAGTTTTTGTAAAAATAGGCTAACAATTGCGTCATAACCACTCGACTCTCTGTCGCACAGTAGAGAAATTACCGTACAGACAGGAGGAGAAGCTCGCAGGCAATCGGGGAGATGTCAAGAGAGAAGCCCATAGATACAAGCCCTGGCGTTACATTTTAAAATACTATACAAAATAATTAATCAGAATACTTACTCCTGCTCACTCACGCCAAAGAACTCCCCGCTCAAGCTCGCCGTCTCTGCAAGATTAACGATGGCAGTTTGCACGCACAGCTACTAGAAGATTTACATCTGTCAGACAGGTTGCTGACGTCATCAAGCTTAGTTTGAGTCTGTGCGTCAGAAACGGAAGTGCTAAAAATCGCTAAAAATGGGCTTCACTTGTCTCAATTGAGTTCCAATGGGGTCGCTGTGTCCATTTCTTTTACTGTCTATGGTGGAGACAGACGGCAGTGGAGTAAGCTTGAGTAAGAAAAAGAAAAAAAGCGGAAGATCGAACGAAGTCATCCAAAGTGTGGGAGAACTTTACTTTGAGCCTTCAAAAAACTCTGCACTACTGAACTGTTTAAGACTTTTATTTGTGCAGATTCTCCAGTACAATGTTGTTTGCAAATGTTTAGTCGTAAAAGCTAATAACATTGCTTTTTAACAGTTAACATTTAAAGATTTACAAACATTTTCTGTTATCAGTTTGTCGTATACCAGTTCATAATTCAGTCTTGCAGCCTAATTATGACTGAATGAGAGAGGTAAATGTTTAAATGTATTTGAAGTGCACTTTTTTTAAAGTATTCACTGCTCTTTTTCACACAGCAGGTTTTTTGTGTCAATTATTTTTTTTTTTTCTGGACAACCTTCTGATGGATTTTACTTTAAAATGTGAGTTCCATTCAGGTTTCATGCCACTGGCACTTTATTCGAAGGATTGTTTACAATTTCACAGCATAAGCTATAAAGCTGTTTCCCAGGTATAAGTTGTGTGTTTACAGGAAAAAAATAATAAAATGCAATGTACTGCAAATTTATTCTGTTTTATTCTTATTCTTCGTGAAAATATTTTCTGAAAGATTCCTTAATAAGCTTTGTTCGGGATGTTAAACTACTTTAGGAGCCCTAAGGGACTGCCATGGTGAAAACATTATTTGAAATCTCCTTGTGAAATTTGCTAGAGTATGAGTCAGTGTTTTGATTGCAGAAGAGCTTGACAAAGGATTACTAACACATTATAAAACAAAACTCCAGGTATATTTTTGATGAGGATATGACAATGCAAAATGGTTAAAATCTCTAAAAGTCTATGTTGAATGATAAAGACCCTTTGTTAATAATTTAATTGGGAAAAATGGGCAAAACTAAAATATAAATGCATATATTTTGTATAAAATATAAATACAAATACATAAATATAAATATATAAAAAATTATATATTTTATATAAATTTTGTATAAAATATAATACATGTATATATATGTATTTATAAATACATATATAATACATAAAGATTAATCGATTAATCGTAAAAATAATCGACAGATTAATCGATTATCAAAATAATCGTTAGTTGCAGCCCTAATCAGCACATATTATTCCACAGGAAAAAAAATAATATTTTCTTGAATATCCCCTTTTTAAATGTCACATTATGCATGTAAACATGGTTGTTAGAGCCATTTCAATCTTCCCATTTCAAGGGCTCTTTTTAAACTAGTAAACTAATATGCCTAGTGCCTACTTCCCTACTAAACAGAATGTAAAGCACTTAAATAAGTAGTATGTTAAAATATGCAGTGTTCATAAACAATAGGCAAAACACCTGGATAATTTACTGCTCAGAAGTCAAATTAGTAGGAGTCATATTCAGAAATGATGGAAAATATTAACACTTCTGACACTGTAGATCACATGATAACGGCAATATGGTATATTTAGTACTACTAAAAAGAAATGTTGGGGTCATTCATATTTTTTAGTAAAACATGTATATATGCTTTATATAACTCTATATATAATTATATGACTCTAAATATAATTATATGATGATAATAAGAAATGCTTTTTGAGCAGCAAATCAGCATATTAAAATGATTTCTGAAGGATCATGTGACACTGAAGAAGACTGGAGTAATGATGCTGAAAACTCAGCTTTGATCACAGGAAATAATAACATTTTAAAATATAAAACAATTATATTAAATAGTTTTTTTTTACTGTATTTGATCAAATACAGAGTACAGATCTTGATTTGATCAAAAACATAAAATGTAGCGTTAACACACATGCATACTTAAAAATGCATTGTGTTACTTGAAAAGGAATTTTTAATTCAATGCATCACATACTCTGAATGTAGGCAAATTCAGAGACAACTAATGTGAAAAGAGCCCAGAGAGGGCAGAAAGAGGGGCATAGAATCGAATTAAGGTTTGGATTAAAACAGCCAAACATTCTGCAAGTATTTGCACAAACAAAGACACTCCCACACATCCTCACTCACTGATGTCCCCAGCTGGTCCAGGTGGTGATGGTATATTAGCACTAATGAATATGGGGAAAAAAAACTTGAATTAATGAGCTGCATATTAAAAGAATACCCTCAATTTCCACTAGTGACAGAAATGGATTTACATACACTGGTTTCACACATTTTCATAGTTTGAGAGAGGTGAACAATGGAAGATTCAGTAGGCAGAAAAGCAAAGACAAAGACTAACAACATCCACATCTTAATTGAAACATGTCAACACTTTCAAATGCAAAACAGAGCCTGTCGTTTAATAACCTATCTCCAGCCCTCCTAGACAGGGCAGCTACTGTGGCCTCAAGCAAAGGGGTCAAAGGTTACTGGACTGACATCTGCCACAACAATGACTCAGACTGTCTGACACAACAGACCAGTGCAGATTTACAGCACACATGTTTGAAAAGCCTCCACTTCTACTTTCTGCTCTGCTTGCTTAACTTCTGGTTTCAATGGCTGATTGTGGAGCTGTGGTCAAAACAAAGGACAAAAGAGCACTAAAACAGCGGCAATTATTTTTTCATCATCAGTTTAACGTCAGCCTTTTTTGATCAACAGCCTGAATCATGCGAGTCAGCAAATATAGAGGCACAACATCAGCAGAATAAGCAAACGTGAGATAAAATGCATGTCTGCCTAACAGATATTTGAAATCACAAGCCATCTGCTAGTAGTGACGCAAAATAAAGAAATCATTTGCGCAGTGATGCCATTTAATATTGCCCTAACAGACTGTTAATTATAAACATAAACATATAAACAAGTAGGCTAACTAAATAAAAAACCTCATATTATATATATATATATATATATTTATTATTATTATTTTATATTTTATATTATATTATTTTATTATGATATTATTATTATTTATTATTTATTTATTTGAGTAATATCATTATATATTATGTTGTTTGTTTTAATATTTAAATATTTTGTTTTAATAAAATTGTGCATAATGTGTAAAACATAATGTATAATATTTAAATTTAGTAGAAGGCTATTTTATTTAAAAGTACCATAAATGCCAATACATTTCCTGCATGTTCCAAACATCCTTTCATTTTTATTTTCATATATAATTTCAAATGATTCTCCAAGCTCTTAGTATAAAGTCAGAGTAGACAAGCTCTCTTGTCAGCAGCTGGAGCTCTGTGTGTAACATATATTAGACTTCACTCTGAACAAAGCTTCTTTGGGTGGTTGGTTTCTCTCAGCGAAAGCCTGTCAGATCAGAGACGGATCCAGCAGTTAACCTGCAGTCGCTGCAACACACTCTTGCAGAGGCGCATTCAACTTAACACCACATCGAGAAGGAGACGGTGTGTGCAATCAAGGAGAAGAAACCGAGTCATGGAGCCATCATATCAAATCAAAGAGCTCCAGTCTCCTTTTCCAATGAAGGTGACTGTACAGTAGGCCTGGTCTTTACAAAGACACAGCTAAATCTCCAACATTATCAAAGGAAGCTTGTTTCCCCTCACAGATGCTAAATGAGATATAAGGTCTATACATAATGTCTATGGTCAAAATACTGCTCTGGAAACACTGTGGTGATCATGTGGGAAGCACAGGTTTGAATAGATATCTCATATCTCATGATATTTGCCAAGAATTGTTATCTTAATCTACTTTCTCTGACAATAAAAAGAAATAAAAAGCCTGTTCAACAGGTTTAGAATTAGTAGTTAGGGTATTTCAAGTCACATGCTTGTGTTTACTTGTCTCAGCTGTTTATCCAGTCAAGAGGTGCTTCTCAAAGCAAACAGCACATGCTAACTAAGTAAACAAATACTTGTAGGTAGCTTGACTAGTGTCTGTGGTAGGACATTATCCAGATTAACTGGATTTATGTCGGTTATGTTGGACACTATGTCAATAAGAGGACTAAAGTATATTTATGGTAAAGTGCACTCAAGAAGGGAACAGAATACTAAGGCCATCCTTAAAAATATTCTTGTTTGCCGTAACCCGACCGACCCTGTCAATTATTATTATTTTTTTGCTTTTAGTCCGACCGACTTGCCGGTTGTACATTTGCGTTAAGACCAACCAATTTATTTATTTTTATTTTTTTACTCTTCAAACAACTAATGCAAAAGCAATAAAATAAGATTAATTATATTTTAGTAAGTATTGTAAATATATAAATTGAAGACTACGTTCTTTCTTTAAAAAAAAAAAAAAAACCATGACGTCATCTATGTTTACACAGATGTCACACTATGGCCTGTGCATTCACTTCATCTCATATTCTCATTTATTGTTAGAGTCAACGGTTCACGCTTGGTAATGATGGCTGCGGCTGCAGTAAACAAAATGTTCGCGGTCACTGTTCAAAGTCATACGGGTTCGGGCAACATCATACATCTAAAAAATTAATTAAAACTGCTCGACACCGCTTTAAATTGGCACGAAGTTCTGGAAAAACTGTGCCCAGATCTTTTTCCATACCTTCTCCCGTCTAGTCTAAAACTTCGAAAATCTATTGCATGAATCGATTGGATCAACCAACACAAGTTTTGAAAATGAAAATAGGTGAATTGATTTTAACGGCCTTCTCTCGGAGCGCGTCCATTTTTTTTTTTTGGAACACGCGTCACACAGCAACTGCAGCTTCGGACACACACGCATATCAGCAAATAATACTTCTGCACAATGTTTCTCTTTTTACAACAGAAATGTGAATTCTGCCGGTATTCAGACAGTCTCATGTATACAGATACAGATTCGGGCTAGAATCGCCGTATGCGATTTGTTGTTGTTGACATTTCTAATCGTAAACACAGCCATGTTGAAGCCTGCAGTAAATGTTTTGCATTGTTATGGCAGCCCATTCTGCTTATTGTTTTTCGAAAATGTTGCTCTCCTAGGGCTGGACGATTAATCGAAAAATAATCAAAACCGAAATTCATAACCTCTAACCGACTTAATTTTCCCATGTCGGTTATTTCATTTTTTTAATCCTGTTAACACTTCCCCCTTAAAAGTATACTACCGTGTGTGTAGCCACATGACTCTGCTCTCCAGTCAGTGGCATAAAAGCAAAACACGGAGGTGAACGCCGGTTCAACACATAGTGATGGCGCGTGAGCGGTGAGCCTTGCGTCTTCACTAAACTTTGTCAGTTGTATTTGTTTTATGGTTTGGACATTCAAGCGATTCGATGAATGGATGTGTATTCTTATATCGAGCTCCCATGTTCGCGCAGCTGCATTGTGGCACGAACACTCATATAAACAGTAGCTGTGAAGATCGTGCGCGCACAGAGGAACACAGAAACTAGTTGTCAGCGCTGTCCTGTGATTTGTCACTAAAGTAGCTTAGAATCTCAAAACTTATTATAGCATGTTTGTGTGCAGCGCACATGAAGCACAAGCGCGTGCATAGAGAGCAGCAGTCGGCGGTTGCGCTGCAGGTTCCCGGTTTGTGTCCGTTCTCGGACTGTTCTGTGTATTTTAACTGTAGAAAAGGTTGTTCCGAGTCGAAACTACGATACAGAAAACTACATCAGTATATCATCATAAACGCAGCTGTTTTTGTCTTACGTGAACATAAACAGATGAGAAAGAAAACACACATGTACAGTATTTTTGCTCAAAGAGACAACAGCCTAATAAACGCGCTGCCTATCATTAATGTTAATCAAAGAACAAAAGAAAATCATTCACTGATCTTGACTGAATATATTTAATAACTTTACTTGATTAATCTTTATTTTATTTATAAAAAGAAAACTATGCAGTGTTTTTAAACTTTTAATTACAGTTTCTGTACCTGAAATTTAGTTTAGTTGTATTTATTTATGATATTGCTTATTGATTTGTTTGTTCCTTTCTTATTACTGACCTATCTTATTACTTGTCTTTAACACTTTAATATTTGAAATTTATATTAATCTAGTTGTTTTTGCTATGGTAATTTTTTTTTAATCACAGGCAAAATTCCTTTTGCAGTGTTTTGTAGGCTGCTTATTTTTGCTCATGTTATTCAGCTGCAACAGAATGCTTTGTAAAAATGTTTGACATCTAAATGTTTGACTTAATTTTTTTTATACTGGATTTTTTTATCTTATTGGAATCGAAACTAGGAATCGATAAGAATCGGAATCGATAAAATTCAAACAATACCCAACCCTAGTAAGAAATTTTATGAACATAGATAAAATAACTGCTGATAGTCAATCATATTTACAGTACAAACCTTGTCAGTGAACTATGAGGGCAAAAAAAACAAAACTGAAACAAAATAATCGTTCATTAATCGTAATCGAGGTAAAATGTTCAATTAATCGAGGTTTTGATTTTAGGCCATAATCGTCCAGCCCTATGCACTCCTGTTTGTCATTGTGCACGTTTTTTTTTATTTTTTTTATTCTGGATAACTTTATCACTCGCACCGACTAAACGACGTGGGAGTTGAGCGCGCCTTCTCCACTGAAATTCTGCACGTAACTTCACGCCAATAAATCATCAGAAATATTGGTCTTTACCAATATATTGAATCTTTACATTTTTCCTGCCTGTTGTCCGTGGGTTAGGGCTGCACGATATTGGGAAAAAATTACATTGCGATATTTTATTTTTCTGCGATATACAGGCCCGTCGCGACAAGGCAGGCAAACCAAGCAATTGCTTGGGGCCCCGAGCTGGCCTGGGGCCCCAAGACAACGACTGGTTAAGAATAAAATGCAACGACACTGTGTGAGCGCCCCTTTGATCGTCAATGCAGTAACGTGTAATGACACTGTTATCGGGATCCCCCTTAAGGGGGCCCCTCTCAGTAGTCGCTGACAGCAGCCAGCCAACCACGTGATCTCTGCTGCCGGCAAAATACAAAACCTCCTCGGCAGTCATGAAGCGGAATTATGCTTCAGGAAGCCAGAAGAGAAAGGAAGAGGGGGATAAGAAAAAAACAAGATAGTGGTAAGTGATAAATTACACTGGATAAAATAGCTCTACTTGTCAGTCTTGTAAAAATGGTGTAATTTTGCAGCAGGTAGGCTAGCAAAAATATGTTTATGTTAGCTACCTGCCTGACGGCAAATGCTGCTTGTAACGAACAGTTTTTTTCGAACGGAAGGAATATGGTTACTGTAATATGTTTTTTAACTGGATAAGGAAGACGCAGAACAGAAATTTTGTTTTGATTTGAGGGCGCGGGCAAACATAAAGAGAACGTCGTGGCGTGTGTCGATTGCAAGATAGAGCTGGTATACCACAACTAGGGCCCTATGAATCCAGTCATAAAAACGGAATTTACAGTTTAACGCAGAATGACACGTAATTTGCCAAATTTTGAATGAATTAATTAAAAATAGGTCATAGCACTTACATCAAATCACGATATGGACTAATATCTGTAAATATTAAGCCGGAACAGTCTTTTTAAATATGAACCCTGAATGTTCTGCGTGTCTGTGTTAATGAATGTAGCAGAAGCGCGTCTTCCTTTATCACACACACTGAAGCGCGCGTGACGCTCGCGGTGATTTCAGCGTCTGCTGTCTCACTAAATAAGGACGTGAACACATGAACAACATTTCCAGAACTGCACTGAGAGTCACTTCATGAGCATTTGACTGTTTGATTTGAGTAAAACTAGTGTCACATCACATACACAGAACTGTAAAGGTACGTCAACCTGTCAAAATAAAAGTCCTGTTTTAGACAAGTATTTGCCAGAGATGTATTACTATTGTTCAGCAGAATGTACATAGCCTACTACTAAAAAAACAAACATTATTATTATTTTTTTTTTTTTAAGGTTTAATCACACAAAATTTCTTCCATGTTTTATTTTTAATAGTAAATCCCCTTTGTTTACCAAAAAGTTAAGTTTGCTTAATTTTCAATAATTAAAATATAAATATAAATTAAATTAATATTTTGTGTTTAATGTTTAATGTGCATCTCAGAAAATGCTTTATTTAAAACCCCAACCGAATGGCACTTAAATGCACTTAATTCATCTGTCAACTTTATTTTCATTGTTCACAGTACAAGTACAGACAGAGAAACAATGGATAATAATTAAATGTTTATTTTTGATGTATGCATTGCATTCTATGCATTTAAAAATAAAAATAAAAATTTTTTCTAAAAAAGGAAACTTTTTAAGAGATCCAGGAGTCTTATTTTCTCTTGCATATTTAATATTGCACTTTAATTAAACGCACAGTATGGAATTTTTGGCCACCAGGGGTCATCAATCAAAATAATAACATAAGACGTTTAACTGAGGCCGGCGACACACTGGATGCGTGGGGCAAGCATCTCAGCTGCGTGGCGTGTCAGTTTTTAATTCGGCTCCCATGTTAATAGGTTAGAGCTTGCAGACTGCCTATGTGAGCCGCGTGTGCTTGCTAGAAATAGAACCGACGCCTATTTTTCACGCGACACGCACGCGTGTTGGAAGCGTTTCCAGGCAAAATATAATAGGAAAATATGTTTATATGTAATTTTGAACACAAATACATATTAATTCATGACATTTTGATGTTTGAAGTCTATAGGTTGACATAAATTCAGATATAAATGTAATTTAAAAAATAAATAATTATCGATTTTCAAATATTGCACCTGTCAAACATCGTCTATTTTGCCGTCAATACTGTTGACGGTGTCCTTTATCAGTAGGCTTTATATTTATGTTCAACATGAAGTATAGATATTGTTGTCATGAAGACAAGAGCCTGGTCTGTCAGCGGTCTCCCTTCACCTACAGCAGCAGCAGCCTAGTATTTTGACAATCACGTCTTTTCGAACGGAGAGATATATGAATTATCAGACCCCTATCAAATCAATATTCCATCTAGCCAGTAGTAATATATGTATAAACACAATATATGTTAAAAAAGCTACTTTATCCAGCTAGATATAGAACACATCTAGATTTACATTATACTCTACATGAGAGCTAGTCCGTCTGCGTTTTACACAAAACATCATCGTTTCACAAAATATACGGATAGATATAGTTAGCTGAATGGATGCATACCTGTTTATTAGAATGCAAACATCTCTCTGTAGTTTCAGCTTGTCACGAAGCTCTCTCTATCTTGGAAATGCAACTCCAATATTTACCCGTGTCTCGTTTCTTCTTCGTCCCAAAACCTTCTCAGGTCATTTATTTCACCCGTACGTTTGCGCTTCACAGAACGTGCAGGCAAAGCATAATCATGATCCATAACTAAGTTATTGATTGAAGTATAAATACGAATATAAATATAAACAATCGTCTCGTCTTTGCTTCTGTTCACCTTTCTATTTGGCGGTTCCGCAGGAAGTTAGATAAACTAGAGGGGTCAAAGTTTATATGACGCCATAGACGGGCGACAAAACGGAAATAAAGAAACGTGCCGTGTCTTCTAATTAAACTATAATTTTCTCTGGATTTGAAAGTTCGTGGAAACTTTCGGGATAATGTAAGTACACAACTAAAAAATATATATAACATAGATATAGTGATATCTGCTATTTTTAAAGCAGAAAAATTACATATTGCGCCTTTAAGCAAAAACACATTTTATCCGATTACTCGATTAATCGATGGAATTTTTGGTAGAATACTCGATTACTAAAATATTCGATAGCAACAGCCCTAGATGAAAGTGGCATAGCAAATAGCATGCTATACTATTCCACCGTGATAATCTATTTACCAAATGGGGGTTAGGAAAACCACACAATAAATTCCATGCATCAAACATTAGCTTGGGATGTTTTTAAGCATTGGTAGTGAAAGCAGCTGCCTGCATCCCTTCCCTTCTAATATCAAAATATGGAAATGCTAACATATCTTTAAGTTTTCGGTAAACTTTATAATAAGAAAAAATACTGTTTGCTAACAGTTAAATGACAATTTACTAAAGATTAATTAACTATCAATTTACCATCTATTAACGATTGTTATTATAAAGTGTCTACCATCTAACTTAGTTAGCAACTATGGTTTTGGGAAACGCACTCCCTGAGCTGTTAATAGTGACCTCTTTCAATATGCTAACAGTGAAATGGTAAAACGCACTTCACAGGTAATTTCAAATTTTTTTTCAATTATTTTCCCAGCTACACCATCAACTTCATCCTCAACATCAACAGATGCATCATTTCTCAGTGCTGATGTTTCCTCTATATAGCCAAGGTACCACAAGCTCTATAATTATAGCTGATATTCTGCACAGCCCAGAGTTTAAACTGATAAGTGTGTGCTGTCATATTATTAGAAAAAAAAACTGTGCAAATCACTATTGAATTCCCACCAAACTATTTTTTTCAAGCAGTATTTGCACTGTAAACCTTTTTTATTTATATAAAGTGTGGGTGAACTTAAACTGTATGGCTATGCTGTGGTTCCTGTAGGCTTTGCGTGCGTGCGGGGGGTCAGGGGGCCTCTATGTCCATTTTGCTTGGGGCCCCCAAATTCCTTCAAACGGCCCTGGCCTCTCTCTCTCTCTCTCTCTCTGTACTGTATTTTTTTTTACATTGAAACTTGAAAAACAAAAATATAGACCTACCTACCGACCCTTTTTTTTTTTTTTTTTTTTAATTGACTGTTACTACAAACCAAATATTTTAAGGATGGCCTAACTTTCCATTTAACAGGGAGGAAGTGTGGGAACTGCTGGATGGTGTTCATGAAGAAATAGGGAAAGTTAAACAGGTTGTTGAATTTATAAGGTGTACAAACCTGACTCGTTAGGCAAATATACAAGGCAAATGATGTGGCTTCAGTTGAAGGTGATTGTATTCACACTCGTTCCCTTGTGAACAAGTGGTCTGGTCACCTTTAGTCAACAATGAACTTTTGTTTAAAGAAATAATCCACCCATTATTAGTTATTTACCCACCCTCATGTTGTTCCAAACCAGTATGACTTTCTTTTTTTCAAACAAAATTTGAGTTTTTGAGTAAAATATCTCACCACTCCTTTGAATATATTGCGATATATTGAGTGATTATAGGCTGTCAAGCTCCAAAATAAGGTATATGAAATGCCCCAAATAACTTGTGTACTGTACTATATTCCAAATAGCTTTGTGTGGAAAAACTTTAAAAAAATTTAAAGGGATAGTTCACCCAAAAACAAAAATTCTGTAATTTATTTGTTCCAAACCTGCAGGACTTTCTTCTGTGGAACACAAACGAATATATTTTGAAGACCGTTTAGGTCCAAACAAAACTGGACCCCATTGACTTTTATTGTATGGAGAAAAAAAAAAATGTTTACAAAATGTCTCCTTTTGTGTTCCATGGGAGAATGAAAGTCAGACAGGTTTGGAATTACATGAGGGTGAGCAAATGGTGACAGAATTTTCAGGTTTTTATACACCGATCAGACATTAAAACATAACCTTCCATATTACAACTACACATTTTTCAGATGATCTTTCTGCAAAACATCAAATTATTGATGACGATTAACCTATAGCAAATGAGACTGGAACCTTTTAAGTCATTATATGTTCATCTATGAATGTTTTCCTTGAATTATAGTGACAATTAAGGTCAGTTTAGCTTGCTTCTGTGTTCCTGAAGCAAATGTTATAGTTGGATCCAGCATATGAAAACCAAATGTCAAGCTTTACATACAAGATGCCCTAAAACAACAATTAATTATCTAACACCAAGACCAATAACAGCCAAACCAAAAAGGGAAAGTCAATGAGTTGAGCTTTATCAAGCACTACAACACACAAACGTAAGAGTTTTTTTTATCTCCCTGACTAATATAAACAAATGGTCTCAGGAAGTGTCCTGGGTATGAACTATGGACAAAATAACCCAGATGTTTTCTTAATGAAAACTCCTTTGTGCCTGGTCTCCATGGAACAAACTAACCAATGCTGGCCTGAACGCTGGGATAAACTGACAGAAGACAATGGCACGGCAGTGAGCCAAAACAAACATAGATCCTGCAGGCTGGCCCTGATTTGATGACCCAGACTTCCTCAGTCACTTTGCAGCTACATCGCTGATATCAGTAAGAGCGGAGTACAACTGACAAATAGGTTAATTAAATCATACCCACAGGAATGCATGAGAGAAATTAAAAAAGAAGAGTCTGAAGACAGACCTCAGAGGCTCCCCGGGAGTTCAGGATCAGGGTGATTTGGGAGTGAGTAACTTTTCCCAACAACAGACCATAGCAAACACAGTCTACTGGAAAAGATGTATCTGGTGGGTTTCAGCTGCACATACAGCTGCACACCACACTAAGCTGCCCTACATCTGCTGCTTCTCACATAATTAAGGTGACCCTGTCCTGGAGAGCAAAACTTCAGGGACTAAACTCCATCTATTCACCACAGGGCTGTCCTTCTGTTTCACAGACCTCACCTTACTGTACATTTGCAGACTCTAGAATTTTGAACAAACACTACAAACATTTTGTATTAGTCAACACAGACAAATTTGATTTATGAAATTCCAAATGGTATTCACTACTAAAAGAAATGTTTGGTTTAACTTGAAGAAATTATGACAGATTGTGGAGTACAATGTACTTCTTAAAGTGAAAACAATAATAATTTAATGAATACCAGAATTTTTCATCTGTGTTTTAATTCAAAAAGTAAACCTTTGTTGTGCAAGACTCCTTTTTGATTATTACAATTTACTGAACTATTGAAAAGGAATCCAGAAAAATTAAAACAGAAAAAACTGAATTTGGGGGAAAAAAATAATATGGATTTCATAGGTCCTTACAAAAATATACAATAAAGCTCATTGGGGGGCTTTATCGAACCTGGACCCAAAAGCATCCTGGCTACGATCATATGGCAAGCAGAGAAACAATGTGTGCATGGCCAAGTGCAGCAAAAAAGGCAGAAAACAGACCCCATAAAAGGTGCGGAAGCTTCAAAGACACAAATGTTAAAGAGCAACACCTGGCATGCTTGCCTTTGTGGTGACTTGTTGCCTTGGTGACGGGCTTTCCTGTCTGATACTCGAAAAACCAGCCGATGATGCAGGATGCTCATTTTAAATTATTACAATGAGATTATGCCAAAATTTTCTCATAGATAACTATACAGGACATTCAACATAAGCAAGACTGCAGGCGAGAGCACAGAAAAAATACTAGCATGCTTTAATGGCTGCTAGGTTTCAAGAGCTTCAAATAATTCTTCTAAAGTTGCGTACAGAAAGTGATGAAAGAAACATCTCCAAGATTTGATCTCAAATGTGGCAACACTATTTGTCATGTGAGGTCAAAACAATATGGTCTGAAATTAACTTTGGGAAAACCAATTTAAACGCTGTCAAACCTAACAGTTTCTCTTGGCACTTCATGCTTCCTTAAATTTTGAATTGAATTTCACTTGTCTTGCGGTTGAAATGCAGCGTATAAGAAAATATACCTGTCAATTACCTCCTCTCTCCAAAACAAGAGCAAAAGTTCTCCTACTTCACTGTTGTTTGATTATGGACCCCTGGGCCAATTCATCCTGCACTCACACACTATACTGGCCAGCCGGTGAATCAATTTGCAGTGTTTAATTATGATTGGGTGATTTTCTCAGCTGATGCCCCCCAACCCAGGAAAGACATTTCTCATGTCGTTGCTTGAGTTGAGACCCCAAAACCCAGATGGCACACAAAAATCCCTAGTCACTTCTCCACAGCTGCTATTTTGGACAGCCAATGATGCAGAAATTATTATTATATTGAGCACACTAATCACTTGTAAGAACGTGTGTATGAGCCTTAACACCTTTTTTTTTTTCTTTTTTTTTTTTTACAAAGTGTAGGGATCATTTTGGATTATGTATCAAAGCAAAATCTCTGTGAAGAAGGGATAACAGTCTATAAACATAAACGACACTCACATGAGGTATGAAATTAAAAGCCTGTGTTGGAATAAGGATATTATGTTAAAAACTACAATCAACCAGTTATGGCTAGAAGAGCCATCATCAAGATGTGCTTATGGGCCAATGAGAAGTTTAGATAAATTCTTTGGCACTCAAGTTCAAAGTGCGACACCACACCTGGCAAAGTCTCCTTAACATTAGAGTGGTAGTAAAACAGGTGATCTGCTGCATGAAAGATGCCAAGGCCAGGAACATCAATACACATTTGTGAATTGAATTCCCACATTGTGCCCCAGTCAATGCTGATGCAGAAGAAATGGTGCTTTTCTATTCGCCGCATGGAATCTGCATGCATTAGCAATAAATGTATGCAATAATGATGGGCTGCACATAAGGAGGGTTTCCCACCCCAAAGTCCGGTGAGATGAGAAGAAGAAGAAAAAAAGAAAACCACACATTCTCTGGAATAATAACAAATCAAGGCTTGCCAGGCCCCTATGTAATATTAGGATATTTAAACAAATAATAACAGGAACCAGAAGAACTGGAAAGCCCAATGATTTGTTTACACGCTGTTATAACAATAATGCACTCATCTGAATTAGTATAAATGCCTTGGAATAACATGCAAATTTGTATGTATATAGCCTAAAATAAATATGTATGTTTCTCTATATGTATCTATCCATCACTCTAAAAATGATGTACACACATGCATACATACAAACACACGCACGCACACACAATACAATAAATGTTTTTAAACAATAAATAAATAACTCAACGAATTGATGAACGCACCAAACCTGCCATGCGTCTGTGCCACACAGTGCACGCGCAACACTGTTGCCAATCAAGATCCATGCAAGCATTTCAAAGGAGAGACGCTGGAGCTGAAAGTCTGTCAAAGCAGCAGTCCGCTCCTACTCATAACGCTGGACATAAACAGGATGGTTCATTGGTTCATCAAATAAGATGAACGCCGCTCGGAATCGACATGTAACCGTCGCCCATTTCACGTCAATGTTATATTATATTGTCATTAGGAAATTAAACCTACCCGTTATGTTCATATGCAGTCGTGTGGATGTGGATCTGCTGTTCTTCTGCGCTGGGGTCCGTGTATTGGGAAGCGCTAGAGATGAATAACACCTTCGCCAAGTCTAAACGCTTCGTCCTTCGGTGTTCCTTTCCCATCAAACAGTAATTCCTGATTTTCGTGCGTACCAGTCAGCATGTAGCATATGTAAAGGATTTGAGATCAGAAGATCACCATAAATCAGGATTGCGGCCGCAAACGGAATAACCAGTGTCTCTATCAACTGTAGCGACGCGGTTCTGCTACTGTATCGTATGAGGAAGCCGTGCGCATACGGGTGCTCTGCAACAGCTCGCTTCTGCGCGTGGAGGGCGGAGTTATTATCCATTATTCATGAGGAGGCGGGGAATACGTCTGCCTCCCGGAGAAGGGTTGGACTCCTGTTCTCCAAACCTATGATGATGCAGAATAGTAAATTATAGATGACTGCTTACTTTTACACCATGTTTCAGTATTTTTTTACAGCTTTTTTCTCCTTTATTGAGTTTCTAAATTATATAAATTATAAGAAATGTAAAATATAAAATAATTATAAAATTGTGAATTTTCTGTTGTGAACAGTATTTATTTGTTTGTTTGTTTGTATACGTTTATCAAATAATAACTGAAAATCCACCCAACCATAAAAAAGGGACTGGCATATTAAGGATAGGAATGTGTCTACATCAAATGTGTTGTTTAGTCTGGGTTTTTTTTGTTTGTTTGTTTTTTAATCTTATCTGATCTTCTGTTGTTTAAACTTGCCTATGGGCATCAAAACCCAAATCAGGATTACTGTACATCCTGTTTTCCAGGTGATATCTGACACTTAACATTTAAGGATGAAAAAGGTATTAATGGATTATAGACTATCCTATAATTTACAACACTTTCTGAATAGTTAAGGACTGACAGTTGTAAATGGAAATCCTTGGCATTTTTGAGGAATCTGTTGATTGCCCATTCGATGGTCCTTTCCCCCATGTGCTGTATAGTTGAGTCAAAAAATCTTTGTGTACATTTTTTAAAACATGTTCAGACTGATTGAATGAGAACAGGCTAATGTTCTGAATTCTGGTAATTATCTTGATCAAAGGATAAAACACTAGAGAAAGAATGCAGTAAACTTTTTTTTCTCAGTACAGTGCTGCCTCTGAGGGCATAAGGCCATATATGGATTTTATGAATATGCTCCTTATACCTTTTTAAGAAATTCTGTATCCCTAGAACACAATGAAACCACGTGGACCTTCTCCAACGAACAAGCCAAGGTGGCTTTCGTGTTGACACTGCTCACTGGGAGGTCGGCATTATGGGGAACGGCGGTTGGGAGAATCAAGATCCATGCTGCGCCTCGTTCCAGACACTCTCCGCTGAGATGAAGCGGGTCTTTGATCGAGCTGTCGCCGGGAGAGAGGCGGCTAGGAAGCTAGCCGAATTACGTCAAGGAGAGAGATCAGTTTCAGACTTTTCTATCGAGTTCCACACCCTGGCGGTGGAGTGAAATTCTGTATCCCTAGAACACAATGAAACCACATGAAAAAGCCAAGCTTCTACTGAACACTGTTTTACTTTAAGCATCACTATCACGTAAGTGAAAATTCTTATGTATTCATTTATATGTAGGCAGTATTTCATCCAAAATACAAAGACAAGGTGACAAAGACAAAATGACAAAGAGCATAACACATGCTTTAAGAACTGTAAGAATCATAATCTGATTCTCACTAATGTGATTCAGATTAAAGATGGAAAACTAGACCTGCTGCCCACATCTAACCCGCTTTGAAGAATACAGATCTTAGATGGCTCTGGCAAGGTGAGACGAGGTCTGTCGGATGCACTGGACAAAGCATTGACAAAGAAAGAACCTAATGTGAAATAGATTCGATTTCCAGTTGCTTAGTGCCAACACTTAATTGAGTAAAACTCTAACTGCTCTGATTGATATGTCAACTGGATGGGTTTTCTGGCAGAATCTCTGAGACATTACACACACTGAAATGGCTACTAAATGGAAACGAATTTAATGCAGAAAACAAAATGTTTCTGTCACGGTTCATGAATGGACCATTTCCTGTTCGTCTCATGTTACGTCATGTTGATTGTTTCATGTGGGTGTTACCAGCAGCTGCAGCTCATTCCACCAGCCTACTAAATGCCCTGTCTTTCGTCTCTTGTTTGTCAGATCGTCGTTTGAGGTCCTCCGTGATTCTTGTCTGTGTTCCATCTGCTCAGCTACGTTTGTGTCTTGTTCCTGTTCGGTCGCTATTGGAATTACCAGTCATCATACGGATCCCTCACCATCACCCACCTGCGCACTCTATCTCCTCCTCACCAGTCTGTGCTACCATCGAGGTCCCTGCATCACCCACCATCAACCCAGCCTGGCAATACTTCTCTAATAAACATCATTTACTTGCAACTGCTTCCTGTCCTTAATTCGAAAGTGACAGAACGATCTGATCACCCATGGAAGCAGCGAGTAACCCATCATCGGCACTGGAAGAGTTCCTCAGCACCAGTGCTCGAAGGATGGACTCCCAGGAACGGAATCTTAACGACACTGGTCGCGCTGTTCAGGTTTTGGTGGCGCAGGTGTCCGAGCTCACCCAGCAATTACAGCTTCTGCGAGCCCCCACTGCGCCACTCACACCGCCCGTTCCTCCCACACCATCGGAGACCCACTCCCAGCCGGAACCATGCCTTTCTATTCCGGAAACCTACTCGGGTGAGCCGAATTTCTGTAGAGCTTTCTTAACACGATGCGATATGCACTTCTCTCTTCAACCCAGGACCTTCTCCAACGAACAAGCCAAGGTGGCTTTCGTGTTGACACTGCTCACTGGGAGGTCGGCATTATGGGGAACGGCGGTGTGGGAGAATCAAGATCCATGCTGCGCCTCGTTCCAGACACTCTCCGCTGAGATGAAGCGGGTCTTTGATTGAGCTGTCGCCGGGAGAGAGGCGGCTAGGAAGCTAGCCGAATTACGTCAAGGAGAGAGATCAGTTTCAGACTTTTCTATCGAGTTCCGCACCCTGGCGGTGGAGTGCCAATGGAACGAGGAGGCGCAGTGGGACATGTTCCTGCATGGGCTGGCTGACCGCGTCCAGAGGGAGATCTACGCCCTGGACCTTCCGACCTCACTCAATGGGCTCATTGAGCTGGCACTGAGGGTAGATGCACGACTAACACGAGTAGAACGACGTAACCTACCCAATCCCACACCGAGAGCCCATACGGATGTTCAAGTCAGCGGCGGGGACGCGGCCAGCCCCTCCTACGATCACGAGCCCATGCAGGTAGGGCGAGCTCGGCTTTCCCGGGAGGAGAAGGAGAGGTGGAGGTTCTCCGCCGAGACCTCATCATCATCTACGCTCCTCCCGGTAAGACTAAGATGGTCAGCACGACTTCACGACTGTCAAGCACTTCTGGACTCCGGGGCTGAAGGTAATTTCATGGACTTTGCACTCGCACGCAGACTTCAAATTCCCCTCAGACCCCTCACTCACCAGATCACGGTTCATGCCCTCAATGGACAGAGACTGCCGGTCACCTCACACATCACTGAAGACATTAGCCTCATCACATCAGGCAACCACTCAGAATTCATCTCATTCTACATCCTTGACTCTCCCCTTGCACCCATAGTACTTGGTCATCCCTGGCTCCTCCGTCACAACCCCAAAATAGACTGGCAATTGCATTCCATCCTGGCCTGGAGTAACAAATGTCATGAGTCTTGTCTAGTGTCTGCTTGTCCGTCTGTTTTTATGTCTGTGTTACAGGAGGAAGCAGTGGATTTGTCTAACGTGCCCGCGGAGTACCTCCACCTGAAGGAAGTGTTCAGTAAGTCTCGTGCTGCTTCTCTCCCTCCGCATCGTCCCTATGACTGTGCCATAGATTTACTGTCAGTCTCCACCTAAAGGCAAATTATATTCACTTTCTGTCCCAGAAAGGGAGGCTATGGAGAAATATATTTCTGATTCTCTAGCTTCGAAGTTCATCCACCCCTCCTCTTCTCCAGCGGGGGCGAGGTTCTTTTTTGTGGGGAAGAAAGACGGATAGCTGCAACCTTGTATTGATTACCGGGGACTGAACAACATCACGGTAAATAATACTTACCCTTTGCTGTTGATGTCTTCAGCCTTCGAGAGGTTGCAGGGAGCGTCGATCTTCACGAAATTTGAATTACGTAATGCTTATCATTTGGTCCGTATCAGGGAGGGGGATGAATGGAAGACCGCTTTTAACACCCCCAGGGGGCACTTTGAATACTTGGTCATGCCCTTTGGGCTGTCCAACTCCCCAGTGGGCTTCCAGACATTCGTCAATGACGTGCTGCGAGATATGATCGATCAATTCATATATGTCTACCTGGACGACATATTGATTTTTTCCTCTTCTCTCCAGGAACACGTGCAGCACGGTCGACGAGTGCTTCAGAGGTTGTTAGAGAATGGGCTTTTTGTCTATGTGGAGAAATGCGCTTTTCATGCACAGTCTGTTCCGGTTCTTGGGTATATCGTGTCGACTGAGGGAATACGCAGGGATCCCGAGAAGGTTAAGGCTATGGTAGAGTGGCCAAGTCCAGATTCCCGTAAGGCCCTACAGAGGTTTCTGGGGTTCGCCAACTTCTACCGGCGTTTTATTCGCAACTTCAGTCAACTAGCCGCACCTCTGACCGCCTTGACCTCCCCCAAAACTACGTTCAGGTGGTCAGACACAGCCGAGGCTGTGTTTGCCAAACTGAAGAGCTGCTTCATTTCAGCCCCTATCCTAATCACCCCTGATCCATCACGTCAGTTTGTGGTGGAGGTCGATGCGTCGGAGGTGGGGGTAGGTGCGGTGTTATCCCAATGTTCTCCCTCAGACGACAAGATGCACCCGTGCGCATTTTTTTTCATATCGATTATCCCCTGCCAAACGCAATTATGATATTGGTAACTGAGAATTGTTGGCAGTCAAGATGGCATTGGAGGAATGGCGCCACTGGTTAGAAGGCTCAGGGGTTCCTTTTATAGTATGGACCGACCACAAGAATTTAGAATACATTAGTTCTGCCAAAAGGTTGAACTCCAGGCAGGCTCGGTGGGCACTTTTTTTCGGACGTTTTGATTTTACTCTCTCTTACCGTCCGGGTTCCAAGAACATCAAACCCGATTCTTTGTCGCGCATTTTTGACCGTTCCGAACGCCCGTCTACTCCCGAGTGTATTTTACCTGAGACATTAGTGGTCTCCACACTCACATGGGAGGTCGAATCGAAGGTAAAGGGGTAACGCCTCCGCCCGGGTGCCCACCGAATCGATTATTTGTGCCGGAGTGATTACGGTCCAACGTCATTCCGTGGGGGCATTGCTCTAATGTGGCTTGTCATCCAGGAGTTAACCGTACAAAATTTTTGCTCAAGCAATGATTCTGGTGGCCACTTATGGCTCGCGACATTCACCGTTTTGTTTTGGCTTGCTCGGTTTGCGCCACTGGTAAGACTTCCAATCGACCCCCTGATGGGTTTCTTCAACCACTTCCAGTCCCTTTGAGACCCTGGTCCCATATCGCACTAAATTTTATTACCGCCCTCCCGTCCTCCCAGGGCAACACGGTAGTTTTGACTGTGGTGGACCGGTTCTCGAAGGCGGCCCACTTTATTCCCTTGCCCAAATTACCCTCAGCCAAGGAGACAGCGTTGACCATCGTAGATCACGTCTTTCGTTTACATGGCCTCCCGACAGACGTGGTCTCCAACAGAGGACCCCAATTTGTGTCCAAATTTTGGCGTGAATTTTGTAGATTACTGGGAGCGACTGTAAGTCTGTCCTCAGGGTTTCATCCCCAGAGCAATGGTCAAACCGAGAGAGCCAACCAAGATTTGGAAAGGGTGTTGCGATGCTTGGTCTCCAAGAATCCTTCCTCCTGGAGCCAACAACCGTCAATGGTGGAGTACGCCCACAATACATTACCAATATCAGCTACGGGCCTATCTCCGTTTGAGTGTAGTGTAGGATACCAGCCACCAATTTTTCCCAGTCTGGAATCCGAAGTCGCGGTCCCCTCCATTCACGCCTTTGTCCAGAGGTGTCACCGTACTTGGACTAGAGCCCGCGAGACTCTACTCCAAGTGGGGGCGCGCACCAAGGCTAAAGCCGACCGCCACCGGTCTAGGCCTCCCGTATACATCGTGGGTCAAAAAGTGTGGCTTTCTACCAAGAACATTCCTCTCCGTTCCTTCTCTAATAAACTGGCTCCCAAATTTATTGGCCCATTCACAGTACTTGGTGGACTGGGAGGGTTACGGTCCGGTGGAGAAAAGTTGGGTGCCTGCTAGAGACATCCTGGATCACTCTCTTATCGATGATTACAATCGACAGGTAAGGGAGTCTGGGGACGCCAGGAGGCGTCTTTAGGAGGAAGGGTACTGTCACGGTTCATGAATGCACTGTTTCCTGCTCGTCTCATGTTATGTCATGTTGATTGTTTCATGTGGGTGTTACCAGCAGCTGCAGCTCATTCCACCAGCCTACTTAATGCCCTGTCTTTCGTCTCTTGTTTGTCAGATCGTTGTTTGAGGTCCTCCGTGATTCTTGTCTGTGTTCCATCTGCTCAGCTACGTTTGTGTCTTGTTCCTGTTCGGTCGCTATTGGAATTACCAGTCATCATACGGATCCCTCACCATCACCCACCTGTGCACTCTATCACCTCCTCACCAGTCTGTGCTGCCACATCAACCCAGCCTGGCAATACTTCTCAGTGACAGTTTCCGATCTGATTTCCTCATTTTGACCTCCTCAGACGTGACATGGACTTGGACTGCAGTAGATTTAATACAGTCATGTTTTAGATAGGTGGGTTGTAAGTGGTTTTAATTGTATAGGGCATTGCTAGGTGTTCTAGAGTGGGGTTTATATATATATATATCCAAATAGCTAATTTTCTTTACTGTTTATTTTTTTACTTTTCTCCTCAAACAAAATTTTATTTATTTATTTATCTGTCTTCTATGTTTTGACCTTTTTCATAAATTCAAAAAACTAGATTTACTTATTTATTCTAAGTAAATACATACATTTTAAAACATTGATTTATTTGTAACCAGTCCTGCCCTAAATATCTTTTTTTAACCATTTATGTAAAGCAAAAACCACAAGTACAGTTGGTTAGCAAAGTAATTCCACTTCTCTCCTCAACAAGCCACAAGACTTGAGGAAAAATTCATGTGCGAGGCAAAAACAGTGCAAACTGTTCACCAATGTTTAGTACTTACTGTAGAATTACAGTTGGTTCAAATCCTTAACTGTAAGCATGAGTAACAATAATAGTGATGGTTGTCTTCACAAGCATAATTAAACTACCATTCAATTTAAAATTGTAGCTTAAAAGCCAAGCCATCTGGACATAAAAAGAGCATTAAACTCCTTGATTAAGACAGATGTCCTTTATAGTCTTGTTTGCGTAATGGTTTAAGTGCCATATATTCAAATGTTTACTGGGTATAATAAGGAAATGTTGCCATCTGTCCTTAAGTGTTTGTGGTTGCTGTAGCTATTAAAACAATGCGACTATAATTGTAAGTAAAATGTAAATGTAATCTCAAATGTGCTGATAGAGATACAAAATTCTTTAAAGTGATCTTTACTCCTTTCATATTGAGTCTCACAGTGAGTTTCTCTCAAGATGCCATTTTTGCCAATAGATTATCAATCAAAGGACAAGAGTATACTGTGAAAATCTGTGCAAATCTGATAGGTGGCAAATGTGTAACTAAACTGCCGGAAAATCCTCTTGTTGCCATAAAAGCATCTCCAGACATTAGAGGATAAGTGTGCTAAGTATAAATGCTGCTAAATTGCTTTTATGGCAGATTCAGAGGAAGTGAAACCAGCCTCTGCTTCACACTGCATTACCTCCATGATTAGACTGTCCAGATTTTGCAAATGAAACTCAAAACTCCCAGGAGGCCCCATCTGCTCAGCCAATGTCTTGAAGACAACTGTTCCATCAGCGTCTGCAGAGGTAGATATTAGGTAACCAACGAACCATTTCCCATTTATAGAAGTCGGGCTTTATGAGATCACTGAGCTGGCTGGCTCGACTGGATGCATGTTTGATGACTGAGACAGCTCTTCATAAGCCTCCACAAGCAATCGCTTATCAATAAATCCTCAAGGCCACATCAAAATGAGATCTCCCATGTTCAGGCTCCACAACAGAGCTGCCCGGGCCTGCGGTGAGCTGCTTCGTACAATTAAACGAACAAACAAACTCAGGGCGTGTCGCCACATTTGTGCTTTTTTTCAACATTGAGATTATATATTGCAGTCGACCAAGGCTCCTTGTTGCAGTGATTTTCGAGCTCCTTCGTCCCACGAGTGGCAAAAGCCGACCGGTGCAATAATCTAAACTGAATTTCCTTTACGCAAGGCTGAAAGTCGCATGCTACCTCCTTCACCCTTGAGTGTAATCTCACTATTTGTCTATCTATTAATCTGACCCTGAGTTTAGTTTTAGGACAAACCATTTTATGGCAATACACAACAGGCAAAATAATTTTTTTTATTTTTATGGAATGGTCAGTTTTTAGATTTTGGCTGCTTTGGTTCCATAACATTTCAAAATATTGGAAAGAAAACACACAAAATGCACATTTAAGTGTTTATTTTATTATATTTATCTATTTGCACCTGCAGATTTCAGTTGCAGTTGTATATCAATTGTTTCATTCAATGTGCTACTTGTTTCTTTGTAACAAATAGTTAAAATTATTGAGTGAAAATTGAGAAGAATTTTCGGAGAATGTTCACCTGTGGTATCTAACCATAAAAGAAAGAAAAGAGGAACTGGTTCCACTTTTTGGTGCCAAAACAAAAGCCGATTCAGTCTCATGGGATTATGCAAGTCAAGAGCTTTTGGATTACAAATGTTATTAGGCTGCTTTGAATTTAGATTTAGTAAATGTGATTTGGGACTTAAGTTTTTTTTTTTCATTCCAAAATATTCACTAACTATCCCTCTAATGCAAGACATCAAACAGTCTTCATCTTCTAGAGTGTCCTAACATCTGCCTTGGTCTCCGGGATTCCTCTGGCTCTCCTGGGAATTATGTGATGAGGGGGTTCTGGGACACAAAAGGCAAGGGGAGAAGAAGAGAAAGATGGGGAAGCTGAGAGATGTCACTCGCGGTTCTTTGTGGGTGCTAGAGATAGGAGGCTTACCAGCGGCTCCAGGCAGCGTTGCACCTGAAGGCCTTGCAGCATGTGCTGCGATTACACTTTGTTATTGACTCCTTCTTAATTGCTTTTTCTGGATCTGCCGCATCTGCTTACAGAGGCCCGTGTGACTCCCGACAGTGAGCACTAGAGATCAATACAATGTAGGAGGTGGCTATTACTGAGCATTATTGCGTTGTAACAGCTGGCAATTCTTTGTTTCCTTGGCGTATGTTAAGAGAGGGATGTGCACTGTATGTGTCAGATATTGAAGATTGATTCGTTTGAACATACAGTAGATGCTAGCAAACATATCATTCTCAAAAATGTTTAGAATTAAAAATATATAAATAAGATGATTGGTGTAAATTCAGGGAACAACTACATATAAAAAAAAGGTTTATGATTTTTTATTATATATTATTAATATTTGAAGATTCTGCAAGGGGTATGTAAACTTAGATGTACAAATGCACACAGTATATAGCATATATAGAAGCAGAATATTATTCTACAAATATACATACAGAAAAAAAATTGAGAGAGAGAGAGAGAGAGAGAGAGAGAGAGAGAGAGAGAGAGAGAGAGAGAGAGAATGAATGAGAGTTTATATACCAAAATAGCTGTAGTAAATAAAGTCAATTTATATATACATGTGCATATAAATATTCATTCATATATATATATATATATACACACACACACACACACACACACACACACATAAATACATATATGTATGTGTGTGTGTGTTATTGTGTGTTATTGTGTGTGTGTGTATACAACCCGAATTCCGGAAAAGTTGGGACGTTTTTTAAATTTTAATAAAATGAAAACTAAAAGACTTTCAAATCACATGAGCCAATATTTTATTCACAATAGAACATAGATAACATAGCAAATGTTTAAACTGAGAAAGTTTACAATTTTATGCACAAAATGAGCTCATTTCAATTTTGATTTCTGCTACAGGTCTCAAAATAGTTGGGACGGGGCATGTTTACCATGGTGTAGCATCTCCTTTTCTTTTCAAAACAGTTTGAAGACGTCTGGGCATTGAGGCTATGAGTTGCTGGAGTTTTGCTGTTGGAATTTGGTCCCATTCTTGCCTTATATAGATTTCCAGCTGCTGAAGAGTTCGTGGTCGTCTTTGACATATTTTTCGTTTAATGATGCGCCAAATGTTCTCTATAGGTGAAAGATCTGGACTGCAGGCAGGCCAGGTTAGCACCCGGACTCTTCTACGACGAAGCCATGCTGTTGTTATAGCTGCAGTATGTGGTTTTGCATTGTCCTGCTGAAATAAACAAGGCCTTCCCTGAAATAGACGTTGTTTGGAGGGAAGCATATGTTGCTCTAAAACCTTTATATACCTTTCAGCATTCACAGAGCCTTCCAAAACATGCAAGCTGCCCATACCGTATGCACTTATGCACCCCCATACCATCAGAGATGCTGGCTTTTGAACTGAACGCTGATAACATGCTGGAAGGTCTCCCTCCTCTTTAGCCCGGAGGACACGGCGTCCGGGATTTCCAACAAGAATGTCAAATTTGGACTCGTCTGACCATAAAACACTATTCCACTTTGAAATAGTCCATTTACAAGTCTTAGAAACACTGTCTAAGACTTGATGGTTGCTCTGTCAATTCTTCATCATCAGTTAGGAACCTAGGTGTGCTATTTGATCGCAATCTTTCCTTAGAAAGCCACGTTTCTAGCATTTGTAAAACTGCATTTTTCCATCTCAAAAATATATCTAAATTACGGCCTATGCTCTCAATGTCAAATGCAGAAATGTTAATCCATGCTTTTATGACCTCAAGGTTAGATTATTGTAATGCTTTATTGGGTGGTTGTTCTGCACGCTTAGCAAACAAACTACAGCTAGTCCAAAATGCAGCAGCAAGAGTTCTTACTAGAACCAGGAAGTATGACCATATTAGCCCGGTCCTGTCAACACTGCACTGGCTCCCTATCAAGCATCGTATAGATTTTAAAATATTGCTTATTACCTATAAAGCCCTGAATGGTTTAGCACCTCAGTATTTGAATGAGCTCCTTTTACATTATAATCCTCTACGTCCACTACGTTCTCAAAACTCAGGCAATTTGATAATACCTAGAATATCAAAATCAACTGCGGGCGGCAGATCCTTTTCCTATTTGGCGCCTAAACTCTGGAATAACCTACCTAACATTGTTCGGGAGGCAGACACACTCTTGCAAATCTAGATTAAAGACCCATCTCTTTAACCTGGCATACACATAACATACTAATATGCTTTTATTATCCAAATCCGTTAAAGGATTTTTAGGCTGCATTAATTAGGTAAACCGGAACCGGAAACACTTCCCATAACACCCTATGTACTTGCTACATCATTAGAAGAATGGCATCTACGCTAATATTTGTCTGTTTCTCTTTTGTTCCGAGGTCACCGTGGCCACCAGATCCAGTCTGTGTCCAGATCAGAGGGTCACTGCAGTCACCCGGATCCAGTACGTATCCAGACCAGATGGTGGATCAGCACCTAGAAAGGACCTCTACTGCCCTGAAAGACAGCGGAGACCAGGACAACTAGAGCCCCAGATACAGATCCCCTGTAAAGACCTTGTCTCAAAGGAGCACCAGGACAAGACCACAGGAAACAGATGATTCTTCTGCACAATCTGACTTTGCTGCAGCCTGGAATTGAACTACTGGTTTCGTCTGGTCAGAGGAGAACTGGCCCCCCAACTGAGCCTGGTTTCTCCCAAGGTTTTTTTCTCCATTCTGTCACCGATGGAATTTCGGTTCCTTGCCGCTGTCGCCTCTGGCTTGCTTAGTTGGGGACACTTCATCTACAGCGATATCGTTGACTTGATTGCAAATAAATGCACAGACACTATTTAATTGAACAGAGATGACATCACTGAATTCAATGATGAACTGCCTTAAACTATCATTTTGCATTATTGACACTGTTTTCCTAATGAATGTTGTTCAGTTGCTTCGATGCAATGTATTTTGTTTAAAGCGCTATATAAATAAAGGTGACTTTGACATTTTAAATGACCCTTGGCCCACAGGACATGACGGCGCTTCTGGACCATGTTCACATATGGCTTCCTTTTTGCATGATAGAGCTTTAGTTGGCATCTGCTGATGGCACGGCGGATTGTGTTTACCGACAGTGGTTTCTGAAAGTATTCCTGGGCCCATTTAGTAATGTCATTGACACAATCATGCCGATGAGTGATGCAGTGTCGTCTGAGAGCCAGAAGACCACGGGCATCCAATAAAGGTCTCCGGCCTTGTCCCTTACGCACAGAGATTTCTCCAGTTTCTCTGAATCTTTTGATGATGTTATGCACTGTAGATGATGAGATTTGCAAAGCCTTTGCAATTTGACGTTGAGGAACATTGTTTTTAAAGTTTTCCACAATTTTTTTACGCAGTCTTTCACAGATTGGAGAGCCTCTGCCCATCTTTACTTCTGAGAGACTCTGCTTCTCTAAGACAAAGCTTTTATAGCTAATCATGTTACAGACCTGATATCAATTAACTTAATTAATCACTAGATTTTCTCCCAGCTGAATCTTTTCAAAACTGCTTGCTTTTTTAGCCATTTGTTGCCCCCGTGCCAACTTTTTTGAGACCTGTAGCAGGCATTAAATTTTAAATGAGCTAATTAAGTGGATAAAAGTGTAAAATTTCTCAGTTTAAACATTTGCTACGTTATCTATGTTCTATTGTGAATAAAATATTGGCTCATGTGATTTGAAATTCCTTTAGTTTTCATTTTATTAAAATTTAAAAAACGTCCCAACTTTTCCGGAATTCGGGTTGTATATATATACACACACATCCCCTGAAGAGATTCTGTGCCGAAAAAATAAAAGGAATCCCCCCACCCACCGTGGCAGTGCTAGAAAATGCCATTACTGGGTTACCAATGTGACCACATGGAGTCACTGAAGGAGGGAACGGGCCCGAGTGTCTTTTAAGGGTGGCAGATTGTCAGATTGGAGATGTTGTGGAGGAGAACGCTGTGAAACACATTGAGTCTGGTAAAGGGTGCCGTTTTGCCCCCATCCAATTTTTTTTTCCAATTTTTTTTTATTAGATTTCAATATTTAACATTTTTTTTACAATTATTTTTATGAGTTAACTTTAGTACTTCAACTTAGTTGAAATTTTCTAATAGATTTAGTTGTCAGTAACAAGACCCTTCATCCTTGGATTCCTCGTCAGTTTATACAGCTAAAATGTTTATATCACGTATCACAGCTATTCTAATCTCACATACTATTTATTTAGTATGCCAACTGAAATGCAGTGACTGCTGATACATCTGCCCTCTGAGTAAATTAGAGATGGAAAGAGAGTCTTTACTGACCTCTAGTGGCCGTGAGGTGAAAGCAAACCATTGCTCAATTTATACAGTTATGTATTTTACAGATGTTTTTTACATCCCATATTTCTATATTGATGCAACAACAAGGCATGACTTCATTATACCCAGTCATTCCCTTTCACTTAGTAGAAATTCGATTAATTTTCACTAGGGTTGTGCTTTGACCAATACAAAACCACAAACAGACCAGTAAGAAGGCTCATTTCCAAACAAGGACATTTTCAAGCCATTACATGATTTAATGGCAAACATCCCACCACAATACCTTCAAACTGGATCATTAAACAAAGAGAGAACAATCTACAGGCAACCAAGTCCCTGATGTTGTCTTTGGATGGAGCTGGTTTTTGGTTTATTGCTCTTTGGCTGATTTTACAGTATAAATACGTACAAGCTACACAATGTGATGATGACCTGAATCAACAGAGTTTAGGAACAATAGGTAGTAAAAATATCGCTCTCCTTTTCCTACAACAGGAGAAGGGTAAGTTCAGATGATGATTTTACACGGTGAGGCTGAGCCTGAGATCTCTCTGGGGAATGCATGCAGTTAAAAATAACAGCTGCTCAATGTCAAGCAGAACATTGTTCTATGGATTTAATAATAAAAGAAGAAGAAGAAAAAAAGTGGGTAAAAACAGCTGGATGCAAATAAATAGTTCCCTATTTAACTTGGAAATTAGGTTTTTAGATATTTTTTTTTTTTACATTTGAAATGTTGCAGTACGATAAAAAAGTAATGATATTTAAATAAATGGTTCACCCCGCACACCCTCAGGGCATCCAAGATATAGATGAGTTTGTTTCTTCATCAGAACAGATTTGGAGAAATTACATCAGTTACTCACCAATGGATCCTCTGCAGTAAATGGGTGCCGTCAGAATGAGAGTCCAAACAGCTGATGAAAACATTACAACAATCCACAAGTAATGCACACGACAGGACATTTTAACCTCGAAAAACATTTCTTCCAGCTAAAACAGGAGTCCTCCATCCATTATACTGCTTTCTCCAATGAAAAAATCCATATTGTCTGAATCAGGAGAGAAATATATACAGAATAAGCACTGTTTATAAGCGCAAATTCCAGAACAGTTCTAAACATACTGTATATGTGGGAAAAAATAAGCATTTTAATTAGTGGTCACAGGCCTTTGGATCCATATGTTCATGCAGTTTTAATCTAAGGAAACATTTGGTTGTTTGTGAATCATTATTTATTTGTACATTAACAACAATCATGTTTCATTCAGGAATCAAGAATAAAAAAGCGAACAATAGGTACATCTGCATGGCAGTACAACCTTTTTTTTCTTCTTCGCATAATAGCTATGCTCTTTATCTAAATATATCTATATTTATATAGAAATCATCTCTTGCTCTGCAGTAGAACACCTGCTGTCAAATCAAACGCAGATACTTTAAGGCAACAATTGTTCAAACTTCACAGTTTCTCAGTTGTCAGTATGTTTATGTTTGTCTTCATATATTTATACATGCGTAACATCGCTGCACAGGCCGAGGCATAAAAACGGAGACTCCACACGTGACAATTCATTACTGTCCTTAAGTTATGTACACATCTACCGGCTAAAGCCTTGAAGAATAGTGCGGCGTGTGAGTTGTAAGCTTGTTTTTCTTCTTTTAATTAAGAAAACAATCTTTATTTCACACTATATTAGCTAAGATATGAATAACAAAAGGAAAACATTAAGACAGAAGAGTTTCAAATATTGGAAACATAAGGCAGCCATAAGCTGAAAAGCCATTAAATAAAGCAAAATCACACCATATGCGGTTTTAACATTGAGAGGCACTTAATTCTTAATAAGTGCCTACTAAAATTACAACTTAATTTATAATTACAATTTAGAAAAAAATGGCAGTATGGACATTTATGAACTGAAGGCAGATTTATTTGAGCAACTGTCTACCATTTGTTCTCTAAAATTTGGTTTTAGATACTTTGGTTAGATTGTTACCTCAAGAAATTCATTTATTTAGTCACATTAGCGTAACATCTAAATGAGAATTGATTGACAAGTGCATTTAAATATGTTTATTATTCTCATTTAAATATTCAAAGATCTCAGTATCAGTAAAGCCTTCTTTTTAATTTCAGACCAATTTTGAGGCATCAGAGATCTGAATCATGAAAAATAAATAAAATCAATGTCAATACTGCGAGTTATGGGAGTTGAAAAAATAAATTGTGCAATTATTGAGAGTGCAAAGCATTGCAACAACAAAGTCATACATGTGTTGTAATCCATGATGAACATTTTTACAATTTGTCAGATATGTACATGATACTGTTTTATTTAAAAGCAAAATTACAGTGAGGCCGAAACCTTTATAAGGACTGAATGTATTGAATTGCAATTGCAAACTGAATTTTTTTTTGTATTGTTTACAGTACTGATTCATTCAGGTATTTATGACTGCTTGCCAGTTGGAATAAAACTTAACTGAGCAGCTGATCTATAATTGACAACATTATAGAGAGCAACCACATGGACTGTCTAAGACTCCAAGTGAAAGAACTTTTGCAATTTATACATTCAACCACTAGGGGTGCTATAGCTGCAAATGAGTGGGCATTTCTCCATAAATCTGTGCTGAGCTCATTACACATCACATCTCTAAAAAAGTTTCTCTAAAAAAGTTTCATATATAAAGGCTGTGCTTCCAAGTGCCCTGTCTCTTCAGAAAGCTCACTAGGTAAGTAAATCATCCTTAGAATACTGAACAGAGGTATACTGGTTAGAAATATTCACATCACAGTCTGTGAAGAACACACACTCCTTTCCTGACATCACAAACATGTGCTCACACACATCAGCAGTCGCATGAAGAAGCAATGGTGTCACTTCAGTCCATAAGCAGAGCAGGACAAAGGCCAAAGGGCTCCTTAAAAAAATAAATCACTGTCGGAAAGATAAAAAGCAAGGTCAGTGCATGTAACATTCCTCTCTTGTGTATCCTATTAGCAGGGGGTAAAGAACAAACCAAAACAAGTTAAGAATGTACAGAAAAGCAGTAATCAATAAAAGCAAACAGAAGGTATCACTCACAATTCTTGGATATTCAGAGGCAAAGGACACTCCTTTACCGCTCCTTTCCTGTGAGCCGCTGCTGCTGCCGCTCACCGAGTTCTTACGCATGATACCTGAAGGTGTGTTTGTGGAAATAACATTAACACATATATATGAGTCTATTACTTTGTTATACATCACAAAGTAACATTAATAAAAGTTGTACTTCGCAAAAAATGCATGCACACAGATCATTAAATGCACACAGCAACTCACTTTGAGGTGCTCTTAAACACTGAGTGTTTTTAAAGGGCCATAACACATATTGCTATCCCTTTGAGTGAAATAAATGTAAAATATGTGGAAATGCTAAAAAAGAAAATGTCGGGCAATAAAAAGTCTAATATTTGCTGATGGTAGGACCATTACAAAAAAATATACATATAATTTATAATCACATAACTAATTATGGCCACTGAAAGTTTAAAAGCAGATGACATTCTCAAGACCTCTTATGTTTCAACCTCGTCAATAACTTGACTTAATTTTGACATGTATCACCCAGTTTTCATGATCCAATCAATTCCAAATACAGAGATACAATTAAGTCCCTACCTAGACATATTGTTTCTTGTTTTATCCTGTTTCAGTACAAAATAGGTTATGAACGCATTTCCAAGTTGAAATATTTTTTTTTTAAAGCAGTAAAAGCTTTGTAACCTCACCTATGGTACCTGTAGGGGGCAGTAAGTCCAGTCTCTGCAGGCTATTTTGGCGAGAGCTTGGGTACCCTCCGCTTTTAGACAGACGACGTTGGCGGCTGGACAGCATGGCCGCTGGAGACACGATTCCCGGAGGGGGCACTTTACCCATCCGTTTGTAGAGTTCCTCGATCTCTTGCTTTTGAGAGGACTGGAGAGCCTGAACCTCTGCCACATGTCTGAGAATGACAGGAAGTCAAAACATCAGGTGACACTTAATCTCAAAATAATGTAAACACATTTAGTTAATACACAACTGGTTTATCAGTCCAGGAATTTAATAAAAAAAATGTTGCTAATTTAGGTTTAGGTTAATGATAAACTGGTAGATCTCATTCAGCAATATATCATAGGATATAGTCTGTGAAAGTGCTATTCTGATTTTCTGTAGTTTTGCACTGTTATCAGATATTCCCACACTGCAGACAGCATAATTGAAAACTTTTCACAGCACTGAACATTTTCGGACATGTTAGGTCAAAAACTGTTTAGGATTAAATCTATAATGGACACTGATGGTTAGGGTCTAAACTATAAGAGATACCGTAGCTGCTTATCATGTTTTAGACTTTATGCTTCGGCACACTGCTAGAAAGCACTTCATAAAATGTACAGGGATTTGCTGGAATTTGCAATGGTACAACAAGCAACACACACAACATACTACAGGTTCACCTCTCTCTGAGTTCCTGTAGCTCCTCATACATCCCCTCGTCTTCACTCTCTGTCTCGTCGCTGCTAGCGTACGATGCACTGCGTGTGTAACTCATCCACGGCTGATTTAGACTGAACTGAGGACTCCCGGCTGGACTTTCCAGCAAACTTACACTTATTCTCCTCAGCCTCCTTTCTGTCTCCTCCTCCACCTCCTCCCCTTCTTCACCTCTACGTCCCTCATCTGGTTCTACAACTTCTCTGTCCAGTGTTTTAGTTCCTCCAGTCCACAAGGGGGCGCTGTCTGTGCAGCACAAATCCACACTAGGGGGTTTGATAAGTGGAGGGGACTCATTCGGAGAGCTGTGACTGGTTTCTGATTCCGCCTCTATGTCTGTGCTGCTGTCTGATTGGCTGTTGTGTGCAGGGGGCGTGGCTTGAGGATCTGTTATAGGGCATGTTTGGGTCAGTATGAATGTGGGCTTAACTGTAGGGGTGAGAGTTGGCGTCAGGCTGGGAGCTGGAAGAGGGAGTTCCTTGCTTGGACTGACTTTGAACCGTCCCACTGTAACAATAGACTTTTTCTCTGTGGACAAGGAGACAAGAGATTTTTTTTTTCTGAACTTAACAGCAAAACAATACAAAAACAACAACAGGTTTGTACATTTTCTAAACAAAATATGAGTGGTAAAACTAACTGAAAAACTAACTGTGCAATCTGCTTAGTATGCAATGAGCCTTTACAGTCAACAGATGGCAGCTGTGTATTTTCATTTTAGCCCTTCACCAGACAAATTGACATTATAGGAACTGAGGTTGAGTTGGACACTACATCGAAACAGACCTGAGCAGAATATTGCAATAAAATCAACATTATGACTTTAACAATCATCATTTTATCACAACCAGATGATACTCTGCTGGTGGAACAGGGCATGTTTATTTTCAGCAAGACAGCAAAAATGCTGTTTACCTTTAGATTACACTATCATTCAAAGTTACTTCAAAAATGTTTTAAGTTTCTTATGCTTATCAAGGCTGCATTTATTTGATCAAAAATACAATAAAAACAGTCATATTTTTAAATGTTGTTACATCTTAAAACTGTTTTCTATTTGAATATATTCTAAAATGTAATTCATTCCTGTGATGGCAAAGCTGAATTTTCAGCAGCCATTACTCCAGTCTTCATGATTCTTCAGAAATCATTCTAATGTGTTGATCTGGTGCTCAGGTAAAAAAAATTCAAAATGCTGGAAAGCTGTGATACATTATTTTCAGGATTCTTTGGTAAATAGAAAGCTCAAAAGAACAGCGTTTGTGTTTGTGTCTGCACATGAAATACTGGACATGCATGTGCGTCTAAATTTTTTTATTCTTGCCTGGTTGTATGGCCTTCATGTACTTCTGTGTCTTTGTGTACAAGGAATATATGGTGTGTACTAGTAGTTATTGGAGTGACAGATCACAGATGGAAAGAGTGCAACTCACCTTCAGATATAGGTGAGAGTCTAGATTTGGCTGCGATGGTATTCGTTTCAGACACTGCCAGAGACATGGACAGAGTGGGGGAGGACTTTGGGATGGGTGAAGACACCTAAAATAAGTTGAAAAGCAAAAGTGTCAACCCCAGACATCCTTCTACAGGTGCTTTTTAAAACATGTAATAACAGACAACACCTACATCAAATACTGTACATGCTCAGAACAGGTTTGTCTAATTATGCTCACAAAGATGTCTGAGAGCAATGCTCCACTTCATAGTATACCCTCATATGTATATTGACATAAACACTCAAAAGCAGTTCTTGTGGCGATGCATGCCTTTGTTTAAATAGTACGTATCATTAGAAGAACAAGTATGGCATTAGAAGTGACAGTTAATAATCTAAACGTACATATTCCTATACTATAATGCGATTTTGTGAGAAACAGATCCATATCAAAATTGTTACTCATTGATTTAAACTTTAAACAGCCGAAAAAATCGATGACATCTCGTAATAAGTTTATATGTAATAATACGTTTGTGTATTTGTGAGCAGCCAGAAGATTCTGTTGTTTCATGAAAAAAAAATTATATTGGTTTGCCATGTTTGAAATGAGTGTAAATAACAATTTCCCCAGAATTTTCATATTTGAACTTTTGAAAAGTTATTTTGCATGTGTTGTTATTTCGAACACTTACAGTGTTTTGCGGGCTGGGGGATGTGGAGGATGCTGGTGAGCTTGTGCTGGATGGGGTGCAGGAGCTTGATGCTGAACTGTCTGCCCGCTCTCTGAGCTGCCCAATGGGGTTAGACTGGCTCTCTGCCAGTGGGCCACTTCTTGACCCCGCAGAAGAGCTTGGGTTTGTGGGGTTTGGGTTTATGGGCTGTTTAATCTCAGGGGCCGTGCCTGTTCTCTGCTCTCTAAGAGCAACTACTGGTGGAGATGCCTGTTCTTGAGGTTCAGGAACTGGTGCCGGAATCTGCATATAAGCATCAGGATATTGGTACATATCCATATACTGGCCACTCTGTGCCCCCTGGTGGTATGGAGCATCAGAGTTGCTCATACTCGCATGCTGAGCTGGGTACATAGGGCCATAACCTGGTTGAGGGGTCATTTGAGGGTGGAAACCTTGAGGGATGGATCCAGGGGGGATAAAGGAATGTGCAAAGTTCATAGCCATAGAAAGAACACTGGCCAGTGAAATAAAGGGCTGCTGGGCATGTGGTGGCCAGATGCCTGCAGCTTGCGGACCAGGTGGAGGGCCAACTGAAAGCGGCTGAGTGTTGGTTTCAGCTTGATGTGGCATCTCGATGGACTGCTGAACTGGTGAAATAACAGAAGAGGACGAAGAGGAGGAAAATAAGTTTGGGTTGCTGGGGACGCGGGTGAGCGGACTTGGGTTGAGGGGACTCTTGAGGGAGGCAGCATCCATTTGGTAGGGGTAGGCAAAGTGGGTGTTTTGAACATAAGGTGGTCTGGGGAGCTGAGGGGGCATGGCAGACATCTGATTTGGCAGGAGATGTGGCAGAAGTTCGGGGTGGGAGTACTGCGGGTAGTTGGTTGTAGACTGGTAGGTCTGGGAGGAACCTGAAGGAAGCAGAAATAGAAAGAAAGAAAGAAAGAAAGATTGACACACTGGGTTATCTCAATACACATTCACAATCTTGGCTGCCAAGTTGTTGTAGTGTTCATCGCTAGTAGGCGTTCCTGCTAAACTCTTCTCAATTTACATTAGTCATGTCATCAATAGTCATTGTCACCATTGATGCAACTGTAAGAGCTGGTGTGGCACTGTGGATAAAACTTAGAAACAGAAAGTAGTTGTGGGTTCAAGTCCCACAAAAAACAAACCATAACCTGCCACCATTTATGTCCTAAAATCCACGTTGTTCCATAGGGATTGTCCCTTGAGTAAAAGAGCTGTAAGTCACTTTGGATAAAATCATTGGCTATGTGGTTACTTGCTCAAGTCTGCAACTCCTGCGGAAAACTTTTGGTTGCTTTGTCACCATCTATGTGATAATTTTCAATGTTCAACTAACAATTAATTTATCAAAATAGGACCCTCTGACGTACGTTGACCTGAAAAGTCTCCATAAACATCATTGTGGCATAAAAATAAAGCCACAACTCGGGACATGACCTCACTTCTGAAGAGCTAACCACATTGGAGCATTTATCAAACTCCCTGTGTCAGTCCTCTACTTCCTATGCAGACACACTGGCGCAATGATTTGTCAACATATGTGTCTTTCAAGAAAAGAAAAAACTGGTAATCTTGAAATAGAGCTTTTACAGGCTGTGTAATACGTGTAGTTTGTTCTCTCAGGTAATGAAATCTACTGGTCCATTTTAAAGCAGCAGGTATCAAAAGCAAATCCTGAGATACGTCAATGCTGGCACTGGCGTCAAAGCTTGGTCTCCATGGGGATGAGTGTTCAGAAAGCCAATTGCAGAGTGGGATATACAAGATACAGAGTTTGTTCACATTAGCCTCAAAGCTAATGGTGTGCAGAGAGAGAAATAGGCATGGAAAAAAGCTCTCTGCAACAATGACACGAGTGAAAGAAACAAGATGAAAGAGCGAGACAGAGAGAATGTCCATTATGATGCCCTGAACACTGAACGTCCACCGAGAGACTGTACTGATGCTGCTGTGTGATAGAACATGGCACTCATTACCTGGAGAGACCAAAGATGATTGGTTCTGATAGTTGAAGCTTGGTGGTTATGTAAAAAATAAAAAAAATAAAAAGATTATGTGTAACATTGATTAGTTAATACAGCAATTGACAAACTAGTGTATTTTGAAACACCTGGGGTTCTGCAAAAGCAGAAAACACACTGAAAATGGACTATAAAGTTCTTTATCAACACAATATTTTAGAATATGATTTTATTTTTAATAGGCACAAATATCCATGTACTAAGTCTACATGATGTAACGTTTAAATATATGGTTCAGGGTTCATTCAGTTTCATGTAGATTAATTATCATTTGGATGTAAATTTGACATAAATCATCCTCACATAAATTAGATTTCAGCATGATCAAGTTTTTATGATTTATGGCCGTTCTCAGTACAAATTCTCAATGTGGTGTCATTTTAGGCTGCTTAGGAATAATATGTATTGTAAAAAGCAATACATAAATTCAAGGAGAGAGAAAGCGGTTTATTGTGTGTACCTGTAGTGTGGAAGGATTGTGAACGCAGGGGCCGGACGGGTGGATTGGCATCGGGATCAACGTAAAAGTCGGCATTCAGTGCAGGTGAGGAACCCCGGGTCACTGGCCCTATACTGGCCACAGCATAATCTGAAGGACATACACCAACAGGGTCATATCATGATGTGCACTTCTATTTTTATATTGAGCAAATGACATTTACCTTACAAAGCTTTCTGCATTTTTGATTTTCATGAAGACATTATTTAGTCCGTTTATTAAGATAATAAGATCCCTTTATTAAAGCATTGAGCATTTGTTTGTAATTATTATCTGCTGCAAAGACTTTACACATACTTTATAGGATCAGTGTTTGTGTGCACAAGTGTTCATGTGTTCTGTGTGTGTGTGTGTTTGTTACCTGGCAACGAGGAGGAGGAGTGTGTGCGAGCGAGGCCCTGTGTGTGGAGATTGGGCTGTGGGAAAAAACAGAGCACACGTTGACTTTAACACCACCGTCTAGTAAAGTGACCACGTGTGAGAAAAGATAAGAAGACAAGCACTAATAAAGTGTACAATCACACTGTAGCAGAGGACTTTCTTATTAATGACTTCAATATTGATGACTCTCTTATTACAATCATTGTAAGGAACACGGTGTGTTCGTTAACGGTTGTCTCTGACATCTGATGACATCAGAAGATTGGATTTCTGAACCACAACAGATAAAATCCCACAGTAAACAACTGAATTCCAAACCCTTGACAGACACACACATAGAAATAAAAGCTCATTTAAATGGATAGGTAGATACAGCTTTATTGTAATTGCAAAGTACAGGTACTCAGCAACAAGATGCAGTTCAGCATCTTCCAGAAGTGTGGTTAAATATGTAAATATATAATATATATAAAAAAATATAAAATTCTTTTAAAATGTTAAAAGGAGTGAATACAAACCTGTGAGGCAGACAGTGAGCCGACTCCGCTCAGATACGGCAGACGAGCAGTGAGTGGCTCCAAAGGCTCTCTCCCCATCAGGGCCTCTGCCCGGTGGATGATGTCCCTCATGCGGTGGATGAATCCCTCTCTCTCTCCAGGTAGAATAAACTCATTATGTACCTAAAAAGGGGTGCAAGGAGACAGAGAAGTTAACTGGGTTGATGAAATTTGGAGTTCTCTTGTGTGCTCTTTTGAGCAGACTTTCTTAATGAGTTCAAAGGTCTTCTTCAAAGCTACTGGAATTCAATATCGAGCAGTGATTCAGTGCAGTGAACAAAGGCATGCACTCATAATGTAGCGAAGGGAAACACTACCGCCTATATTTAAGACTCCTAAATCAAATCTCAATGCCAAGGACAGGCTGATCAAAACAACTTTTAGTCACAGCTAACATTAAGTAGCCAAAGAAAGCAGCTAACAAAAGTTATTCTTAGTATCTCTACTAAAAACCCTCTCAACCTAGATTTCACAAAAACTAATTTTAAGCCTCATGTCAATACTGAAAAAAGGTGAAAAGTTGAAAATATTTTGCTATAGCATCTTAAAACTTGCTGCTAATTGTGCGACTAAAAAACACAGAAGGGTCACAGCAGTCCTACATGGTGCATGTATCCGTAGAAAAACATTATAGCAGTGACACTAAAAAGAGAAATACGTATTCCAGTGATTTTTAGCACTAATTGCGAATGCGGTGAGTCACAAACCAGTTTTTCTCCTGTAGGCTAAAAATTTCAAAAATAGCGGACAAGTCACAATAGACACATAAGAACTGGTTTTCCACTGGTAACTGAAGATGCTACAGTACAAAATGTTTTAGATGAACAAATGGTGCATAGATTTTCCACTGTAGGTTTGATTTTGCAGAATTTGTGGAAACAGATGCTGAACCATCATCACTTCTCATGCTATAATGCAGTTCTCACAAGGAGTGTCGCCTTATCTCTGTCCTTGTGTCCTCTTGACCTCCAAAACCTACAGTTTACAGATATTTAGTGGAGTATAGTGGAGACTGGGGACAATTGTAAGTTTTAACCTTCAAAACAGACTATTTGGAAATTACAGACTTTTTTTCTTCTCAAAATTATTTAAAATGACTCTTTATATAATTATTTTATTTCATATTTTATTGTATATTTATGATCTTTTTTCAACTTATTTTATATTCTATTTTAATGTAATGTAATTTCATTACATTTCATATTTTATTTTCCATATTCATATAGAATTTTTAATATTTTTATTTCATTTTAGATATTTTAATTTAATTTAATCTTTTTTTTTTTTTTTTTTTTTGAATGTGTTACCAGCTCACCATTACTGCAGCAATGTCTTCTGGGTTGTCTCCATCCAGATCGAATTTAAATGTCACCATCTTGCTGTTATGGGTCTGTAGCTGACACTCTACAACCCGATCCACTTTATCTGACAGCTGCATGAAGAAAGACAGGTAGGGAATGATTCGAGAGCATTTATCTGTGAGTATATCACAAAAAGGCAATTGATTTTTAAATCAGTTATCCATTTTAAGAAACGTTTTCAGACTCAGTATTAGCATACTGTAAGGTCAAGAACCACGTATGGACATGTAACTAAGGCTGGTTAATTGACAGATGAGTCACCCCAGTGATGCGTAGACGTGAGCGAGCCCTCTTCCTGAGCAGCTTGGTTCCGGTGCGTTTGTTCTGACCTTTCCCTCTCTCCGAAAGACCCTCGTTTCCGTCACTCAAACCAGAGGTGACATCAGAAGCGTAGCTGTTCCGAGAGGAAGGATATAAAACACATGGTGACATTCCGACTTCCTGGATTTCACAGAACTGCACTTCACAGAATGTTCCTTTTATCAGTTTACCATTAGCACATAAAGGCCAAGTAATTTACGACAGATCTTCTAAATCAGGTTGAGTAATTGAGTAAAAAGCAACAGCGTCCTTGGTTGACCATATGCTGCTTTTGCTTTGCCTTCATCTGGCTTCCTACAGAAATGGCTTTCATGGTAAATTGCTCCCCTGAGCTAAATCATTACCATTAATGCACTTACCACTAGGCTATGTGCAGTGTATGTGTGTGTCCTTATGAGTCACACAAAAAAAGGCACCATGGGTAAACATGGCACAATGTCGGTCAGTTGGTGGGTAAGATTACAGCTCTCACAACTGGGATCAGGTCCACATTGTCTTGACGTCAAAACAAAAGCCACATCCACATGCACAGTGGGGGAGGTGTTATTTAATGAACGGTCTTGTATAGGAATGATTCTATATTCATAGCTTAACAGGTTAAGAACAGGCCAATGAATATCAGTTGCAGGACATTTAAAGTGAACATTTTTAGACAGATATCCCATGTTCAGTGTGTAGAGAGTAGTGTGTATGGACCCTGTTCATCAGAACTCAGCTTACCTGTCGACAGGAGAAGAAAAGCCACTGGTATTTCCTGACTGGGCCCTCTCTGTGTTTTGGGACACAGCAATGCTCTGTGGGAGGCAAAGGAATACAATAAGCAATGCAAATTGTGTCTCAAATGAGGTAAACCTTATTCAAATGAACATTTTATTTGATCATATAGACACATTATTATGATCATCTTTGTACTATCAGTCAGAACTGGTTTGAAATCTCACATTTGAATGTTAACATAAAATTATTATATATGTACACTACCATTCAAAAGTTTATGATAGATAGGATTTTTGAAAGAAGTCCCATTGATGGTCTCAAAGGCTGCATTTATTTGATCATAATACAGTAAAACCAGTGATAGTGTGAAATATTATTGCAAACTGAAATACGATTTTTTTTCTATTTCAATATACTTTAAACTCTAATTAATTCCTGCGATGCAAAGCTGTATTTTCAGCATCATAACTCCAGTCTTCAGTGTCACATGATCCTTAAGAAATCATTCTAAAATGCTGATTTGGTGCTCAAAAAAATGTTTTATTGGTAACAAGGTTGAAACAATTTTATTTTTTATTGAAAACTGTGGCCATTTTTTCAGGGTTCAAATGTCAAAAGAACAGCATTTATTTGAAATAGAAATCTTTTGTGACATTATAAATGCCTTTTTTGTCTCTTTTGGGTCAAACCTTTAATTGTTGCTAACCTACCGAGGGGAAACGGAGAGCTGGGATCGCTGCAGCTGGAGTGGGAGGGGCTTCAGTGGGTGGAGCTTCAATGGGCGGGGTTTCCACTCGAGGAGCTCCACTGGTAGGTTGAGGAGCTGTGGTGGGTTGGTTTGTCACAGGAACTCGAGCTTCTGAAGGTTCCTGAAGCCCAGAGGAACTGAGGTATCCATCCGTCTCACAGTCAGCTGCCATGTTAACCACAATTCAACCAAACAAGTAGAATGTTGTTTGTTAGTATACAGCTTACCGAAATTGCTAAAGTGCATAGATGCATGATCTATCAGTGGTTAGTTCCATAAAGATAGTCACTTTGTTAATATTGTCTACAACTAATTTGACCAGCTAGCAGTTAGGCAGGGAGTAATCTTAAATTAGACCAATCTACTTTTTTGTAACCCGACTTAAAAAAAATTACAAAAATTATGACCAGTCTTAAAGGTTTTTTTTATTTTATTTTATTTATTTTTTTTATGAAGAACTTTTTAAGACTAGTCTAAGCAGTTTATGAAATTGGCCACAGGTTATACAATGACTTTCATGGAGGTTGACTATTTTAAAGAAATTTCAAATTTAGTTTTTCTACAGGACCTTGAGTACACTAAAGTTGTTGTAATATACACTACTGTTCAAAAGTTTAATGTCAGTGAAATTCTCAAAAATAATTATATTAGGCTCACCAAGGATGCATTTATTTGATTTTAAAACAACTGTGAAAACTTAAATTTTGTGAACTAAATTATCTGTCATGAAAATGTTATTGTAATTATTAATTTAATTACATGTGAATTACGTGTCCCCTCAGAAATCACTCTACCATAATGACTTGGTGCTCAGGAAACATTTTTATTATTATTAATGTTAAAAAAACAGCTGTGCTGCTATTAATATATTTTGTTGAAACAAAAGTTCAGTTATGGCATTGAAAAATATGCATTGATGAACCGTTCACAAGAAGATCTATTATGTGCATCTAGAAAATATAGAAGGCAGGGCTGTACAGTCCTGCTACTGGAGGGTCACCTTCTTGCAGAGTTCAGCTCCAACTTGCCCCAGCACACCTGTCTTGTAAAGGTGTGTTTACTTTGGAGCAAAACTTTGCAGGATAGTGGCCCTCCAGGAGCAGGTTTGGACACCTCTGAGAAAGGGTGAAGTTCCATTCCATGCTGAATTTGATATACACAAGAGCACACAAACTTACACGTTACTGATGAGTAGCTGGCGTGACGTATGTTGAAATGCTGTTGCTGGTCTGCGTCTGGCTCCTCGGGTTCAGTGGCGAAGCTGGCATTAAAGCCAGAGTCCAGAGATTCGTTTGCAGACAGGGAAATGGGGCCTGACACTGTGACAGTGGGCGGAGCTTGAGTAGGGGTGGATATGGGCATCTCTACAGGAGGCTTAAGTGTAGGTGGGTTAGAAACTGAAGGTTCGGCTTCAAGACTAGGTTCGGGTTCCTCCTCAATCACCTCCTCTTTTTGCTGCCTCTGGGTCTCTTCTGCCTGTCGACGGAGCTTTTCTCGTTGACGCTTGATGGCGGTGACACGGTCACGGATGGCTTTGGCCACCAGTTTGTAGTCTGCCTCACAGACGAATCCAAGAACAACCTGAAGGATAAGTATTAGTTATCTGTTCAGGAATCGCACAGAAATAAATAAAAAAAATCCATCAAAACAAGATTTTCGATCTCACCATCTCCTGAGCCACTTCTTCTGGGACGTCCTTGTAGAGTTCAAACAGGAACTCAATGGCGTTGTTGTCTTTATATTTGCCATGGAGCTTCTTTGTGTCATCCATTCGAAGCCAGAGTTTAAGGCCAGACTTCACCATGTCATCCTCCTCAGCCAGTTCGACATGGACACCATTATTCTCCTGGAAGAAGGTGTGCTCTAACAGGTCCTGGATAGTGTACCTAAACAAGACAACAAGAAAACACATAAAATCATATACTTCCTTCTGGGTTTAACAAAAGCACCTCAAGGTTCGGCTGGTTAGCATGATCTAGTTAGCCCCTACTGGTGCTGCAGATGTTGTAACTACACTATCTGACTGCAAAAAAAAACAAAAACATATTTTTCCACTAGAAGCAATTGAAAATAAGCTCTGTATTTTCACCAAATATTTATTCTTACAAGTGACATACAATTGACAAATATTAATTACTATCCTAAATTAGCTATCTTAAGCTGTTTTGATGAATGCTGTTTACATAAGCTATTGCTTTTAATAAATGCTAATTTACTAGGGGTGTAACGGTACGCAAAAATCATGGTTCGGTGCGTACCTCGGTTTTAAAGTCACGGTTCGGTTCATTTTCGGTACAGTAAGGGAAATAAATGCAAACATTAAACTGCAGGTTGTTTATTACTATAAACTTTTTTTAACAATTTGTTTACAATTTGTATTTTTTTAAAAATACTTTTTAATAAAATATATATAAAATAAAAAAGAATAAAAAATACAATACTGCTGCAAAGTTCTCCACTAAATAAAATAATCTCAGTCTCAAGCAAATATCATATAATAAAATATAGCCTAATGAAAAAGATAAATAAATAACTATGATTACAGTGCAGCATTACCAATCCCAGCTTGTAGGCCTGCTCATATTTAAAAAAATATATATAACTTTTCCAAAGTGTAAAGTGCAGCATCAACAGTTTCAGTTTTTAGACCTGCTCAGATTTCGTTATTGCGTTGGACCGTTCAGAATTAAGAGCAAAGGTCTGTTTAAATGCCGACGGGAGCTGCGTTTGAATTACAATCGTTTTTTTCCTAGTTGTAGTGATGTTCACACTCGCGTGATGCCTTTTGAAAACCTTAGGCCGGTGACACACTGGCATATTGCACCTGTCAAACAGTCTATTTTGCCGTCAATACTGTTAACGGTGTCCTTTATCAGTAGGCTTTATATTTATGCTCAACATGAAGTATAGATAATGTTGTCGTGAAGACAAGATCCTGGTCTGTCGGCGGTCTCCCTCTATGTCACCTACAAAAGGAGCAGCACGCCAGCGCTGCGTCAGGCACGATTCTGGTGTGTAAAGACACAGAAAAAGCGAAGCAGGTGTCACGCAACTGACCAACAGCAGAAACGCCACGCTCACGCCATGCAGCCAGTGTGTCACCGGCCTTAGAATCAGTTGCAGGGCGGGATTTGTGCTGAAAGCGAAGACTTCCGCCACTTAATATGTTCGTTTGTAAACACGAAAATGTATATGTAAATGTACACACGTGCACCGTACCGAAAGCCCTGTACCAAAACGGTCCGGTACGAATACACGTACCGTTACATCCCTATAATTTACCAATTTTTATGCTAATTTACAACCAGATTTCCTTGTTGCTAAGACTACAATGTATCCTTGAATCACATAACAATAATAAAGTAAAATCTTAGCGAAATAAGGTCTCACATCTTTTGGTAGATGAACTGTCCTGAGTTCTTAATGTTATTGAGAGTAAGGACGTTCATCCACAAAAAACTGGAGTCTCAACAATATTAATCATCAGAATTACCTGCTGCTGGATGGAGTGAGTCATTACTAGTGGCTAGTGACCAAACGTTTTACATAATCGCTGGATTACATATTTAATAGGCAATTTTCCAGGCAGAAATGTGTTATGTTGAATTGATTACATGATTATGTGGATATTTTGGGTAGAACAAAAGTGGTGTGATTGAGTGATTACAAGTGGAGAACAGGATGGTTACTGGCAGAAACTGTTGGATATGTTTTTTAGTATAAAAGTGAAAAAAGCTAACAATTAATATACTTACATTTCTTTTAATATGTTTCAAGCATATCATTGTAAATAAAAAGACATTTCACCCAATATCTGTGTGCACTTCTGGTTTATTGTTATGTTAGAGTGCCATGATGTTAGCTTAACAACATGCTAATGCTAAACTTTATTTTGAGTCATGATTTGTGCTTTTTGTGTAACTGCCTAAGTAGTTGAATTGGTCACTTGGTCACCCTCTGATATCACAGAGCTCATGACTAACAACACAGAGGAGGAAGTTTATGCCCTAGTACCATTGGAAAATCTGAAGTGTTTATGTCGGCTTCTTTGACACTGTTGATTCTGTAACCATGTGTCACCTGTCAATGTAGGACGGAACAGAAATATCAGCCAGTGCAGCTGGATAACAAAAATAGTGGTGTCCATTGACCCTCTGAGGAGTTGTCTAAATGTCAAAAGGACAAGAATCTAGGTATTGTTGTTTTAATATGCACGCAGTAAAAACCTGTCTGCCCGGTGTTAAAGCATTATGCTGACTGCTGGGCCATATACAGTACAAGCCTTTGCAGTTCTTTGGTTACAGATGAACGCCCTTGTAAACATTATAGTTACCTTTCGTCTTTGTTCATCCGGATGCATCCCTCAATGATCTCTTTCAGTTCAGGGACTTTCACTTTGTAAAAACTGTCTGGCTTCATACCCTGAAAAAGAGCGAGAGACAGAGAGGAGGGAGGTTTGGGGGAGAAGAAAGGGTCAAGGAAGAGAAAATTCACTTTAGATAATGGAAATCTCAATTACATTGATGGACGGCATGGGTGGAAAAAGATCAGGAGGGGAGTCAACACTACAATGGGAAAAACTATTTCCGGTGTTTACGTTTGTTAAGTGGGCTGACTAACAAAAAAAAAACAAATCAACCCATCTTTACACAAAACTAAGAGATCTCTTCATGTTTATCATGAATGTTACACTTAGTTACAGTAAGAGGTTAGTAGATCAGGCCAGACCACATCAAAAGTCATAGGGGCAGAAATCCTGTTTGAAGAGTACAGTAATCTCCAAACTGTGAATGCAGTGTTGTATGTACATACTGATGGTATTTACTGATGGTGTTCCATTTCTAGGCACTCAAATGAGGAAGTTACCAATCAATTTTAACATTATTTGCAGATACAATACACAGATATTTGATTCTGTCACACAAAAAAGAATTGCATAGCATGCGCCTCATATTTTGCCAATATTTGGTCCTCACAAACATAGTCAAATTAGAAATCGTCTACACTGCATGTTTCAGGGGTATTAAATATTCAATTACCACTGGTTCATATGCATAAACCTTAAAATACGACATTTAAATTATGAATAATTTGTGTGAGCCCAAAATCTACTTAAAATGCTAAAATATCTAATTAATGAATCAATTGGTGCAATATTGTTAAAATAAACAGCACTCCTTTTTCTTGCTTAAGGCACATAATGGCAAGAATCTTGTAAATGTATTCAAAAAATACTGAACTGCATTGTTGTTAATCACAATGAATCAAATTATGAGCTGAATCAAACAAAAACATTTGCAAAAATGCTTTGGACTATGCTTTGGAGTTGAAAAAGCCTTAAATCCATACAATAGAAAAACAAAGTTGAATGTGTGTTAATGTAACTCAGTAATGTTACAGACAAGGCTTGCCGGTTTAACCTTCAGTGTTTCATTGTTGTTGAAGCTTCAGTCTCTGTTTGGCTTCATAATGGCTGTATAGACATAGTGTAAGATAATCTCTGAAGCAACTTGCCAGGGACATTTTTTTTTCATTAACATAGACGTCAAGGTTCAGCAAAAAAATAAATAAAAACCAATGATGAATATAATACAGTCAGCAATGATTAAATATATGTTCTGGGTTCAAATTTTTTTTATCTTAATTGATAGAGTCCCTCAGTTTGCAAAAACAATAAAATCTACTGTACTTAACACTAGTAGAAGTCTAAAGGATGCTTTGGCCATATAAAACTGTAAGCAGTTTTTTTTATATATATATATATATACAGTGCATATTTAGTCAACAGAACACATCACGCCAGTAGTACGTTCAGTCCTTCTGGGCTAAACAGACCATGTCATCAGTGATATCTGTGGGGCATCTAATAACAGGGAACAAACGCCATATTGTGGAAAAACATCAATCCCACAAGACGTGCTTTGTGGAACATGGTTTGGTTGCCTGTTTCCACACTCAACTGGATTTTACGAGCCTTGTGAAGAAAAGTTTCCGCAACTGGGCATAATAAACACTCAAAAACACACTTGTTACATTCCGTGTTTGTTTATATAATAGTGTTGGTTGTTACGCACTGCTGTATGCTCTTTCTCTGTCTCTCCGTGTGTTACCGCTGCTCAACCAGGTGCGGAGGAGAGAAAGGTGATCACTCACACCTGCCACTCATTACTGTGCAGAGGCTGCAAGCTCAAAAAGCTGTTCAACATGCATACCACATTGAAGCTTGACTTTCAGAGTGCTGTACCTCTTGCCTGCCCCGTGTTGTTCTCATAGTGGTGTCAGAGATTGATATTGTGTAAAACTTACTGAAGTAATGGCTTATTGTAGCCTTTTGAATAAGTAATTAGCGTTGTTGCTGTGCCAAGTGTTTCTCTGTGTTGGAAGCCGTAGGGAAGTGGGTACCATTTTGTTTCTGTGCCTCTTTTTATCTTGTTTTTGGTTAGTGTACATTTCTGTTGTTATTTTTTTCTTTTGTTTTGTCAGTTTGGACAGTTTTACTCCTTAACTAGTCAGAGGGTCCTTTTGTTTGTTGGTTTGGGCTTTCCCCATTCTGAAGTCCATTTTACTTCCTATTCCACTTTGCCGTTTGGGAATCTTGTAAATAAAAAAACTTGATTTTGGAACTTAACGTGTCTTTTGTTCTGGGCAGGGGACTGGTACTCCCTCACCCCAACCAAATTTGTTTACTTTCCTGTTACTTCACCCTAGACCCTTACATCTGGTACATAACACACTTATAAAAATGACTACCGTATTTTCCGCACTATAAGGCGCACTTAAAAGCCTTTAATTTTCTCAAAAAGCGATAGTGCGCCTTATAATTCCGGAGTGCCTTATATATGGATAAAGGCGCTCTGTCAAAATGTTTACATTACCTTTAGCACAGCTCCATCCAGTGCGCATTATAGTGCAGAAAATACGGTACAAAGAACACTATACTGAATTTGAAATAAAAGCGGTTGTTTACACTGGACTGTGCTGTACACTCAAAGATCGTCATTTTCTTTTCCACTTAATTGATGAGAAATCCAGTTCTGGAATTCAAGGAAATGCTCTTTTCACAGTCCATCTACTTTAAGAAGAAAAGCTAAATTAAATCAAGCTCTGAGGCAGCTGAATCCACATTGTAAAACAGATGAGGTGAAAATCACAAAATTGTGATACTGAGGACATTTTTTGCTGCATTATACCCACTTCAGAACCTACTGATGCAAGGTAAATGTCCTCACTACAGTGATACTTAAATGGATAGTCACCCCCAGGGCATCTAATATGTAGGTGACTTTGTTTGTTTATTAGAACACAGACTGAAATTAAGTCAAACTGATGCGGTCTACCTCTCTTATAATGTAAGTGGATGGGAATTACGGCTAAAACATACAATAAAAAAAAAAGACACAAAACCAAATTAAACCCTGCGGCTCGTGACGATACATTGATGTGTAAAGATACAAAACAATCGGTCTGTGCAAGAAACTGAACTATATTTATACAATTTTTTTTTAACTCTCTGATTGACCCAATTTCCGAACTGTTAGAACTCTCCTATGCGCTTATTAGGAGAGTTCTAACAGTTTGGACATTGCTTGAACCAGAGGTAAAAAATTATATAAGTACTGTTCAGTTTCTTGCACAGACCGATCATTTTGTGTCTTTACACATCAATGTATCGTCACAAGCAGCAGGGTTTAATTTGTTTTTTTATGTGTATTTTTTTATTGTATGTTTTAGCTGTGATTCCCATCCAGTTACATTATAAGAGAGATAGACTGCATCGGTTTCACTTAAAAATCTCTGTTCGTGTTTTACTGAAAAAACAAAGTCACCTACAACTTGGATGCCTTGGGGGTAAGCAGATAAACATCAAACTTTCATTTTTGGGTGAACTATCCCTTTAAGCACATAAAATGAAGACTATAGTGTCTGAAACTGAAGTGTGTGAGTATATGTATGCCATAAATGGTTTTAAATTCTTCACATCATCACTTAAAACAGTGTTCTTGGCCTAAAATCCTCATGAAGGAAAGCCATGATGTACCTTCAGTTTTCTACCAGCCAGGCCTGGTGCCATACACACATTGCAAAAGGCATTATGGACAAGATCAATGCTGCTGTTGGGCAGAACATTTTTGTGGCAACCTCAATGTTCTGAGCTGAGTTGACGTAACCATGTATGCTTTGGTATTGCTTGTTCAGATAATAGGCCCATTGAAAGGCTGAGATGGAAAGAAAACAGAAAATACACAACAGAGGTGCAATTCAGTGTAAAGGGGGTGGAGCGGCCTAAAGTTTTTTTTTTACCCCTGAAAACTGTTTCTGTACAAGGTACTGGGCAAAACTGATCTCACAGGCTTTCAACATGGGTTCAAGAGGCAGTTGAAAACTGTTTCTGTACAAGGCACTGGGCAAAACTGATCTCACAGGCTTTCAACATGGGTTCAAGAGGCAGTTGAAAGGGATTCGTTGAATGATTTTTCTCTGGTCAGGCGCCTCTTGATGATATCAGGCTTTTGAGGAGACCTCTTGAGACCATGAAGCAAAGAACCAAATGCCCATTTATGTTTGTTTCACACAACGTTAATCATCTCTTTTCCTCTCCCTTTGAAAAAAAATACACCTACACCAGCATTAGGTCTCTCAGCCTGTTCAAGCTGGTCAGGTTTACTGGTTTTCAAGGGGTTTGGGGTCAAGCTAAGAGACCAGCTAGATGAGCTAAAGACTAGACTGACCTGACTAAGAGACCAGGTAGGATTAAACCAGCTAAAACCAGCAAACATTTACAGTGCTGCTACAAGAAACATCTGAAATAAAAAATATATAATTTCTGCTCTGCATCTTCTAATCTTTTTCTCCTTCATTGCCAATGCCTTGAAGAATGATCATTACCTTACATTTACGCAAGATGCTCAACATTACAACCAGCTGAAAGAGCTGCAGCAATTACGTGCTGGTGGTTTGAAACCAGATTTCATCTCTCTACATAATGTTTGTTGTCAATAATCTTCATTTCATTTCAACTGTCTCACTTGAGCGTTCTGCCAACATAAGGAATTTGTTTAGTTAAACATCTGATACTTTTAAGAAAAATAAAACAAAATTCCATTTAGGACTTGGGAGCTATCAAAGAGTAAACGCTGAGCATTCTGAATTTCTGCCAGGTCTATCTGAAAGGCTTTTTTCACTCTTAGTACAAAAACATCAAAGTAGATATGAAACGACCTTTTCCCCAAGTAGTGCAGACAGATATGCCAGCCTTTCTAGCTGTCAACATAAACAAGCCACTTGTTTGTGTACCAACCTGGAAGCTTCACGAACAAGCTGTGCTGAACTCCAAATCATGAATGTACTCACACATGACCATACCACCCAACAAATGTGTCCGCAGAAGCCAAGTGTCAAATGGGAAAGTAGTTTATGGCTAATGTTGTCTCGTAAAAACTGTGATGAGGTTGATTATCTTGCTAAATCTTTGTTCATTTAACAGGCAAGATTCATTACAGGGTTTACACTCACACAAAGCCCATAAATCATCCTGAAAGCTTTTGATTTTAGTGAAAAGGCAGGGCTAATTTTCTCTGTGTCTCAGTTAAGTGACCACAGTCATCGCGTCACGCTTGATGGAAAGGCTTTTCATCTCCAATGTGTGTTTAACAGGTAAGCAGCATGGGGTGAATAGGAAGAAAAATAAGAAAAATAGCAAAGTTACATGTTTCATGCACATCATGTGTGGTTCAGTGTTTTTCAACATGAAAGCAGTGTTATTTTATGAAAACAGCTGTCAGAACGGTTTAAGCCGTCCTGATGGTTCTTACAGCGATAGCTCGCTCAAAAATTCTGCCATCATTTACTCAGCCTTATGTCACTTTAAAGCTGTATGACTTTTTGCTTTTATTGAACTCGAAGAAGATATTTTTATCTATATATTTACAATGTATAGTTACAACTAAACAACATTTGGACATCAGTGATTAAAAAGTTAACGTATTCTTCAATATTTCTTCTTTTGTGTTTTATGGAAGAAAGAAAGTCAGATAAATACAGGTTTGTTACTTCCTGATTCAATCTACTCATTTCATCAGTACATTACCAAGGAATCGGGCCTGTATAAGTTGAGCTAATGTAGTAAGACCACATGCTTTAGTGTCATCACTGGCTCCGCAAAGACTAACAGACATAATTAACGTCTGTTTCCCTCTGGTTCTGCATGTCACTCAATCCACTGTGAATACAGTGAAGGTCAAATCTTAATACAATCAGGAGCACTGGTTCCTTGGAAAAACATTATATTCCATGAACATTGAATATAATGACATTTCATCAAATCTTTTATCTGTGTTTGTGTGTAGGCAGACGAGGAGACAGTCTTCATATTGCTGTGTGCCTAGTCTTATTATAACACGTCTGAGATGCAGAGGTTTCACACAATCTTTTGCCCTCCCAACAACATTTAAGTTTGGTCCTAATGCCTCCACAACCTTGCGAGAACAGATCTGTCCCCATGGAAATGCAAGACCCAGATTCAAGTCTAGGAGAGACTTACTGTATTACACGTAATTAGCTTGAGCCGTGACTACAACAACATTGCGTTACTGGTACAAGTGAAATTTACTTTAGATAAACTGAACAACACAGACCATTGACACATACACACACACAATACTGCTGATAATATATAGGACATCTATCAGTAATCCGAACAAAAATTACCAAACTAAAATTGGATGAAAAGAATTAGAATTGTAAAAAAAACAATGACTTTCAAGGTGTCAGGGTCTTACATTTCAGAAATCAGTCACAAGACGCTTCCTTTTTAACCGTACAAAATGACGTTCAGCAGTTAGAAAGAGTGACAGGTTAAGAACTACATGAGAGTCTGTGTTGCCATGGCAATACTAGAATACCAAGAAAAACCTGTGGCATAACAACACAAGAATTTTAAGTGCTTCATAAAGTTGCGCTCGAGGGCCCTTCCGCCGGGTCCTATCTGAAAAACAAACACACTAAGATTGAGGATTGTGTTTGTTAGAGAACATGTTATGCACTTAAGACTCTGAATATTGAAGCTGAACCTCAATCCTCCACAAAATGCATGTGTTTTTTGTGGTACTTGCACATCGCCCCAAAAAACGTACACAAATAGAAACACATACTAGTCTTGGGAAACCTGTTGTTTCCAGTGCTCAGTGTCTGCATCTAAATGTGTTCTGTGTTTTGCATGCCTCGTCTCTCTGGGATGCCTGGGACGAGTGCTTTGGAAAGCTGCTGTTTGTCTTTCTAACTTCCTTTCCTCCAGGAACAATTGAACATTCCTTGATAAGCTTGTTACATGCTTATGCAGATCATAAAACCCGTTCACAGTCTAAGAACACACAACTATCTACAAACAGCAGCATCTTTCTTGCTCTCATAAACAGGGTCAAAAACCTCCACCACAGGTCATGACTACCGCATCACAAACCCCACGCTCTCAGCGGCACAGAGGATTATTTTCATTAACACAGGGAAGTGCGAAGGCCCGTCAGGATCAAATATGAATATGCCTTTGAGAAACATTCTCTAATTAGCTGATGTTCAGACACATGGTTGGACCTCCTTTGGGCTCCACTTTGCCCCACTGAGCTCCTCTGTTTCCCTCCCATACTTGCCACGGGTTGCTGCATTGTTTTTGTTCCCACTGTTAGATCATGCATAGCTGATCCACTGTAAGTAACGTGAAAATGAATAGTCGTAGTCAGTGATTTATCATTGGCTCGAGTTGGTGATGTGAATGGACATGCAATGCAGATGTATAAGATACACATGCAAAATATAAAAATACAAGATATACATGCACAGGGGAAAAAAATCACTGTCTAAATCAGAATTTTTGTCCTGTACCTAGTGAATTAATATATAAACCTTTAAAAATTGCTTTTTCACCATATTACCATTTTTACTGTATTTTTCTTGAATGAAATGCAGCTTCTTTAAGAAACATTTAAATGCACACTTCTGAAAGATAAATGTAAACATACACAAATATGCTAAATATAAATTTTGTGGGATTGCCCTCACAGAAACGGATATGTACACCACTACAGGATTTGCATCAGAAGCAAACCCGTGATGTTAAAAAATGGTGACATTTTGAAAAGCGCTACTGTCTCGCTCTGTCTGTCCTTATCGCTCAGTGTTCTGAAAAATTGAAATGTGCTCTCTGACCGACCATGTAATTTCTGTATGCCAATTTCAAAGCCACAAAGTCCCTCAGTAACAGCAGGATGAAAGGTGATGTCTGTTTGTCATGTCAGGTACACAAATGACTGCAAGCCTCTAATTCACACTTTCTCTCCTCTTTCCTTATCTTCTGAATCTGATATGGCCTAACCTTGACATAACACTAATCAGTGATTGTAATGTCATGAACACAGGACCATGATGCAGGACATGACAATATAATGTCCTTAAATGTGTGAAAAAATAAAGAGATGCCAAAACAGGCTAATGCTAGTAATGCCTAAGAAAGAATAAGAACAACCCAAATAATACCTGAAATAACATTTACATTGAGTTTTAGCTTTGGATACTCTGTAGTTTATGAAGGACAACTATATTTTAAGATGGCATCCATATTTAAAGGTGTGTTTATGTTTTGCTAGCAAACTACAGTTTTTTAATTCAATGTCAGTCTGACCTTACAAAAATTTGACAGGCATGATTTCAGTGGAAATAGTGCTTACAAAACATTGTCTCAGTCTGATTGAAACTGAACTTTAAAAATAAAGTATAAAGTAAATGTAAACATACTTATTAATTTACTCTGCAACTGAATTTGTTATAAATTGAGAAGCCTGCTATTGCACTGGTCATGTGACCTCAATACGGCAGTTATAATGAGAGACCACCCTTAACTAGAATAAAATAGCTTACTCTCTAAAATAGATTTTATGCTTTTCTTTAGCTATTTATACTTTAAATGGATAAAAATACCAAGTTCACCTTTAAAGGAAAAGATACTGAGATAGGTAAAGTGTATTTTCTGCATGCGTTGGCCATTAAATACATCATAGATGGGACTAATTTCAGGTTTCAGGAAGAGAAAGAGAAAATCAGGCAGTTTTCCCATCATAAGGATGAATCTCCTCTAGGGCTTCTGTATTCAACAATGCTACTACTGTCTTCTAGAGCTGTTTAACTGTGCAGTTTTTGCTTTGTATATTATTCACATAAACATTGGCTGATTGGCTGGACTCTTAACAAGTCGCCCCTAAGGAAAAAAGTTATCCCTTATGGAAGAGATTATAACCCTGCAACTCAATGCACACCCAAGATTGCGGTTAGCATGCATTGCACATAAGTACAATGAAATGACACATTTGCAACACTGTAATCAGAAATCAACTTAGGGTTAAACAGGGGGTTGATTAGAGATCTGGGCGAGAGACAAGATCGCCATCTTCTAAACAGAATTACAGCTCAAGAGAGACTTGCTAATTGTCGCCTTGTTGCAGAGAAATGTCAACAAGAGCCTCATAAAGGCCTCACATAACCATTAGAAGACTTGTAAAAGCTTAAAGCTGCTTTGAGGAGAGATGGCTAATGAAGTGGGTGGAAGTGAGCTGGAAGAGCAGAGATTCGTTGTGCGGTTTGACTAAATGGCCAGCAACAATTAAAAACTTTTTTTTTAGCTTGAACCTTTTAAAACAAATAAAATAGTACGTGCAGCCTGGGGCCATGACGTTTTTCTCAAGCTTGTAATACTGGTTTGAGGATTGACTTACACTGGTGACTTTGCGGTAGATCTGTGCAGCGTTTTGGCACTCGGAATAAGGGTACTCTGATGTGGTCATCTCCAGGATGCACATGCCAAAGGCATAAACATCCACAGCTTCATCATATTTCTCCTCGTACATCTCTGGTGCCATGAACTCTGGGGTCCCTGTGTGGATGCAAAGATCAATGCCAAAAAACAAGCATTAGGTAGCTATTTAGAAGGCACTTTTTTCCAAAGCAACCTACAGTATACATATTAAAAGGACAATCCTCATGGAGTAACTCCTCATGGAGTCTCCCCTCTGTTGGCCCACCAATTGACCGAATGTTAAAAGTGCACTCTAAACATGAACAGTACATTTAAGATCCAAGTTTAACTTGAGCTTAAGCTATTGGTTGTGCTTTCCTGATGTCCAATGCAGGTCACACATTATTTGATTATTCATGTCATTGATCTCTCCTAATCTGAGCTTGAGCAGATCAGATTTTAAACCGTGTCGAGCCAGTACTGAGCTAATGAGGTAATGTGATATATGTACCACTGTATACAGACGAGGTGAGAAATCTGTGTCAATCACTTGTTGGACCATAAATACAGACAGAGTTTGGACAGAGTACACAAACAAGGTAAGCCCATAGTAGAGGTAGCTCAGGGCACTGTTTACAGTAACTGTTGTGAAGGTCAAAGAAAGTTCTGCTGGAGTGTTTGAAGAGAAATTGTTGACATTGTAACATCTAAATAAGTAGCACACTTAAATGTTGTGGGATTTGTAACTCACCAATGACACTCTTGGCAAATGAGGCACTCTTGAGAGTAGCTAGGCCCAAATCACCAATCTTAACAGATCCAGTGGGGCCAGTGATGAAGATGTTGTCACATTTAAGGTCTCGGTGGATTATGGGAGGTGTTCGGGTGTGCAGGAAGTGAAGGCCCTTCAGGATCTGATGACTCCAACGCTGGAGAAGCTTCAGCTTCATCTCTTTGAACCTTTTCAGGTACCTACAGGGAAAAAGGTCGGCATTGCAGTTATATTAGAAATAGTTTTTCCTAAATTCTAAGGCAGCATCATGTCTATTCTTCAGGAAGAAGGGAATTCCACAATGCATTATTAGGGTGTTGCACTGTTAGCTCTACAAGCTCTACATAAATCAATTGTGAGTTCAGTCTCCCATTCAGAACAATATTCTGGTGGAAAATGTAGGCAGTTGGCGGTTTAAAAGTTCACTAAATTGGGAAAAGAGCAGTGGACTTTCATTTAATTCTTCTATTTTATGGTGCTCCTGCTATGCAACCTTCAACACCATTCTGTGCAACATTATGTCACAACGTGTGGAGCCACTGTTAATGAACAGTGACATTAGACATTAGAGGAATATACATTTAAACTATGGTGGTGGCATAGTTGTGATCAGTTTGGGTTGTTATCCATCAGAGGTTGTGAGTGAGTGTGAGGCAAAAAAAACTATGCTTGGACTGAACGTACGTCTTCAGTGTCCCTGACGTCATGAGTTCCGTCACTAGGATGATGCACTTGTGTCCTTTCATAGTGGACTTCCAGGAGTCGTAGAAACGGACAATGTTTGGATGCTGTAGGCACTTCAGCATCTCCACCTCTTCACTGAACCGCTGCCGTTCCACTTTCGTCAGCCTTTTGGTCTGTTGAAGAGACACATACTTCGAGTAAATTTATGGGTTAGTTGATTCATGTTTATACATGATGGGACATTGAGACTGGGGAGCTCAGTACACTTTGTACACGAAATTACTAGTTTAAATGTATATTCCTCTACTGTCTAATGTCACTGTTCATTAACAGTGGCTCCACACGTTGTGACATGAATTAGACGAAATTACTGACAACATGGGCACTATTTTCTCTAATACATTAGAAGCTGTTGCCCCCATCAAATTGAAAAAGGTTAGAGAAAAACGTACTGTGCCATGGTATAACAGTAATACTCACTCTCTCAAGAAAGTAACTCGTAGTCTTGAACGCAAATGGAGAAAAACTAACTTGGAAGTTTTTAAAATTGCATGGAAAAACAGTATGTCCAGCTATAGACAGGCTCTAAAAACTGCTAGGGCAGAGCATATCCACAAACTCATTGAAAATAACCAAAACAATCCAAGGTTTTTATTTAGCACAGTGGCTAAATTAACAAATTACCAGACGCCACCTGATTCAAATATTCCACCAACGTTAAATAGTAATGACTTTATGAATTTCTTCACTGATAAAATAGATAACATTAGAAATACAATAGCGAATGTAGATTCTACAGCGTCTAACACTTCAGTTTCATCCATCGCACCCAAAGATAAACTGCAGTGCTTTACAAATATAGGACAGGAAGAGCTAAATAAACTTATCACTGTATCTAAACCAACAACATGTTTATTAGATCCTGTACCCACTAAATTACTAAAAGAGCTGTTACCTGTAGCCGAAGAACCGCTTCTCAATATCATTAACTCGTCGTTATCTTTAGGTCACGTCCCAAAACCATTCAAGCTGGCGGTTATTAAGCCTCTTATTAAGAAACCAAAACTAGATCCTAGTGTACTGGTAAATTATAGGCCTATTTCAAATCTTCCATTTATGTCTAAAATATTAGAAAAAGTTGTGTCTGCTCAATTGAGCACCTTCCTGCATAAAAATGATCTGTATGAAGAATTTCAGTCAGGTTTCAGGCCCCACCATAGCACAGAAACTGCACTTGTTAAAATTACACATGACCTGCTTTATGCGTCAGATCAAGGCTGCATCTCATTTCTAGTCTTACTTGATCTTAGTGCTGCGTTCGACACCATAGATCATGACATACTCCTAGATCGATTACAAAACTATACAGGTATTCAAGGGCAGGCTCTAAGATGGTTTAGATCCTACCTGTCCGATCGCTACCATTTTGTTTACTTAAATGGGGTGTCATCTCATTTATCATCAGTAAAATATGGAGTGCCACAAGGATCCGTCCTAGGTCCCCTTCTATTTTCAATATACATGTTGCCCCTTGGTAATATTATTAGAAAATACGAAATTAGCTTCCACTGTTATGCTGATGATACTCAGCTATATATCTCAACGAGACCAGATGAAACTTCCCAATTATCTAAGCTAACAGAGTGTGTTAAAAATGTAAAAGATTGGATGACAAATAATTTTCTCCAATTAAATTCGGATAAGACAGAGATATTAATTATTGGACCAAAAAACACCACACAGAATCTTGTAGATTACAATCTGCAGCTAGACGGATGTACTGTTACTTCCTCTACAGTCAGAAATCTGGGTGTTATATTGGACAGCAATTTGTCTTTTGAAAATCATATTTCCAATGTTACAAAAACTGCATTCTTCCATCTTAGAAACATTGCCAAGCTACGAAACATGTTATCTGTTTCTGATGCAGAAAAGCTAGTTCATGCTTTCATGACCTCTAGACTGGACTATTGTAATGCACTTCTAGGTGGTTGTCCTGCTTCGTCAATAAACAAGCTACAGGTAGTCCAAAATGCAGCAGCTAGAGTCCTTACCAGGTCAAGAAAATATGATCATATTACCCCAATTTTACAGTCTCTGCACTGGCTACCTATTAAGTTCCGTATCAGTTACAAATTATCATTACTTACCTATAAGGCCCTAAATGGTTTAGCTCCTGCGTACCTAACTAGCCTTCTACCACGCTACAACCCATCACGCACCCTAAGGTCACAAAACGCTGGACTTTTGGTAGTTCCTAGGATAGCAAAGTCCACTAAAGGAGGTAGAGTTTTCTCACATTTGGCTCCCAAACTCTGGAATAGCCTTCCTGATAATGTTCGGGGTTCAGACACACTCTCTCTGTTTAAATCTAGATTAAAAACGCATCTCTTTCGCCAAGCATTCGAATAATGTATCTCTTAAATTGTGAGTGTAGTTGTATCTGCATTTTTATTCTTTAGCTTGGGTTAAACTAATTTTACTTCAGTTTCAGCAGCTATGCTAATGATGTCTCTATTTTGTTTCTATGTTTTGCCACGGGATGTAACTAGGATTTACACAAGCTCCAGTCTGGATCCAGAACACCTGAGAAGAGATGATGCTGACCCTCAGAGGACCCCAGATGACGCTAACCTTGAATCAACAAACAGAACTAACAAATATTGCTACATGTGTGACTGCATCATATAATTACTATTAATTAATAATATTGATAGTTCATCATCTAGCTGACTGCGTCTTGTATTATGATTTTTATTTTTCTAAAATCCTGTCAAACGTGCACAAACTACTAGCTACTACTAAATATTGTAGAAACATAATTTTCTGTAAAGTTGCTTTGTAACGATTTGTATTGTAAAAAGCGCTATACAAATAAACTTGAATTGAATTGAATACACTTGTAGGACAGGTCTATGGCAACTGAAGTTTAAAATGACTTCAATGGCTGGGGATTCAAAATAACACTTGGTAACCAACTTTAATTTCTCGACTTTAACAACAACTGTTGTTACAATATTTAGTATTTTTTGCAATTTAGTCAATTTTCTTTGACATTTAACTAGTTTAATGCGATCTACCCATGTAGGTCATGTTTCTGTGTCAGTCAGGCTAGCACTGGAAGAACATTCATATTAACTAATAAAGTTTTGTGGTTACGTTAAGAGTTGGGGGTTTGAAGAATGTTTTTATAGACCAATAATATCTTTCTCATTTCAGACAGAGGTTAGGGTTAAAGTAAAGTGGAAGGTGTTCAAGCTAAAAATAAAATAACATGAAGCAATTTGGGAGGTCAAAATTTGACATGAAATTATCCATATAATGTTTTTTTTTTATCTAAACTTGATGGGTCACTTGGGACAGAAGTTTCAGAATGGCACTGCATATTAAGTATAAACTGAGAATAAACACACCAGAGTTCTCTGACAAATCAAAACACAACTTACTAAATTACTGTTAGCAGCTATTCTCTGTTTTTAAAGTGCATAAAATCCATAAGCTGGCACACAGTCTATGCGAAAAGAATCTGTGCTACGCACATGGAAAAACTGACAGCGCTGTCTTCTTTCATAATTTTCTGCAAGAGAAGGAGGTAGTTGGCAGAAGTTGTTGGTCAAAACACATATGACACCCCAGAGTTTGTTTGCATTTCCACATCTGTCTCCCCAGACAGCTTAACCTGTCCCACGCATGACATTATGTCAAAGGCACAACTAGATGGTGCCAAGAATATGGGGGCCCCTTTCAGTCTCGGGCCCCTGAGACAGGTGACAGGTCAACCGGACCGATGACTGCCTCATGCTCATGTTTGTTAGTCTGTAACAAGCAAAAACACACTCAAATTGGGTGTTTTCATTTTTAAAACCGGTTTGTCCAGAATGAGTTCTAGTGTGAATTATGTTTATTGCTTTAGGTAGACAAGCCAACAGTTAGTGCAAAAATTTGAAATGCTTGGTGAAAAGGCTAATTTCAAGTGCTTAGGCTAATGGATAACATCTTTCTGATATAAATGAAACATCCAGAATGTGGGGCAAAGACAGTTGGTTATGTAACCCAGGCAGATGAGGACAATCATGACAGGTTTGGATGAAGTAGGTGGGAGTGAGGGGTGAAGAGTGCATGAGTGTGTTGAGAGTGCATTAATAAGAGTAATGTGGTAATATTGTACTGCAAAGACTGTAGAAAAGAAGATTCAGTGTCCTGTATGTTAGACAGAGCTGCTGAGGAATGCTGTTACATCTGTGACAACGCTATTTCAGGACGTACCCCGCTACAGTCCTGGAAAAACAGCTGTGTGAAATTTGCTCTCTCCTTCCCTCAGTTGCTTTCCCTACCCACAATTCCCCCCTTGGCTGTGGGTGCCAGTGCAATTTAGCACTAAACTAACCACTAATGGAAACACACTCAGAATGACTGCTTTGAATTTTATTTTTAATTGGCTTTCATTCAAAAAATAAAAATAAAGCTAACATCTTTTCAGTACAGTACTTTTGTACAGTACAGACCTTTGTATAATAATTTGTAGCCCAGTTTCCAAAATTAATGAACTAATGAATAAAACATTACATACCAAGCTACTGTTTGCAAGACTGCCATCAAAATTGGACTCAAATTTCAAGTCAAGTGCTTGTGAATCTGAATTAGATTTAACAGGGAAATCTGTGACCAATTCTAACTGTCTGATTAATCTACTAAGGAAAAAAATGATGCTCATGAAATCTATTCATCAGTTCTTTGTACTTTAGCAGGGTCTTTCCATCCAAGCTAAGAGTCTGTCTCACCGGGGTCATTTTTTCATAAAAGCAAAAATTGTCCTTGATACTTGGAATAATCTTATTTGCACATTTATCAGTCTTAAGTGTAGGAAACTCAGCACCAAAAGTCAACGCACCTGTTAAACACACTCATTATGCTACACAAAGCCCATGCAAACAAGAAAAGGTATTAAAATACACTATGAAGTGGTGTTTCCCTACATCAGCATGTCCAAAAATGCATAAACAGACAATATGTTAAACTGACTTGGAAATGCAGAATGTGTAATTGTAGTTTATGATGGCGGTTGTGACATCAAAGCATACATATAATGTTTTCCAGACGTGAGAAACAGCACACACATGCAATGTGCATATACAGCACAGATCATAAACTGGGAAGAATGGAGGATGTGATGTAGTATTGTTTGAGCATGTGTGTGGGTTAGAAAGTCCTTCTCTTTATCAGGAACAAGCGGTGTCAGCTCTAAGATACGCTTTTCTCAATACACTCTCAATGGATGCTGTGCTCTTTCACTGACTTCCCTCAAATGTGCCTGTGAAGAGAAATAGCATGCAAAAGAAAAGATAGCAACTGCCAAAAGGAAAGCTTTATCATATACTCTGTTGATTAGAAATTAAGAATAGAAATTTAAAATTGTTGTAAATGCTTCAGTGTTTAACCCAGTAATCTCAGATAATGATATGTGGAAGAATTTGAATATAACAGAATTTGATTCTGATTGTTTTGACCAGCGGCATTTACTATACTGATATTCAAAAGCTTCAAGGGCAAAACAGGCACACAAACATTTCTAAGATCTGCTTTGATTTTCAGCGAAATTATTCAAAAATAATCCTTGAATATTTGGGCCAGCAACAGGAAAGAAGATGTGCAAAGTGCAATGTTTTCACACAATTTGAACACTTGTTTTATTGGTATAGGAAGCACTAAGAAGATAATGTCATTCAATCTTGCACAGTGGACTCATATTTTTGTCATTTGAATATATATTAAATGCCTTAAACATAAATGCTAATTATTTCATAGCCACACTCTAGTTAACCTGGAGAAATTTCCTGTCTGGTACATGTATACCAAGCAACAGTTACCAAGTCTGTGTAAGTCCTCATATTACATGGGTCATCATACTCCACATCTGCTCTTTGGCCAGTGTATTCTTAGCCTACATTGGAGAGCATTGAATATTTGGCCATGTGTGTCACTCTTACTTAATTAGTGTTAGGGTGTTCATAGACCCTTCACTTTCCTCTGTGGATTTTAATATGACTGAAGGCCAGGATATGAAGATAACATCTATAAAGATGAACTAAATAATGTTTAATGCCACCAGACATTCATTACATAGCAGAATAAAGATAAACCGCTGTCTAGGAGATGATGTTTTTCTGCATACAAGCCACAAAAAAGACTGTCATCACTTACTCATTCTCATGTCATCCCAAATCTCTATATCTTTCTTTTTCCTTTTAGATGCTAATGTTACAGTAGGTGACAACATCACAAATTCATCTGAGGTTGAAATGGACTACAGCAAACTTCTCAGCTTCCTCTCTGGTATCTGAGATGATGAGACTGATCTCAGTGTAGGAGTGAAAGCCAAGTACTTCCAAAGATACCCGTGGTAATACATATATTTCCAGGCTCTGATCCACATGGTTGGACTCAGGAGGTTCAAGAGGGCTGGTAAGCTGCCAGATGGGTCACCTGAGATCTCAGTAGAATCCAGAGGTCCAAAAGAAGAATTGCATGCAGCCTAAACAAGCTGTAAAGCAGGGTCAGAATGACATGGGGCTGAGTACATGATGACAATTATTATACGACTGAACTATTCCATTAAACCTTCTGTCAGGCAGGATGAAGTTTGGCATGCTCAAGGAAGCCAGTGGAACAATGGAAGATTTCTCCATCACGTAAGAGACGAGTCAATCGAGAATTAGCAGACCTAATGCCTCACTGGAAGCTACCTCTCTATCTCCCTCCGCATTATGAAAGTCCAAGATTTATGGATCACCAAGACACCATGAACAGCCTCTTGCTGTAATACAAAACAGACTGTACGGTTAAAATTGAAAAGGTGGAAATGAGGTGTGGAAATATCTGCTCATTTCCCACAATGCTGGTGTGTTTGTCTGAACCAGACAAACCAGAACCAGATCCCGAGAAGCTCACAGATTGCACATTATTAAACTGAGGAATGGGTCTGATGCATGTATCTGACATTTACTGCTCAGAAAAAAAACATGTTTGAGCACTTCCAAAATATAATTACTGAGGCAGGACTGCACAATGCATGACAAGGTATAAAAAATAAAATAAAAAAACAATACAAAAATTACTTATTTAACTTTTAATACCAGTTTAATGAGTAAATAAGTAAATTCATTAATTAACATTTAACCAATATAAGCAAAAAAAAAAAATATATATATATATATATATATATATATATATACACATATATACATATATAAAGTATATAAAACATATATATATATATATATATATATATATATACTGTATGTATTTCAAACATAATCTTGTGACAATGATGAACTTATATTTATAGTGCTTACAAACATTACTCAAATTATGTGAAGAATTAGGATCATTTGATTAATATACCTGATAACGTACTACGGTTCATGTACTGTTTGTATTCCCTTGGCTTTCATAGGAGCTAATAACACATTCTTTATGATATATTTTTCTCCAAAAGTTTGTGCTTCAAAATGATAGTAAGTTTATTGTGCTCGAGGCGTTGGTGTGACTCATTCCTCTATACTAGTCGAGTATGTCCGTCCTGCCTGAGGGAAGGGAGGCTGTCTGCTGGTTGTGTGGAATGTCTCATTAAAGCAGCATCTCGCTCATAAAGCTCTCAGATCTATAACAGGGACTGGGGATCCTGCACATCCAGATCTTCCTTATTATAGGATTTCACTGGAGCCTCTGGCAGCACTTGGACTAGATTACCACATACACCTGAATAACAGCTAAAGTCAGAGCCAGCAACAAAAAAACATCCATCAATAGAATGGTAGTTCATTTTTATTATAGAAGCATGGAGTAAATCAGCAAACCATGAGATGCTGCACTCTGAGAAGATGGACATAAAGTGTTTGATCATACTTAGCGTAAATCAAAGGGTTTTTCTTTGGCAGCTGCAGGCTGTTAAATGACTGGCAGAACCATAAGGGTTTATTGTTTTCCAACAGTAAAATGAAAAAAAAAGCATATATTTCAGGAAGCATCTATTTACTACAGTACTGAGGGAAAGTTTTAAGTTTAGTTCTTTTTATTCCGGCCCAAGACCAGCAACCTGGAGCCAGTGAATATGAATATAAGCTGGAAATCATTTTGACAGACATATAAAATGACTATGTGCATCTAATTAGTTAAATGCATCTAAAATACAGTGCTCTCCAAAAGAAAAATCTGTTTTATTTTGTGTTGGCTTTAAACCAAAAAGAGACAATATTAACTATGAAAACATATTTTATTGAATAAAAAAAAAATTATTCAGAATACAGAAAACTGCGGACACCCGTACATGGCATGCAGGAAAAAAATAGTAAGCTAAATCATGCGCATTATTTACTATTTAGTTCCCTCGATTTATAAATTGTGTGCAAGATTTAATATTTAGTTCCCTTGAATTAGTAAATTGTGCACACAATTTAGCAAATCGAGGAAATGAATTAGTAAATCGTGTGCATGATTTAAAAAAAAAAAGGTTTTATTGCATGTCATGTGGAGGGCTCCGTAGAAAATCCTGGGGGAAAAAATTAATAAATAAAATCTGGTTTGCAACAGCAAATCAGCTCAGTCTCATTTTTTCCAACAAGGAAAACTATTTATATTAAACTAATTATATTATACTGTAAAGTAAAACTGACTTAATACTCTTCCAAAAACTAACATATATGTTAAGTCTATATCACAGAACTAATGAGGCATCTTTGTCTTGCTGTATATTATAATAAAAACAGAATATCATTAGTTACTTCAATGAACTTATGGCAAGAAATGCAGATTTATGTGGATATTTACCAAATGCTTACTTTGAAACAAGGGTGTTTCCAAACTTTTGGAATGCACTGTTGATGACACCATAATAATACACTGATTCAAATGTAAAAAAATCTAATTAGTGCTCAAATTATTGCACGCCATGTGGACAACAAATTTCTAAGCAACCACTGAATAATATAATATAACCATTATGACATAAATCTTTTTTTTTTTTACATACATTTACACACTTCCAAAGATTTAAAAGTACCTCTATCTCATCCCTAAGTGTCATATAATAGAGTTTGAACAAGCGTCACCACATGCATGGCCCACAGTGGCAATACCAGTTAATGATATAAATCTGTAACAAACTGACAGGATGACAAATTACTCGCATTCATTTCTAAATCATTTTCCATCACACTATCAATCCACAGAGAATGAACCATGACTCATAGTTCTAATATACGCAGGGCATGTGCAATAAATCTTACAAAGCAATTACACACTGGCAGTGTATGCTGCTGATGATCCGGGTAAAACACTATATGGAAACAGACGACTAACCTGATGGAGTGCTTCCATCCCTTATAATGCTGCTCTATGTTCTGTAAGAGCAAGATAACAATTAAACACTCCTTTCCTACACAGCATAATGAATTACTCAAATAAATATGAAATGCTAGAGAACAAAGCCACATATTATTCCCTAGACACTTACAGTATCTTTCTTAAGAGATATATTGTGTTGCTTTTTATGTTTTTTTCCAGAAGCCTACTTATTCTGTTATAATTTGCACCAAAAACAGTCATAGTTGTGTAAATAATTTTCCATTTCCCTCTCTCTGACTACACTGAACACTATTTTTTTTTTGACTGGAAATGACAGCACTAAGTGTCAGTGCCGATGTTATGAGACTTAATGAGATTCAGATTTAAATCCAATGCCAACATACAGTTTATCTTTACATGAGGGATCATAAAGGTCAGGTTTATCTCAGTTTGAACTGTCACTAATGTAATCCATATAAATCAAAACACTTTTACTACAGAGCACTGACGCACTCAGCAGCCGAAATTTACCTCTTATAACTTATTGTGCTCAAGTCATGTCATGGAAGGATCATAATTACAAGATGAATTTTCTGAGTTGGACTTTCTGTGCCAAATAAAGAACTATGGAGGAAACATAATGATATTGATCATAAGTTATTAAGTAATTGTGAATGTTGACAGTATAACTTGTTTGATGTAGAATATTAACTCTTTTAGCTGGTTTATGAAACTACAAGCTTGTATAACTTAAAGCGCTTAAAGGGAAAAAGAAATTGGCCACTGCATACATTTTTTTTTGAAACACGCATCAAATCTTAATTATTGAGCTCATAAATGCAAACTTCCGTTGAGCACTTGAACACAGCATGAGATTATTTCGAAATCAACTGGAAGCTCATTTTGCAATTAACATTTCATGTGGGATAAAAAAAACTAATAAAATTAAATCTCTTAATTCAAGACTAATTGCATTGCAAACCTCTGTTTGGGATTCATATGTTTGTCATATTGTAATGATATCTCCCAAATGAACATGCTTTAGTACACTGCTCTTGACCTTGAGTTAATAAGAACGAATGAATCGTGACTCATCATGCTGGAAATGAAAAGTCAGATCAATCACATTGCGGGGTATAATATTCTACACAGTGTGCACTGGTTGCATAATACACATTTAGAGTAGTACTGTGCTGTAGTAGGTTGTGTATTGCATGCATATACACATTTAGATAATGTGCACAGAAATGCACCATAGAAATAGTATGCTAGTATTTTGTCCCTAAAGGTATACTGTAGTTCACCCAAAAAATGAACTCGAAAAAACATATTCCATCGTGTTGATGGAAACAGTGGACACATTATTCTTCTTCTCCACACATGAAAGAAAGAGAAACACTACATGTTTGGAATGACGTGAGGGTGAGTGAAATTTCTCTTTAAGAGTGCTAAACCACAAAATTAAAGCTCTGGTAACAGTAATATGCCAAAGCAACCCATAAACTGTGTCATTCTACATGTTTGTTTAGCCATTGACTAAACAATATATCAGAGTTCGGCTCAGATTTAACTTACATTATGAATCTAGTGGGATCATGTCTTCTAATTTGGGTAACAGATCTGAATGTGAACTCTCAGCCTCCATCGAAGACAGCTGCTGTTGTTTAATTATACAGAAACAAAACAGTGAGCAGCCCTACAAAAGGCCGAATGAATGTGTGAACCGTACAGAGGACTGCAGGGTGTGTGTGTGTTTGCATGTGTGGGGGCGTGTGTAAACTGTATGCATGTGTCTAAGGACAAGTTTGCGCAGCTGAATTATTACATGCTGTAATTGTATTGCATCCTGAATGACGTAAACCTTCTAATCTAATATTTTAAAACTACTTATCATCTGATCTAATCCAAGCTGACTGAAACGCATTTCTAAAAAACTTGATTTCCATATAATTGTGACTTGAAATTACTTTGTAAAATTAAAAAAATGTTGGCAATTAAATTTGAGTCTGTGAATCAAATTATTACAAATTGTGTACATTTTGAGTACATCACATATTTTCTAGTAACTGTTCTAGTAACATTTATGGACATTAGTATCATATTTTTTTATTCTGTTTTGGCAATACTACTAGGGAGGCACAAAAATATGCAAAAATAACCATTTAACTCATTAATTTAGCACAATTATTTAAGAAAAAAAGTGTTTTTAAAAAACACTATTATATGCACTCCTCCAACTACATACAATATGAACAACTATACAAGTATTGGATAACTAATCTCATATCATATGTTCAATCAAATTATTTTATTAATAACCATATTTAAAATATTGCTGGTATATTGAAAAGGCCACACAATGTTTGAGGATCCAGATATATGACAGCTTTTTCTTCTGACTCATCTGAATTTACAAAACCCCTTGTACTTAAATACTCATGCTACTGTAAACGAGTGACCAGTGGATGACTACAACAGATCTGATGTAATCTCAAAAGACACACAGAGGTCAAAAGTGTTTAAGTCACTACATAGAAATGCACAGTGTCTCAGAGTCTATGTATAAAAGTTGCACATAAAAAGTCTCAAAAATTCCTCATTCCTTTAACGGCCATGCACGAATGTATTTTTGTCAATGGTGAGGAAGGGAGTGTTGATTTATAAAATGGTTATGCAACGATGACAATGGTATGCATAGCCTACTTAGCTTATGTTATCTCATTTACACAGACTAACATATCTGTAGCATGACTAAAACCAGCTGAGAACTACTGCTGGGCACCTGCACCAAACACAGCTTCGAAACAATTTAACGGAGAAATTAAAATGGAGATGTATTGTTTTGAGAGTTTGCCATTCTAAGCATCAGTCACTGTAACTAAGACTGTTTACATATGTAGTTCAAGTCTCTTGGTTTGCTTAGCAATCACACTGTCATTTGCAACACAACATGTGCATAAAAAAATGCATAAGGAAGATATACTTGCAACCTGACCAGACAGCTTTTTTTTAATGTCTTTTTCGTAAACTTACCAGAGCCAGGTATTACTCTGTTGCACACAAATAATGATCTGCTTCAAGGAATCCCATTTGCACTTTCCATAAAGCAAAGATACTAAAGCAACACATCATAACATCTTCCAGAAGAAAATAATTTTTTTATGCTGGACATGGGTGAAAAATATAAGACCACAGGTTCTGTAGTAGTACAGATAGTCAGGATCCAACGCTGGCCAACACTGAGATACCGTCAATAGCAAATCTACTGTATGGAAATCCTACATTCACCGTTTGTAGGGCTGGGGGTTTTTTATTTATTTTTTTAGATTTTATAGATTAATTTGAATTTCATGTTTTGCCACAATTTTATTTTTTATAAATCGATTTTGAATAGAAATATTACCAAACATTAGAATTAGACACTTTTGACAATATTTAAATGATAACAGTAAAAAGAAAATGATTAACCGCCCACGAGTGACCCGCTTTGTGAAGAACCATAAGTAGAATGCGCTTTTGTGTTGACAAAAATGCGAAGCGGGCTGTGGAATAGGAAAAAATGCAGGAAGATGGGGGTTGAACTTCTTTTAACTTGAGCGCCGCATTTTTAGAAAGCCATTTCATGCATGAGATGCTGCAAGAGACGCGACCGCAACAGTCAAACCCGTCCAGATTTAAGAAGAAAAACAGCGGAAAAGCAGCTTAATCTAATAAAAAAACCTTTAAAGAACTACTTCTGTATTCCCTGCATCGTGGTGGCAGGCTGAAAGCTGCTGTTCATTGTTTTTACAGAACATTTATAGTTAATAATAGTCTACTGGTGTTAAACCTTCAGTCATTTTGAATTACCTTGGCTTTTGAGAATTTTTTTTTAAGCATTTTCTTTGTATTATTTATGTATTATTGTATTTTTTAAGACAAGTTTGTACAAGATGTAGTTGTAGTTCATGCATCTTTTCTACAAAGATATTTAACAAGTGATTTGTTTAACATGTGTGGTGCACTTGGAATATATATTTTTTTAACTAGACAAAAAAGTGTTGACAAAAAAAAAAAGTTACTTGAATCACATTGTAGTTACATTTTCAAGTTGACTAGTTATAAATCGTAAAAATGTAGAAATGGTCAAACTTTCTTAAAAAAAAAAAAATTCGCCCAGTCCTGTCGCTAATCCCATTGGCTCCTCACTGACACGTAATATCTGGAAAATGTCCACGTCGGAGGACACTTTGAATTATCACACCATTTCAGAGAGGAAGACGTACGGAAGTTTTAAGCGGCCATGCATTATAATTTTTTTCCTCCTTGTTTTCTCGTTATAATGACTTAATTTTCTCGTTATCTCGACATAATGAAAGTTGTTTTCTTGTTATAATGACTTAATTTTCTCGTTATCTCGACATAATGAAAGTTGTTTTCTTGTTATAATGACTTAATTTTCTCGTTATCTCGACATAACGAAAGTTGTTTTCTCGTTATAACGACTTAATTTTTTTTTTGTTATCTTGACATCACAAAAGTTGTTTTCTCGTTATTCCGACTTAATTTTCTTGTTATCTCGACGTAACAAAAGTTGTTTTCTTGTTATAACGACTCAGTTTTCTCGTTATCTCGACATAACGAAAGTTGTTTTCTCGTTATAACGACTTAATTTTTTTAGTTATCTTGACATCACAAAAGTTGTTTTCTCGTTATTCCGACTTAATTTTCTTGTTATCTCGACGTAACAAAAGTTGTTTTCTTGTTATAACGACTCAATTTTCTCGTTATCTCGACATAACGAAAGTTGTTTTCTTGTTATAACGACTTATTTTTTTTAGTTACCTTGACATCACAAAAGTTGTTTTCTCGTTATTCCGACTTAATTTTCTTGTTATCTCGACGTAACAAAAGTTGTTTTCTTGTTATAACGACTAAATTTTCTTGTTATCTCGACATAACGAAAGTTGTTTTCTCGTTATAACGACTTAATTTTCTTGTTATCTCGACGTAACAAAAGTTGTTTTCTTGTTATAACGACTCAATTTTCTTGTTATCTCGACATAACGAAAGTTGTTTTCTCGTTATAACGACTTAATTTTCTTGTTATCTCGACATAACAAAAGTTGTTTTCTTGTTATAACGACTCAATTTTCTCGTTATCTCGACATAACGAAAGTTGTTTTCTCGTTATAACGACTTAATTTTTTTAGTTATCTTGACATCACAAAAGTTGTTTTCTCGTTATTCCGACTTAATTTTCTTGTTATCTCGACGTAACAAAAGTTGTTTTCTTGTTATAACGACTCAATTTTCTTGTTATCTCGACATAACGAAAGTTGTTTTCTCGTTATAACGACTTAATTTTCTTGTTATCTCGACGTAACAAAAGTTTTTTTCTTGTTATAACGACTAAATTTTCTTGTTATCTCGACATAACGAAAGTTGTTTTCTCGTTATAACGATTTAATTTTCTTGTTATCTCGACGTAACAAAAGTTGTTTTCTTGTTATAACGACTCAATTTTCTCGTTATCTCGACATAACGAAAGTTGTTTTCTCGTTATAACGACTTAATTTTTTTAGTTATCTTGACATCACAAAAGTTGTTTTCTCGTTATACCGACTTAATTTTCTTGTTATCTCGACGTAACAAAAGTTGTTTTCTTGTTATAACGACTCAATTTTCTCGTTATCTCAACATAACGAAAGTTGTTTTCTCGTTATAACGACTTAATTTTCTCTAAGAAGTTACAAAACTGCACCAGCAGGTGGCACTATAGACCTGAATATAACTGATGGGGTGTTGTACACTATCCACTTTACTGTACGCGGACCTTCCTTGTGATCGCTATAATTTGTGCAGTATTGTAGTACTGCCCATAATTTCACAGCTCTCTTTTAAAAACACCAGTGTTTAAAGGAACAGTTCACCCTTAAATGCAAATGCTGTCATCGTTTACTCATTCTCCACTTGTACTAAACCTGTGTGTCTTCCTTCTATTAAACACAAAAGAAGATCATTTGAAAAATGTTGGTAACCAAAAAGTTGACAGTCAACAGAGAAAGAAACTTATACAGGGTTGGAACAACTTGAGTAAGTAAATGAGGACATAATTTTAATTTTTGAGTAAACTATCACTTTAATCATTAAATGAGACACCTGAAGACAGAAGAAGAGTATTTCCCTGTGTTGGTGTCTGGTTTGCACAGTCTTGCTGATATTAAGCAACAAGGGCAGGGCAGAGTCATAGTGTGTTTAAAGTACAAACAGGTGAAAAGGTCTCATGTAACCACCAGGAAAAAGACTTTAAAGCCATGTATGCATGTACAACAGATACAGTTTGAAGATACTGTGTGTTCACATATTAACCAATGTCAAGATACAGAAAACACTTTTAGATCTACATTACCATTCAAAAGTTTGGAATAATTAAGGTTTCTTAATGTTTTTGAAAATATTTTGGTCACCAAGACTGCATTTGATCATAATACAGTAAAAGCTGTAATATTGTGAAATATTACTACAATCTAAAAGAGCTGTTTTCTGTTTTAAAATATATGGCAAAGCTGAATTTTCAGAAGCCATTACTCCAGTCTTCAGTGTCACACGATCCTTCAGAAATCATCCTGATGATTCGGGGCACAATTATTATCAGATATTACTGGCGCTCATTTATTAATAATGGTTCTTATGATTATCCATGTAGAAAAACCTTTTGGTGCTTAGAAATTCCAATAAACAGTGTTTATTTGAAACTGATTTCTTTGGAAACATTATACGCACCGCTTTCATTTTCATTGAGATCAAATAAATGCAGCCTTGGTAAACATAAGAGACTTCTTACATGAACATAAAAAAAAAACTTTTGACATTACAATTTCTAAGTGTAATTAGTTGTAATGTTGCAGTCTGAAGGTCAAAAGCAATATAATCTCCAAGATGCCCATAATTATGAATATGAAGTATCTGATGCCAATGAAAGATGATATTAAGATAAAGTTAATATCGACTCCAAAGCCAGTCACACAGAATGTCGGCATGAGCGCTGTTAATGTCGTCTGCTGTCACTCTCATGTCTGGTGGTGATAGCACCTCAATACCTGGCTGCTCATACTTTCATGTGAAATACATGAATGCAATCACAAGCTTTGTGCCTCAGTGGGTGACCACCACCATCACCGTCAAAGGAAGTTGTAAATAAGAGGAATGTTGCACCACTGAAACAACTATACAGACAGTCAGATATTTTTTTGGACTTATTATCTATATTGTTTGAATAAGAACATTTGTCCATAGTTGATATAATTTGCCCAACCACTTTTGCTTGAAGGGAAGCCTATCATCACTAGGCCTGGAATGGCCAGTCATTCAGCTGAAAGGTCAGGTTGCAATATTGAATCCAAAACATGACTAAATCAACGGAAAGCTTATCATGTCAGAGCATGCATGGAAAAAGATGACATGTCATGCAATCAGCCCCTTTATCAAGCAAGATTCTCAGGGGAAGTGATGCACTTCCTGATATTGAGCATTAGGAATAAACTTCAGGTATGGAAGGTTTGTGGAAAATGGAAGATTTTAGTCTTTGGGTCATCTGCTTTATATATGCAAGTGTACTTATAATATATCGATTTTTACTTATAAGTTTCATATATAATACTTTATAATATATAATATGCCGGAATTGGACCAAATATGCTGATGGTACATCTGGTTTGCAGAGGCGTACAAAAAGTTTGTGCAATAAAATGTAATACTATTATAGTATGTTATATTTATTGTAACTTTTAAGAATACACTAGACAAAAAAATGATATAGAAACAATTTTCATTTAGAAATAGCTATTACATTTAACAAATGATTACAAAGAAACAGCAAGTAAGACTGAATTTAAAAGACTGAATTAGTATTTTCTTGTAAAACATAGCCTACTCCGATAATCTTTTTTCATTATTTATAATTATTTATTATTTATTTATTTTTACAGTGTATAGCAATAGCAAGCTAACAGACATAACATTCATAAAACCGAGGGACCTCAAAACCTCAGTCTCATTGTGAGAAGTCACATAGAAATCAAAAAGAGAAAAGCAGGATATAATCTCACTGTTGCCTGGGAAAAAAAACTGATATGCTGAACAACTGATGCCACAATAGAGCTTCAGGCCACCGCCTTTGTGTGAGAAGTCCCTGGAATGACGAAAAAAGGAAGAGTGTAATGTGTGGCGAAGCAAGGCACGCCTCGGCCACCTAATGATGTGTTGAATGACAAACTTTCTTTTTACCAGCTGTTGTTGCCCTTTATCCTTTTATGAATGCTTTTCATGTCTGGCTTCATTGGAATAAGTGGGATAAAGGGTGTGAAATGAGAAGGATCAGCTGAAATCCACCTGCTGTGTTGAATTACAATGGGTTGTAATCAAGCCATCAGAATTGTGACTTTTGTGCGCTGCTATGTATAATCACACAGTTATTAAGGAAAAGTATTGACTTTAAAAATATGTTTAAAAATTAGTTAGAAAATTAGTTACATTGAAAACTAGGCACTGAAGTAGGGTGTGAAAAAGTTTTTCTTGGGAAACTCAAGAAACATTCGGACTGGTTATTAAATGCTTGCAAGCTTGTAACTACTTATGCAGGCTGCAGCTCAGAAAACTGATGAATGCTTGAGAGGGAATAACTTTTTCTGAGTTAATCCACCTTTAAAAGACACAGACCTGCAGCTTCTTTTGTAATGCAATTGCAAATATATATTATGTACTTAGCTATAAATAAGATCTATTGGTGCTGTGCTATTGAAAAATAGACAGTTACTTAAAAAAAAAACTAAATACAAAAATTATTTGGACATGAATGGACAACAAGAACAAATACAAGAATATATATGTTTACACTATTGGTAAAAAGTTTGGAATAATTATAACTATGATTTTTTTTTTTATGTTTTGGAAGAAGTCTCTTCTTATGTTCACCAATGCTGCATTTATTGATAAAAAAAGTAGCGGCTGCTGAAAATTCAGCTTTGTCGACACAGGAACAAATTACATTTTATAATATATTCAAATAGAAAACAGTTATTTTAATCTGTACTGATACTATTTCATAATATTACTGTTTTACTGTATTTTTTTTTTATTAAATAAATGCAGCCACCATGGTTAGCATAAGAGAATCAGAAGATAAAAAAAAGTTTTAATTTTATAAAACTCGGCTTTTAGTTGTGCAAAGTTTTTATGAATTCATTCAATCAAACCAACTACACAACTGGCTGAGCTTAAGCTAGCTATGAAAACACCATCTGTTACACACTTTTACATACTCCCACCCTCCCCACCCCCAATCCCCCCCTACCAAGTTCTGGGCCTAATAGATTCTTTCCATCCGGCTTGTCAATTACATTCTATCTCTATCCAGCCCGACCACCTGACAGACATGCAATCACCTCCATCTCCACCCATGTGCCCCCCTCTAGAGGAAGCAGAATATCAGACCCCACAGCTGAGCCACGTGGACCTATGAATTAGACAACATGACCACAGCATGCTCTGCTTCTAATCAGCGAGCAGCAGCGACGAGGCGACATAGGCATGAATGTAAACAATCAGGTTAATAAGTTTATACATTTAAAAGACAAGTTAAAAATGTATATTTACTTTATCAGACCATGGTTTAGAAGTAAACAAATCATATTAATTATATTAATATTTTAAGCACACTTAAGATGTACATAATTTTATAAATATAATATCTATAATCTACATTTTCAATAGTGAGCACATACACACTCCTGGTCAAAAGGAATAATTGCAAAACAATTCAGATTTTTTATTATTTTTGAAGAAAAACTATTATGCTCACCAAGACTACATTTATTTGATCAAAAATACAGTCTTCTATTTTAATATATTTTCAAATGTAATTTATTCATATGATGGCAAAAAAAATTCTAAGCTGCCATTTCTTCATTCTTCAGCGTTACACGATACTTTAGAAATCAGTATATATATATATATTTATTTATTTATTTATATGAATAAATATTATTTTAAATACACATATTATATGCATAAACAGAGAACTTTTACCCAAAATCAGAAAATAAAAGAAACCTTTTCAACCCAATTTTAATGTATTAATAAAGCACTTTTCATAATAATTATAAAAAAAAAAATTGTGCAAGTAAAAGCCTACAGCTCTCTAGACAAAATTATTCAACATATATACAACACTAGTCATGGGGTTTTAAACACACATTTAAGGCCATTCCTACACATGCGCTGAATGAGCAGAGGTGTCAAGCTCTGGATTAAGATACTCTTATCCTTGATCTCCCCTCATGAAAGAGAGATCGCTAGCAGTCAATCCCATTACCTGCATTAAGTCTCAAAGCAAAGCTCGTCTCATTTTTACAGAGTGTGGAGCCATCCTCAGTGGTCACAAGCCACTGTCACCATGGCAGCTCTCCTCCACCACACGACCATTTAGCAAGGTAATTAAGCACTGCATTCTGGGTAAAATAAATGTTCTACTCTTTCAAAAAGATTAGCTCATAGAACGCACCACAGGCAGTAAATGGCACAATCGAAGGTGTGATGAGCAGGCGGAAAAATGAACTGTGGGATAAAGGGTTGCTGAGGAATGGCTTTCTCAGATAAAACTGTGAGGGGAAAACAAGCTCTCTGTGAATGACCCGGGGCTGGCCATCTGGGAAAGTCACACAAACACTTTCCTGCCCATTTAAAAGATTAACAAGCATCCTTTTCTAACGAGACAGACAACATGTCCTGCAAGTACAACAAAAGAGTCCAAGTGCTATTGACAGCACTGTCATCAGCTCAATCAATCCCTCCACTAAAGCTACACTTACTGTGGTTAACCCAAAAATTCTGTCATCATTTATACGTAGCTGTTCCAAGCATTGACGGTAGCCACTGACCTCCATAGTATGAACCAGCAACTGTTTGGTTACCAATATATTTCAAAACATCTTCCTTTGTGTTCAACAGAAGAAAGAAACTGATACAGGTTTGGATGAACTTGAGGGTGAGTAAAACTATTGAACATAGAACTATCCCTTGTTTTTTTTTTTTGTTTTTTTTTTTACTCAAATCCAATATTTTGCTACATTTGCCTGAATGCATCAAGTAAAATGAATAAAAAAAATAGCCAAAGAAGCTTTCATCAGTAATTTGCAGATCACCGTGTTGACAGCAGTTTTGTACAAGAAACGTGCCACTGGCAATGAATGATGATGATTGTAATGTGCATCTGCAGAGTGATGAGTGAAGTTAAAGAAATACATGCTGAGCTCTTTGTATAGTACTGTTTTTCAACTGGTTTTCTTACAGAGCATACATTTTGTGACGACCCAACACTATTTATCAAACAAAATAGTTGATCATAAACAATAATCAAAAATGCTTTGAAAATCTTAACTTTACACATTGTACACAGAGATCATTTTAATTAGAATGAGACGAAATATATAAATAACATACAGTTGTGGTCAAAATTGTACATCCACTTTGCAGTACCTGTAAAATGTTAATTATCTTACAAAAATAAGAGGGATCATACAAAATGTATGTTATTTTTTTACTGACCTGAATAAGATATTTCACATAAAAGACATTTACATATTGTCCACGAGAGAAAAAAAAATAGTTTAATTTATAAAAAATGAGCACATTCAAAATTTTACAAATGCTTGATACTTAATAATGTGTTGTTTCCTGCATGATCCAGAGCTGATATATGGATATATAGTTCATGAGTCCCTTGTTTGTCCTGAACAGTTAAACTCCCCGCTGCTCTTCAGAAAAATCCTTCAGGTCCCACACATTCTTTGGTTTTCCAGCATCTTTTGCATATTGAACCCTTTCCAACAATGATTTTGAGGTCCATGTTTTTACACTGAGGACAAGTGAAGGACTCATATGCAACTAACTTCACTATTGTTCCAGAAGTGAACACGATGCATGAACAGAATGTAGATTTAATGCATCTCAATGCATCTTGCGTCCTTCTGGAACTTCAGTGAGCATTTGGACTTTTGGTAATAGTTGCATGTAAGTCCCTCAGTCGTCATCAGCGTGAAAACATCTTTTGGCATGGGGACAGAAATGGGATACAAAATAAAAAGGTTTTTGCTCATAATTCTTTCTGACTAGATACTTAATCATCATTTGTTCACAGAGCTGACACTTCAAAGTTTACTGTTCAGGAATCAGAATTACTCAGACTGTTATGATAATAGAGATATATAAGCTCAAACATAAAAACAAAAATAAAAAATATTAAAAATATATTTTTTAAATGTATTAATACATTATTGATGTAGGATATGAGTTTAGGAACAAAGTGTAGCTAAAGCCACACGTCTACCAAAGCTTCAATTGAAATTTCATAATCCAATCTGTAAAACTGTGAATTTTATGAAATATTTTCTAAGGCCATGTCATGTGTATTTTTAGAGAAGGCTAATCTGATTGATTTATGGCACTTGTCATCTCTGTAAGATCTCACATGTAAACTCTCATATGTGCTCTATCTGTGTTTTTGGCTCTAAATAATTTCAAGAGTTACAAAGCCACCAAGCTGCAATCTCACTTCAGTCTCTGTATGCATTTAGCCCTTATTTATCAAAATTCTTACTATAAAAATACAACAAAACATTTTCTTACGACCTTACGTGAATTATTGTGACAGAAATGCATTATGAAGAACAAATGCTTTTAGTAGCATTAGAGCTAACGTTAGCATCAAGCTACATCAGACAATTTATGAAATTATTAGTACACTTTTACTCAAAACTCACTTTAAACTCCGATCAAGTGTTTTTAATAACTTCCTTTTGCGATCACGGGTGGAATTTGGTCGTTTACTGTTGTAAAAAATGCTGTTTATAACCTTTTACATCGCTGCACAAGTTAGCATTTCAGATGTACATTTTATATATTTTTTATAAAAATGTCCCAGATCTCAAGAAAATCTCATACCAAGCTTTACTATCGTAATCGCGGGTTTATTATTCAGATATTTCGTGTGTACAGAGGTGTATCAGTATTGTTATGGGCAGATAACAACAACCAGGAAGTGTACAGGAACCATGTGACACGATGTGGCGGTGTCCGGTTATGACACTCTAATGATTGACAAGCCGAAGGACCAATCAGAGTCTGTCTGACACACATCATGAGCACACAGCAGCACTGCCAGATAGTGATGGGAAGTTCGATTCTTTTCCGCGAACCGGTTCTTTCGGACGGTTCGATTCAATAAACCGGTTGAAAAAAACAGTTCACCGGTTCTTTTACGCTCAACGTAATGACGTCATTGGCGATGACGTAATGGCGTCACGACTATCAAAAATTCACATTTATAAAGTCAGTAATCATTACTTTAGTCAGTTAAAAACCTCATAATCATGAAAAGTTTACAATTAAGTTTTGCAACAACGCACCCAAATACAGTAAAAGCAATAATATGCATATGAGGATTTAAGTCTTGAAGATATAAAGTAAATAAATTAGGTGTCATCAGCGCAGAAACCACTATACATAAACCATTGCGATGTATTTGTCATTAAATGAACTTACGTTTCGCCAGAATGCCCCTTCATTCAAGCCCTCGGTTTACCCGCGCTCATAACATTAGCACAGAATCAGTTCAGAATCAAATACCAAAAGAATCAGTTCGGTTCAGACGCGCTGTGAGTCAGTCGGCTTCCCTCTGAATCACGCATGCGCAGTATCATCAGCTCCTCTGTTCTCAAAATGGACACGTCCGAAAGAAACGGTTTTGGTTCAGTGTACTGATGATCCGAAAACCGATGCAACCGGTTCTTGACTCGAGAACGAGAATCACTCTAACCGGCACGTGCTGCAGTGCTGCTCTACTCGTGTTCATGTTCTGTTTACTACAAACTCAATTTGTGAATGTGTCATCATTAACTATAAATACAGTACATATATTTCATAAATCATCCCTTATTCCTATTAAACATAGAGTCTTTAGAGTTCTTAATTATTGTCCAACTTCCCTGAAACCCCCTCTGGCCTATACATAATCTACAATATACAGATTAGAAACATTCATCTTAAAAAAAAAAAATTAATAATAATAATAATAATGTATATAGATCTTTTATCACACTTTCCGAAATACTTTACACGCATGCGCAGTAGCATCAATTCATCGGTTCTCAAATCGGACGCGTCCGAAAGAAACGGTTTTCGTTCAGTGTACTGGTGATCCGAAAACCGATGCAACCGGTTCTTGACTCGAGAACGAGAATCAGCTCATCGGTTCTCAAATCGGACGCATCCGACAGAAACGATTCTCAGTTCAGTGTACTGGTGATCCGAAAACCAATGCAACCGGCTCTTGACTCGAGAACGAGAACTGCTCCAGCAGAGGGCGTGTTCGTTCGTCATCTGGCTCGCCTCGGTGTTCATCTTGATCTTCAGTTCGGTCTACACAACAGTTCAGTCAGTGTCGGTTTGAGTAAATGAATTACCCCGGGATATTGGTTTATTCTGACTTGGTCTATAAATCCTTAATGACGCTGTTCAGTGAGTCTATGTGAACACAAATAAACCGCTGCTGACGTGACTGAATATGAAAGTGAAAGTGAAAGTGACATCCAGCCAAGTATGGTGACCCATACTCGGAATTTGTGCTCTGCATTTAACCCATCCGAAGTGCACACACACAGAGCAGTGATAACACACACACACTGTGAACACACACCCGAAGCAGTGGGCAGCCATTTATGCTGCGGCACCCGGGGAGCAGTTGGGGGTTCGATGCCTTGCTCGAGGGCACCTAAGTCGTGGTATTGAGGGTGGAGAGAGAACTGTACATGCACTCCCCCCACCTACAATTCCTGCCGGCCCGAGACTCGAACTCACAACCTTTCGATTGTGAGTCCGACTCTCTTAACCATTAGGCCACAACTTCCCCCATATGAATGAGTGGTAAATTTCTATTCAAAATGTGGCATAATACGGATTTATTATTTTGCACTCCTGACATAAATTACTAAATAACTGTCACTGCAACAATGTTTTATCAAAACATTGGTCAAATATCGAAGCTAGAGTCTATAAACTTTCCAAATCAAGTAATAGAGTGATGTTTAAAATGCTGTGAAAGTGAAACCATAATAAACTGGGGACATCACCGATCCTTGCACGCAAAGGGGTTAACATCATACAGTAATTGTTGGAAAGGGTTCAAATACGCAAAAGATGCTGGAAAACCAAATAATTTGAAAATAGCATACATTTTGTGATCTCTCTTATTTTGGTAAAACAAATAACATTTTGCAGATACTGTGTATGTAAAATTTTGACCACCACTGTAGCTATTTGTGTGTATATACATGTTCTATCTTGTCTTTTTTTGTCTGGTTTGTAAAGTATTCTTTAGAATAACATATGTGCTGCAGATTGGGCCAATTCATCTGTACTGTGAAGATAGCATGTTTTAGTATCCAAGTTTTTGCTGAAAAAAAAATGTACTTTATGACCCCAGCCAGGGGCGATTCTAGGGTCAGAGCTTTAGGGGTGCTGAGCACCCAATGAGCCCCAATGCCTCCACCCACCCTCTTTTCACACGAAAACAAAAAATATGTCTATTGAAAAATAACTTTATAATTTTAACATTGATTCAACTAACTCCAAAAAATTTTCTTTTTTTGAGACCTTTTCAAAACAACAGCTTAATTGTGAGAGTTCACACAGACAGCCCCCAGTAACAAACACAAAACCTTCTTCACTCAGCTGGTTTTCCTGACCGTTAACTCCATGTGCCTCCTTTTGTATCAACAGTCATCAGATTGGTTACATTAGATTCAACTTTATTGTCATTGAACAAAGTAACAGGTACGACAACAAAATGTAATTCATCTTCTGTAAATTATTTACAAATGGCCATCTCTAACATATCTGGATGCACGCCTGTCTGAACTTTCATAAACCAATATGTCATCAATAAATAATAATAAAAAACAAGCTTCATATCAAGAGTCATTTTAAATGTCTTTATTATTATTATTATTATTGGGCTTAGAAACTTTTTTAAATGACAAATTCCTTTCACAAGAGAAGCTTGTGAGTTTGAAATAAATAAATAAAAATAAAAGCAGGGGACCATTGACTTGATAAGTAATTTGATACAACAGCAGCGGGTTTGCATTATCTGTTACTTTAACTTAACTCTTTTCAGCAGAAAAAAAAAAACAAGACAGAGGTCATTATGGACTGTCCCTACTCTCTCACCTGAATCTGTATTTTTTCTTTTAAAGAATTGTCGTATGTCCATTGCTCACTGCCAGGCCACAGACACACACACAGACACACACACAGAGATAGAGAGAGAGAGAGAGAGAGAGAGAGAGAGAGAGAGTAATGCTAGGAGTTCAGGAGTTAAGCCTGGTTCAGGTTAAATCCTGTGTGTGATGAATGAATAAATACAGCAAAAGAAAAACATGAAACTTTATTTTATTGTCTAGTTTGATAGTCAGCCACAACTGAAAAATAACAGATATAAATCTAGGAATTAATAACAATTCTTTTAAAAAGCCACAGTGAGTGTTTTCAGTGATACGTCGTTTGTTTTCACTCAAAACGCCAGGGCTTCATGTTTCCATGACGACTGACGAGAAAAGACGCACGTGACGTCATGTTTACATGACTCCCGAGTATTAAATTAACGATAAACTTTAACAACAGATACACACGTACGCACTACACAGGTACGCAGTTTATTTGTCGCGCTTCTGTTTTTGTTTCACGCTCTAGCAGTTAATAAACAGAACTGCATGCGTCTTGCGGAAGAACATTGTAACCGGCGTTACTTCTCTCCGTTTATGACTATGGACGAGTCACCCAGGTCCTGTGCTACTCCACAGCGGCGTAAAATAGTCCGAAAATAAACACTTATTATAGATGTACCATAGATTATAGATGTATAGAACCACCATGGTGATTCAGGATACTGACTCCAGTATTCACCGATATGGTTTCGGAACTTAGTTGCATCACAACCGATCACAACACTACATCACGGGTTCTCACTCTGTGTGTGTTTCGCGCTGGATGACGGTCGTGCTGAGCGGTGCAGGTACAGAGGAGAAGTAGAAGAAAAGAGGATGACACCATTTGCTATGCGGGGATGTTTTCATTTTCCTCATTAACACCCACAAACTACGGAGTATGTGTAACACAGGTTAGAATTCAGCTATTTAAGAAACAGAAAGAAAATAATATAACTTTCAAATAATTATATTTCTAATAAAATACAGGATATATTTAAACAAAAAGCTTAATAACGTCATTGCAGTTTAAAATAATAAATTAATAAAATGACTAAATGCCTAATTAACATAATCACTCTGGACGGAGATTGCGCGTGACGTCATTGAGACGAGACGCGAAAGCAACGAGAGACACACACATTGCTGATCGCGAGAGGAAAAAGCTAAGATGAATTTGAGAACGTGATTGTCGATATTGCCGCTGATGATTGTTGATTGAGAACCCCTGTGAAATCCAATGTGGGTTAAAAGCATATGAACCCCGGATTTGGTCAGGTTTTTTTGGTGTGATTGGATCAAACCCTTCATACGATGAGATGGCGAGCCTCCCAACTGAATCTCTGTGAATTTGAGAAGTGCGGATGGAGTAAACCTGTGCGTTCCAATGGATTAGTGCTTCTACTGATCAGGTGGAATCCAGTTCATTGCATATATTCTGATCGGTAGGATCGGACTTTTCCTTAAGCGATCATTTTGCACCATTGACTGTTGAAACGAAGCTTTCATCTACACCAAGAGACTTTTGCACACACTAAAATATTTTTTCCACTTTGGATGACAAAGAAACATTCATTTATACACAGACTGAGAAGTTATTGACTTATATTGTTGGAATTATTTTCGAATTGTTTCAAATTGAACTATTGTGATATTATACTTTTATTATTTCAATGGTTTTAATTTGGGTTCATATTTTCTATGATCTTTTATATAAAGATAGAAAAACCCTAAATATAAGAAAAGCTCTTATTAAACTAACAGTTAGTAAAACTAAATATCTATAAACCAAAATAGAAACTAAACAACTGAAATATAAGTCGAAGACCTAGAAACAAATAGAAAGAAAAGCTAAACCTATTTAAATAGAGAGCAGAGCTCAAAGATAATAAAAAGAACAACAAGGGATTGAAAAGAACAATTATTTCATTTGTTTTATTTATTTTTCTTCTATTGTTGTTGTGGTTGTATTACATTTGTTTTTTTTATTATTACTTTTGCACTAACAAAATACATCTGAGTCATTTCCAGCTATTATCTGTGTCCTTGTGTGCCTTGATTACTTACCCTCCTGTAACGAACCTAGTCACTGGTCCAATATCAGGTGTCTAAAGTGACCTGTCCCTTAGTCAAGTAACTTTTTATGCTACAAAAGTGGCGAGCCAGCAGCCAGGAGTGGTATAGTTTGTAAATTTAAAAATTTTGAAGGGCACAAAAGAAAAAGAAAAATCAAACTAAGTGGTGCAAATAGAGTCAAAATGGAAGTTATTGAGCTTGAAAACATTGTAATTGAAAACTCGGTAATAATTAGTGGACTGACCGACACAGAAATTGACGAAGATCTAACTGACTTCCTAAACAAATATGGTCATATCCATAGACACCTTACCATAGACGATCCCAAATCGCCTTACCATAAAGAAGTCATCGTAGAGTATGGAAGTTGTTCTGCAATAGTAGCTCTCAAACCCCTGTTGCCCTACACTTTCAAGAGCCCACACGATGTTGCTTACCACATAAAGCTTCTATCAAATGTCTATACCTCAGCAGTAACTGAAAGTGCCACAACCCATTATTTTGCTGAATTGAAGAGGATAGCAAAGCTCAGTGGCAGAACTTTCGACGATCTCTTGAAAGAGCAGCTTCTTGCAAACGCGACTGATGTCGCTGACAATCCGGCTAATGCCAATGATCTTGAGTCATCTCAAATGACTGGTCACTCTTCCTCTGACATTCCGCTTCCAACCAAGCGAACTGAGCATTCAGATGAGAGACGAAACTCAGATACAGTCCAAAAAACTAGTACAGGAAGTTTTTCACCCACACTTGAGCCAAAAGATGTGAACCCACCTGAAGTCCAAAGGATGATCATTGAGCATATTTTGAAAAGTGATGGCGCTTCAACCTCTAATGCATCGATCAGGCTAAGAGTGTTCTCAGGCAAAGTTCCCCGACCTGTTGGCGAAGTTGATTATGACACCTGGCGGAACAGTGTAGAGTTAATTCTCCAAGATCCTTCACTGTCTGACTTACATCGTTCCAGAAAGATATTAGACAGCCTGCTGCCGCCAGAGTCAGAGATTGTTAAGCAGTTAGGTGCAAAAGCTTTACCTGCTGCTTACCTTGATGTCCTAGATTCTGCTTTTGACACCGTAGAAGATGGTGATGATCTATTTGCTAAGTTTCTGAACACGCTGCAGAATGCAGGGGAAAAACCTTCTTTGTACCTGCAACGATTGTACACCAACCTTCTCAGAGTGATGAAAAGAGGCGGTATTCCTGTTGATGAAGCTGACCGACAGCTCCTGAAACAATTCTGCCGGGGCTGTTGGGATGACACGCTAATAGCCAACCTTCAGCTTGAACATAAAAGGAACAAACCACCTCCATTTCCTGAGCTACTTCTGCAGTTGCGCAGTGAAGAAAACAAATACTTCACAAAAGAAAGTCGCATGAAGCAGCACTTAGGAGTGCAGAGACAAAGAGCCAGTTCCCATGTCGTCACTGCTAATCATCTTGATCTGAATCACAATGAAGTGTCAGAACATACAGAAGTTGCCGAATTAAAGAAACAAGTCGCTAAACTTCAGAGCCAGCTTGCTAAGCAGAAGAGCAAAACGACAAGACAAAGTGAATTGTCATCAAATGATGCTGTTCTTGAGCTAAAGCAGCAAGTTTCAGAGCTCCAGAGTCAGATGACAAAGCTCAGTGTACAAAAGAACTCTGAGTCGAAGAGCAATTCAAGTAAATCAAAGCAAACGCACACACAAGTTCGCAAAGACCCTCCTACAACTCACCATAAACAACCTCACAGGCCTAAGCCAGGCTATTGCTTCCGATGTGGCGAGGATGGACATGTTGTTTCAATTTGTGAAAATGACCCAAACCCGTCTCTTGTAACTGATAAGAGAAAGCAGTTGAAAGAACGTCAAGTCCTATGGGATAGTCAGTATGGTCCAAGTTCCTCAGAAACTTTAAACGCCGCCCAGCCCTGGTAGCGAGACGTACGAGGGCTGTCACTTGTCAGAATAGTCTCAAGAAACCAGTGAACATCAGCAACTTAAAGTCCCATGGTATAAACCGTCTAGTTGATCTACCCAAAGGATTAATTGGTACAAAATGCACTGCTCAAGTGAACATTGAGGGAAAACCTTGTTCTTGTCTACTTGACACAGGGTCACAAGTGACCACCATTTCCCATTCGTTTTATGAGCAGAATTTGCCTGGACTAAGCATAACTTCCCTAGATGACCTGCTGGAAATAGAAGCAGCCAATGGTCAAGCAGTACCCTACTTGGGGTTTGTTGAAGTAAAAATTGCATTCCCCAGAGACTTTCTTGGATCTGACGTTGAAGTGTCTACTCTTGCCCTGGTTATTCCAGAAACCGGAGGCACTGCTCAACCAAAGGTGCTAATAGGCACGAACACCTTGGATCTCGCATATGACAAACATCTTGAAAACGAATGATTCAGTCTGTCAAGCCGTCCCATTTGGTTACCGAGCTATAATCCAGACCATCGAGCACAGACGCCAACAGAAAGTAGACAGCAGCATAGGAATCGTTAGGCTTCCTGATGTTACCCCTACTGTTGTTCCTGCGGGTCAAAATGTTGTTCTTGAAGGAGTGGTGAGTGTAAAGGGACAAGTAGCTGAAAAATGGGCTGTGATGGAACCCCCTTCAAATTCACCTTTTCCAGGAGGATTGCTAGTTGCCAGTTGCTTACTCAACCTACCTCAGCATCCATTGCGTAAAGTTCCAGTGGTGTTGAAGAATGAGACAGAGCATGATATCATCATCCCTGGAAAAAGTGTGATTGCAGATATTCATGCACTGCAGAAAGTGATGTCGGACAATATTGTGCAAGCTGATTGTTCAGAGTCAAGTAGCCATGAAAAATCCACCAAAGAACTTTGCTTTGACTTCGGTGATTCCAGTTTGCCAGAAGAGTGGAAAAGAAGAATCACTCAGAAACTGCGCACCATGCCCGAGGTCTTTGCATTGCACGACATGGATGTTGGACAAACAAGCAAAGTGAAACACACAATCAAATTACACGACGAAACCCCCTTCAAGCACAAAGCAAGGCCGATCCATCCCAACGACCTTGAAGCTGTCCGCAGACATTTAGAGGAATTATTAGATGCTGGTATCATCCGTGAATCAGAGTCATCCTTCTCTTCCCCTATTGTTGTAGTAAGGAAGAAGAACGGCGATATAAGACTTTGCATCGACTACCGCAAGTTGAATACGCAGACCATCAAGGATGCATATGCCTTACCCAACCTGGAGGAAACCTTTTCAGCACTTCGAGGTTCAAAATGGTTCTCAGTGCTCGACCTCAAATCTGGGTATTACCAGATCGAACTAGAAGAGAAAGACAAACCCAAGACCGCTTTCGTTTGCCCATTAGGTTTTTGGGAGTTTAATAGGATGCCCCAAGGTATCACAAATGCTCCCAGCACATTCCAAAGGCTGATGGAGAAGTGCATGGGTGACATCAACCTCTCGGAAGTCCTAGTGTTCTTGGACGATTTGATTGTCTTCTCAGATACCCTAGAAGAGCATGAAAGACGTCTTCTTCATGTTTTAGGACGTTTGAGGGATTATGGATTAAAGCTTTCGTTGGAGAAGTGCAAGTTTTTCCAGACGTCAGTAAAATATCTCGGTCACATAGTCTCAGAAAACGGTGTGGAGACGGATCCCCAGAAAATAGAAGTCATCAAGACCTGGCCAAGTCCGAAGAACTTGAAAGAGTTGCGTTCCTTCCTGGGTTTCTCTGGTTATTACCGCCGATTTATTAAGGATTATGCAAACATCGTCAAGCCATTAAATGAACTTACCGTGGGATATCCTCCGCTTCAGAAAAGTTGCAGGACGAAAAGTAAGGAAAGGACTTACCTTGACCCCAAAGAACTTTTCGGAGGGCGATGGACAGCTGACTGTCAACAAGCATTCAAAACGCTCATCTCAAAACTTACCGAAGCACCAGTGTTAGGATTCGCAGATCCTGGGTTGCCGTATGTGTTACACACAGACGCAAGTACCACCGGACTAGGTGCAGCGCTCTATCAGGAGCAAGAGGGAGTGCTACGAGTAATTGCATACGCCAGTCGAGGGTTGTCAAGAAGTGAAGCCCGGTATCCTGCTCACAAGCTGGAATTCCTAGCCTTGAAGTGGGCAGTGACTGAAAAGTTTTGCGATTACCTCTATGGAAACACTTTCAAGGTGATCACAGATAGCAACCCCCTTACTTATGTTTTAACTTCAGCCAAGTTGGATGCAACAAGCTATAGGTGGTTGTCTGCTTTGTCTACCTTTTCCTTTACTCTCCAGTATCGACCTGGAAAGAACAATCTGGATGCGGATGCACTTTCGAGACGACCCCATGGTGATCTGGTAAATGATCCTACATCTCAAAAGGAACAAGATCGAATACGGCAGTTTACTTTGTACCATTCACCTGAAACGGCCAATTCCATCTCAGTTTCCATGGATGCAATCCAAGCAGTCTGTGAAAAACACTCCTTACATCAAGCAGGTGGCAGTAATGGTATCACTCTCGTTGAATCACTTTCCATGAGTCCAGATGCAATTCCTGAGGATTACGAGCAAATGGAAGGATCTTCTGTTGTTCCCTGCATGTCGGAAAAGGAATTGAAAGAAAAGCAGAGAAATGATCCAGCCATGCGGGAAATAATCATTCAGTTGGAATCAGGATGTACTGTCTTACCTGTACTTAGACATGAGCTTCCAGAACTTCCTTTTCTGTTGAGAGAATGGAGAAGACTTGAGTTAAAAGATAGTATTCTCTATCGTAAAAGAGCCCATGGAGACTGTACAACTTACCAGCTTGTTCTACCACTTGACTTAAGAGCCATGATCATGGAGAGTCTACACGATAATATGGGTCACATGGGAATAGAACGGACCCTTGATCTCATCCGGTCCCGATTCTATTGGCCCAGAATGGCCATGGATGTCGAAAATAAAGTCAAGACCTGTAATCGCTGTGTGTGTAGAAAGACCTTACTGGAAAGAGCTGCACCTCTAGTGAACATCCAAGTCACCCGGCCACTAGAGTTAGTGTGCATGGACTTTTTGTCATTGGAGCCTGACCGTAGCAACACCAAAGATATCTTGGTGATAACAGACTTCTTCACCAAGTATGCGGTCGCAGTTCCCACCCCAAACCAAAAAGCCAGAACTGTCGCAAAGAGTCTGTGGGAGAATTTTATAGTTCACTATGGTGTGCCTGAAAAGCTCCACAGCGACCAAGGACGTGACTTTGAGTCCAGGACAATCAAAGAACTTTGTGACATTGCTGGTATCAGGAAGGTTAGAACTACACCGTGCCATCCTAGAGGGAACCCGGTCGAGCGTTTCAACCGCACGCTGCTAGGAATGCTCGGTACCTTGAAAACTAAAGAGAAAACCCGATGGAAAGACTTTGTTAAACCACTTGTACATGCCTACAATTGTACAAAGCATGAAACAACAGGATTCACACCGTACGAGCTGATGTTCGGACGACAGCCAAGATTGCCAGTTGACTTGATTTTCAACACTACAGTGAGTCAAGACAATCCTAAGTTCCATTCACAGTATGTGCAATCACTGAAAACTCATCTTCAAGAGAGCTACAAATTAGCTCAGAAGAATGCAGCCAAATCTGCAGAGAGAAACAAAATCCGTTTCGACCGTAAAGTAACAGAGTCATCTCTCGAGGAAGGTGACCGTGTCCTGGTCAAAAATGTGAGAGTACGCGGAAAACACAAATTAGCTGACAGATGGGATCCCGTGGTACACATTGTAGTGAGTCGTGCTGGTGAATTACCTGTCTATACAGTGAAGCCTGAAAGACAAGATGGTCCCTTACGGACATTACACAGAGATTTGTTGTTACCTTGTGGATTCTTATCTCCGCTGATGGAGGATGACACTGATGTAACAAAACCTCAGAGAAAACGAGTAACCAGACAAAACAGAGATGAGGAAACTGATGAATGTCAGGAAAACTATCAAAGTTCTGATGAAGATGACTATGTACCCCAATTCTCTGAAGTTCCAGCCGTCCCTACACAAAGGGTCATCAGAGAGTACAATGTGGTCAGAGAACCTAAAGTTGTTTCTTCTAACTCTGATGCTGAAATTCAATCATCTGTTCCAAGTCATGGTACAGAGACTGTGAATGCAAAAAACATACCCAGAAGAGATGATTCATCCGAAATGGAACGCTTACCTGATATGCAGTACTTACCTGAAACCCAGTCTTCATCCTGTGGGACAGGACCTGTAAAGGAAAACCTGAAAGAAAGAAGCCACTTACCTCAAGTAGAGCAGCAATCACTGGATGTACCTGATGGAAACGAGAAGGACAATGACACACAAGCTGTTGAAGTTGAGGAAAGTGTACCTGATGTTCCATTGAGGAGAAGGAGAACAGAATCAGCTGAATCTGCTGAACTTACTGAACCTGGGGAAGAAACAGATCAAAGTACAAGTGAGGATGAAATTCAGTTAAGAAGGTCCAAAAGAGTGAAGCAGAAGTCAAAAAGACTGACTTACCCGGAAATGGGAAACCCAATGATATCCATTATCCAATCCCTGCTTCAAGGACTGAACACTGCTTTTGTAGAAACACTTGCAGAACATCCCAAACCAGTTAGACACCCCAAGCTCTAAAGTCTTAGGTTTTAGCTATGCCAAGGGACTTGCATAGATTTAAGAGGGGAGGGTGTAACACAGGTTAGAATTCAGCTATTTAAGAAACAGAAAGAAAATAATATAACTTTCAAATAATTATATTTCTAATAAAATACAGGATATATTTAAACAAAAAGCTTAATAACGTCATTGCAGTTTAAAATAATAAATTAATAAAATGACTAAATGCCTAATTAACATAATCACTCTGGACGGAGATTGCGCGTGACGTCATTGAGACGAGACGCGAAAGCAACGAGAGACACACACATTGCTGATCGCGAGAGGAAAAAGCTAAGATGAATCTGAGAACGTGATTGTCGATATTGCCGCTGATGATTGTTGATTGAGAACCCCTGTGAAATCCAATGTGGGTTAAAAGCATATGAACCCCGGATTTGGTCAGGTTTTTTTGGTGTGATTGGATCAAACCCTTCATACGATGAGATGGCGAGCCTCCCAACTGAATCTCTGTGAATTTGAGAAGTGCGGATGGAGTAAACCTGTGCGTTCCAATGGATTAGTGCTTCTACTGATCAGGTGGAATCCAGTTCATTGCATATATTCTGATCGGTAGGATCGGACTTTTCCTTAAGCGATCATTTTGCACCATTGACTGTTGAAACGAAGCTTTCATCTACACCAAGAGACTTTTGCACACACTAAAATATTTTTTCCACTTTGGATGACAAAGAAACATTCATTTATACACAGACTGAGAAGTTATTGACTTATATTGTTGGAATTATTTTCGAATTGTTTCAAATTGAACTATTGTGATATTATACTTTTATTATTTCAATGGTTTTAATTTGGGTTCATATTTTCTATGATCTTTTATATAAAGATAGAAAAACCCTAAATATAAGAAAAGCTCTTATTAAACTAACAGTTAGTAAAACTAAATATCTATAAACCAAAATAGAAACTAAACAACTGAAATATAAGTCGAAGACCTAGAAACAAATAGAAAGAAAAGCTAAACCTATTTAAATAGAGAGCAGAGCTCAAAGATAATAAAAAGAACAACAAGGGATTGAAAAGAACAATTATTTCATTTGTTTTATTTATTTTTCTTCTATTGTTGTTGTGGTTGTATTACATTTGTTTTTTTTATTATTACTTTTGCACTAACAAAATACATCTGAGTCATTTCCAGCTATTATCTGTGTCCTTGTGTGCCTTGATTACTTACCCTCCTGTAACGAACCTAGTCACTGGTCCAATATCAGGTGTCTAAAGTGACCTGTCCCTTAGTCAAGTAACTTTTTATGCTACATATGTTTTGGACATTATTTGACCGTGTAAAAGACGAACAAAACTTTTAGAATAACAACATTTCTCACTCCAAGTTTTAGGGGTGCTGAGCTCCTTTTTAGGGGTGCTTCAGCACCCCTAAAAAGGGGCTAGCCTCGCCCATGACCCCAGCAACTTGCCTGGTAATACAGCATGTGACACCTTGCATATTGCACTATAAGGACACCTGGGAGAAGGTCCAGTGCCCAATACTCAGGTTACCTGCGATGGTAGATATAACAGCCAACACAGCTTTAAGCACTGGAGAAGAAACTTCCTAATGCACAGTGAAGAATTCCAGATTTTGGATTCAGTGTACAAAAAAATATCAGAACACATCTATACATATACCTAAAATGAAAGATATATCAGACTGTCTACATTCCATTCCTTTCAATCAAGATTGATTTGTAAAGTTAAAAATAACAGATCCAGCAGATTTCATCCACATGATTTTATCCAGCGCTGTGCTTCTCATACTACACTAATGAGCTACCAGAGGTGATGGACCCCTTCACATATCCTAAAAATCACTGAAACCATGGGTTTGAATGGCTCGTTTAATCCAAATTTAGAATCTGAACTAACCGTATTACAAACCATGTTTGACAAACTACACTAAGCTATCAAACTAGATGAACGTTCAAACTTTCTTAAAAAAACATAACTGTCTGAGGTGAAAATAAAAATAGGTTAACCCATCTATATTCAACATTAAAACTTCAACATGATGTAACCTTGAGCTAGCCATTTCTGTCTTACGCCTCGCACATTAATCAACCTATTGACACTCCACATGATGAGATCTTGCCTCTTTGGATGAGATAATGCATTTTCAGTATGTCATCTGTATAGCAAAATAAAAATGTGACTTATTAGAAATCCACTACCTTGATCGTACTGTAATGTCACATGCTGATGAAAACTGATTTACAAAGTAAGCTAACACATGACATCAGTGTCACTCTCATTTCCATTAAAGAACAGATGCATCCGATTACTAACCGTGCAAAGATAACAAATACCTTGGTCCATTCATCATAGGGTTGAGTTTAGACATCATCCGGGTGCAGTCATTGTATGACATAAAGACTATCTAAATGCTATCATAACTTACTCTTGTTATTTAAATTACACCCTTTCTCATAACCCTTTCCTCATTATCATAAGATTGTGACCATACCGAACCCTTCCTAAAACACTTGCTGGTCCTAACTGCATGTCTGACCTGGTGACCCAATAAATGATTCAAATCACATCTATGAACTACTAAATACATTTACTGATAATAAAATAATTACTGCTTGAACAATTCGACAGTTAACTGAGTAGGGTCACCATCTCGATGAGAGCATCAACCGACCGTGTCTAGACTGACCGAGAAGTTGATCACCATGAAAGTAACTGAACTTTAACCTCCTTACCTGCAGTTCACACCATGCAACCTCAACTGTGGTCTCTGTATCCAGTCCTTTGTAGACTGTCTTAAAGGACCCCCTTCCGATCTCAATGTTGAATTTCAGAAATCTTCCATCAGGTGAGGTCGCCACAGCTTTAGTCTCAACCTCGTCCTTTTCCTCCTGCGCGCGTTTACTCTCAAACAGAGCTCGTGACAAAACAGCATTCTTCTCGGTGCTTTCATCGTCGGAGTCCGAGCTGGCGTCAGCCTCCTGCGCGCTGGGCTCCTCGGTGGCGCAGGTGTCAGCTGGCCGCGGGTCCGAGTCTCGCGTCTCAGGTGGAGAGCTGGAGACAGGTGACATTGGAGGAGAAGAGACCGTCTTTTTCTCCTCGTTGGTACTTTCCGATAAAATATTGTCGGCTGACCACGAAAGAGTTTTTGTCAGAGGTGCGATGCTCTGCTGGGGCGCAACGTCCATGGTGTGGAGTTTGTTAAACCTGTAGGCATTTCTCCTGGAGTTTGCCGAGTGTCTCCTTCGTCTCGGCGGCAGGCGCGCGGGGAAGAACGAGTCCGCGTCAAAACCCGCAGGCAACTTCGGGAAGCCAAGACTAGCCCTGTCAATATCAGCCTGTGACATTCTAGTAGATATCTTTGTACTCAACATTAAAACTGCAGCGCGTAATACAGTGCATTACATGTCTTTGCGTTCCAGAATGTCTCCATAACAACTGTGCGTTTACATTTAGCCCCAAAATTCACTCCAAACCATAACAACAGTTCAAGAACGAACTTCTCGCCACTGTAAAGTAAATGCGAAAGCAAGTTAACGTTCTATCGAAATATTACGCATGCAATCAACTGTAGGTTAATAATTCGGTTATTTGAATAATTAGAATATCACGGCGTGACGTTCGAGCGCGTCCTGCCTTCGCTCTCCAAACGCAAGTGTAGTGTTTACTGTTTAGTGCGTTCCTCTGCGGCTCTGGTGGCTCCTCCCTGTGGAAAAAAAAAACACCTTAGTAATTGTGAGGGACCACTAACAGTCAAGCTCCAATGCCATAAATGCAGTCTCTCACGTCTCAGATAGATTACAGCTGTCTATTATGGCAAGCTGATGAGACATTTATTCTTTAAAATGTTATTATTGTTTTAATTCATAACTGTTTTTTTTTAAAACGAGTAATTCTAATAATGACAAGTATCTTTCACTAGGTTCACTGGATATTAGGGCTTGTTGTCAAAGTGACTCTATCTATCTATCTATATATATATCTATATATATATATGTGTGTGTGTGCATATATATAGAGAGAGAAAGAGAGATTTTTTTTAACAGATACTCACAGAATGTAGTACAAAAGTTCGATGCTTGTATCAAAGGAATAAGTACTAGTATGTATTATATATATATATATATATATATATATAATAAAAATATATAATAAAATAAATATATATATATATATATATATATAAAATACATACTAGTACTAGTAATAAAAAAAAATCTCTCTCTCTCTCTCTCTCTCTCTCTCTATATATATATATATATATATGTATGTATGTATGCATATATATTATGGTAATATAATTTATTACTATTGAGAATGAAAAAGTTAAAAAAGTTAAGAATAGAAAATATTTATATGCTATAATGTAATTAATAATTTCTAGTGAGCTTAGAATATCAGAATTAGTAGTAGCTAATCCAAAATTAAAGCAGAAATAAAAATTCTATCAAGATCAAGATTTTAGTTTTAAGGATGTGTAAGCTGCTTGCCACATGCTATTGCATAAGTTACTTTGGGTTTGTCTTTTGCAAGATCATTACAGTCAATACGTTCAACTCAGTGCAGGGAACCCCAGATCTTTGAAATCATGGATCAGTGAAGTCAAGAAATGACTGCTTCATGTAAGTTCAAAAGGCAAGTATCAAAACCTCCCCCATTCTGATTGATTAGTCAGAACCCTTAATGACATTCATGTTATTAGTCAAGCTTCAGACTGTCATTCTGCACTGAGAATGATTCAATTCTGCTGTATTCCATTAGTTTGACGCACATGCAAGAATATAACTACATATTTAGGATAGACGGGACTAAAATAATTTAAGAATCAGTATACAAACCTATCAGTCATCCACTAATCTAAATATTGGGTAGGACACACCCCCGCCCCCTCAAAGTGGTCATGACCCCACCATCATGTTACAGTAAGTAGCTAGTACATTACAGAAACTAATAATAACAGATCAGCTGATGAGCAGTATCAGTTGCATAAACATACAGTAGATATCAGACGTAATTAAATCCTCTTCACAGCACGTTGATATAAACTCAGATATGTGCCACACATCAGCATCAGTCTAGCTTAGACATAAACATGACTGCCTTACAATACAACATAGTACATGACAAATGTTTATAATGTGTTTATGTGACGTGACTATTATCCTGTTCACATAGAGCATGCATGCATCACTGAGCAATACAGATAAACTGCCTGGTTTATTCTTTACTTTGACTGCTGACAATCACTGAAACTCAGACGTTTCACAGACAGTGGCTGTTTGGAACAGCCTCTGTCTCGTTCACTGTCAGTGTCTTTATTATGGCTTCGCTTCCTAGCAATGAGCTGATGCCCAATTAAAGGACATGGACTAATTGTGATCGCAGACAAACATCATTTGAGGGTCTAGTCGCTCAAGGCCATTTGTTTTCAACTGCATGTGTTTAAAATAGTGTTTCTATTGGCTTAAATACTGTATAAGGATAAATTCTGAATTGCCATGTTCTATCAGTGGGCCACTGAGGAGGTTTTATCCACAGCAGCAGGTGACTTAACAGTGTTTAAGGTTGTATTTTAGACAACAGTGATCACAGGAGCGTTTAACACTCAGGGGCAATAGAACAGGGATAAATTCTGGCATACCTTTTTCATTCTCAACCTGTATTCAAACACTGGACCCCATAGACGTTCAAAGCATGCTTAAAAAAATAGAAATATGTAATTTGGATTCCACTATGAAGGAAACAAAATCATCAGGTTTGAAAATGAGGTGAATAACACAAGGGTGAATAAATGATGATAATTGTTTTCCTTTTGGGTGTATTAGCTCTTTACATCAGTTATCAGGCTAGTCTGTAAACTAAATGATGCACTTAAATTTTGATCAGAACAACAAGCGCACTGGAGGCTGTTTGTGTACCGTTTCCTGACAGAGTTATTTTCACTGAAGGAATATTTCACCCAAAAATTTACATTTTCAGACAATGCACTCATTTTCAGGCCATCCAAGATGTAGATGAGTTTGTTTGTTCATCTGAACAGATCTGGAGAAATTTAGCATTAAATCACTTGCTCACCTATGGATCATCTGCAGTGAATGGGTGCCGTCAGAATGAGAGTCAAAAATAAAAACATGACAACAATCCACAGGTAACCCACTCCACTCTATCACTTAACATCTAGTGAAGTGAAAAGCTGTTTGTATGAAACAAATTCATCAAGGCATTTTAACTTTAAACATCTCTTCTGGCCAAGATACTAGTACATAATGCATAATAATGATTCCTCCAGTGAAAAAGTCATTCTCTATTCACACTTGTAGACCGTACTTGATCTGTGCACATTTCTTTCACGATTCAGACGAGATACTCACTAAAAAAAATCATATAATGGATAGAGGGCTCATATTTTAGCCAGAAGTTAAAAGTGTCTTTTATTACAAACTTGCAGCTTTTTGCATCACAAGATGCTATTTGATGGACTGGAGTGGTGTGGATTACTTGTGGATTATTGTGATGTTTTTATCAGCTGTTTGGACTCTCATTCTGACGAAACAAATTAAATTAGAACAAAAATAACAAACAATACAAAAAAACAATAAAACTGCTATAACTACATTTAAAATGAGCTTTTATGGAGCAGATATTTCAGACTCTTGAGCGTGATACAGCAAGGCTAGTGACTGAGGCTCTGAACAGCTCCACGTGACATAAACTCAAAAGAAGGACTTGTGTGTGTGTGTACACTTATCAGTATGAACACATTGCTGATCCATGAGCAGCTGGGCCTCTCTGCCTCCAGTCTGTACTAATCACCTCCACCCTGTTTTGCTGAATCATATTTCATATTAAGAACAGCTTGCTGGATTGAGAAACAAAATATAATCATGCAACAGAAGCGGGTCATGTGACAGAGTTGATGATGTTATTCTCACGAAATAGTGATGGCCCCCATCAGCTTTCTGCCCTCCCTATTTATCTCTGTACTCGGTCTGTGTGAGGGGCATATGTTCAGAACCAGGTAGGTTCTTTAGAAGAGTAACAAGCTTCCAGCAAACAAATAAACACTGGGGATAGTTTAGCTCCTTACAGGAGTCATCCTCACTCTAAAACTAACTCTGCATTTAAATGAATATTCTTGGTTCAATACAAGTAAAGATCAATCATTACCTCACAAAAAAAAAAAAAAAAAAATCCAGTTGCCCCTTCTTTTATTTATACTAATAATAATGTTATTAATATTAATTATTTATTGCTATGCTAGCATCAGTAATTATACTCAAAATATAAATAAAATAACATAATATACAATTAAACTTCTTAAAAATTTAAATAACTAGATACAATCTTCCAGTGTAATATTTGATAGAAATTCTAAACTTTTCCTAAGTAAAAATATAAAAATAAAATTATAATGGAGAAATATACATTACATACATATTTATATAAATTATTGTTTCTTGTGTGTATATATATATATATGTAACAAATTAGCTATAAATTTGTTAAAATTGTTGTTTTGTGGCATTACAGGGTTTGCATGATTGCATCATCATGACAACAAAATTGTAACTTTGCACAAAAAGATAACAGGTATTTTTTTTTCTTAAAAAAAAATACAATCATGTAACAAGCATGATTCATATTGTTTATGCCTTGTTAAAATGCTGTTTTAATAGTAAAACCACGTTTCTAGATCGGCCCCCATTCACTTCCATTCTAAGTGCCTCACTGTATCCCAGATTTTCTTTGAAGATAAGCTATGGGATAAGCTTTTGCAGACAGATTTAAAAACAGTATGTACACATTTTCATTATGACATGATCAGTGGGTGACATTAGTTATGATATTCTCCAGATTTCTCTGAAAATCCAGCCTTCTATATCGCTAGTCAGTTTTTTTCCTGAGGGACCAGAAATATACAGTGTGTCCTGTTAGCTTCTCAAGCTGTCCCTGTATACTGTACAAACAAACGAGCTTCTATCGCCTCTTACTAATGTGACTGCACATACTGACATCTAGTGGAACACACTAGAACAATATAAAATGGACAGTTCTGTAATGGGACTAGATGACTAAGTTGGAAATAATAGCCAATATGTACACAAAACCTATCAAATTCTAACTTAATTTTTATTTTAACTTAAAGTCACAGGAACTAACATTAAAAAGGCAGCCAATTAATAATTAAAATAAATAAATATATACTAAAATCATTCCTTAGTTAAAAAAAAAAAATTAACAATAAAACGCAACAGTTAACAAGTTTATTTGGACATCTTGCTTTGCACCACATCATGTGGCCACAGGAAAATATGTTCATTGATACTGAATGCAAGAGTTCCACAGTCCCAAACATCAAGACAACATTGTAAAGATGACATCACTGAGACACAGGAGCGTCTAAGAGTTGGCCCCTGTCCGAGGCCCTTTGATGACGAAGCTCTTTGCTTCATCGTCAATCTCATCCATGATTTTCTCCTGCCTGACTGAGAGAATGGTGTAGCTGACTGATGGAGGGATACAAGGGTTAAGGCCATTACATCACACAACTAGAGTTATAATGACTTATTAATAATTGGCTTGATTGATTTGTAAATGTTAATAGTAGGTGGGTGGGTATTCTTTCATAAAATTGTAATCATGCCATTTTGGTATAGCCTGAACAAACTTATGTATATCCCTATTCACCTAAAAAAAACCTGCTAATAACATTTCACAGAAACACAAAGTTCATGATGCTAAGATGTTTTTAGACGGACAGACGGACGGACGGACAGACAGACAGACAGACAGACAGACAGACAGACAGACAGACAGACAGACAGACAGACAGACAGACAGACAGACAGACAGACAGACAGACAGACAGACAGACAGACAGACAGACAGACAGACAGACAGACAGACAGACAGACAGACAGACAGACAGACAGACAGACAGACAGACAGACAGACAGACAGACAGACAGACAGACAGACAGACAGACAGACAGACAGACAGACAGACAGACAGACAGACAGACAGACAGACAGACAGACAGACAGACAGACAGACAGACAGACAGACAGACAGACAGACAGACAGACAGACAGACAGACAGACAGACAGACAGACAGACAGACAGACAGACAGACAGACAGACAGACAGACAGACAGACAGACAGACAGACAGACAGACAGACAGACAGACAGACAGACAGACAGACAGACAGACAGACAGACAGACAGACAGACAGACAGACAGACAGACAGACAGACAGACAGACAGACAGACAGACAGACAGACAGACAGACAGACAGACAGACAGACAGACAGACAGACAGACAGACAGACAGACAGACAGACAGATAGATAGATAGATAGATAGATAGATAGATAGATAGATAGATAGATAGATAGATAGATAGATAGATAGATAGATAGATAAACCAGCTGAGGCTGAGCTGTCATGTTATGAAACTATGAAGGATACATAGGCCCACCACAAAGGCTCCGATGGTCAGGCCGGTGATTAAATTCCGGCTCCGCAGTTGTTTTGAGTTCCTCTTCCAGTATTCCAGTTCCTGCTGTCTTTTAAGGAGCTGTTTCTGAGCAGGTGTAAGAGGTTTCGGCGCAGTTGAGAACGCGTCCGGAGTCTTCCCCTCCATGTTTGTCTCGTGTTCTGTGACGTTTTTCGCTCCACCAATCAAATCTTCTTCTTCTTCTTTTGGTTTTATGGCGGGTTGCGAACCAACTTCAAAGGTGCATACCGCCACCTACTGTGATGGAGTGTGAAAAGAATGAACTAATTTCTATATCCTATAATATAACCCACACTTCTTGATGAATTTTATGACTACATTTATCTGTTTCCTTGAATTTGAACTATCATTTAATATATTAGTTATATTGACTTCCCGGCAACCTACTGCTTGAAGATCTTCCTTAAGAATCCTCCTTTCTTCTTCATATGCTTTACATTCCTTAAAAACATGTTCTACCGTCTCATCTACCAAACAAACCTCACATAAACCTTTGTTGTGCTTCCCTATAATGTGTAAAGTGTAATTTAAATTAGAATGTCCTGTTCGTAAATGTGTAAAAATAATTTGTTCTCTTCTACTTAAATCGAGACTTATTTTGCTTTTCTTTACCGTTTTTTGATTCCTATAAAAATACCGCCCCTTATGACATGTATCCCAATCTGTCTGCCATTTCCTATTGCACGCTTCTAAAATTAACTGTTTACCTTCTGATCTACTGAGTGATATGTTTATATTTGGTTCTTCCATTTTTAATGATTCTCATGTCAGTTTTGGCAAACCAGCGTAAAGGTGCATTACCGCCACCTGCTGATCTGGAGTCTGAAGTGCGCATAGATTTGGAAGACAGACAACCCCCCCCCCAAAAAAAATGTAATAATAAAATTAATTAATTAAAATAAAAAAAATTAAAAAAAAAATCTTAAATTCTACATAGTGTTCCTGTGTTTTTCAGGTATTTAAACAGAATTTCATGCACTGCCGATTGCCTTGAACCATTTCCTAACAATGTAGGCTATTTAAAGAAATATGATCAACTCCCAGCCATCCTAATTCTTGAATTAATTGAAATCGCTCTCTTTCATATGCAGAACATTCAATAAGAAATGCTTCACTGTTTCTAACTCTCCACATTTATCACACTTTCCAGATTCATGCTTACCTATCTTATACAGACCTTGATTCAATGCTGTATGTCCAATTCCCAGTCTTGAAAGAATGACATCTTTCTTTCTATTTCCGTATCTTTTCCTCTCCTTTCCAACACTCTCCTGAATCTGGAATAGGTGTCTTCCTTTAGACCCACTATTCCATTTTTTATTTGCTTCTAATGTAATCAGTCTCTTGAATTCAGCTTTACTTAATGCTATCTTAATTTATATTTGTGGATGTTTTAATGCTTTCTTTGCTAGCAAGTCTACTTCCTCATTTCCATCCACACCCACATGTGCAGGCACCCAGAGGAATGTAACCTCAATCCTTAATTGTCTTATTCTATACAAACTTTGTAACACTTCTAATACTAAGTCTTGCCGAGCTTCAGATTTACCACTTAATAGACTTGAGCGCGCAGCCATTGAATCCATACATATCACTGTTCTTGCTGGCTGAACTTCTTCAATCCACTGTAGCGCTAGGATGATAGCTAACAATTCAGTAGTAAAAACTGACACATAGTCTGATAATCTTTTTGCCATTTTTATTTTAAAAGTAGGAATATATACTGCAGCTGCTGTACTTCCAGACTCTGGCTCCTTAGACCCACACAGAATAATACTCTTGAATTATATATTGTTGTACCACTACTTCAGTTGGCAAGTTCATCTCCTGTTTTTTTATTACTTTGTGAATTTGTAAGTTTCTTAGTGGCATAGGGAACAACCAAGGGGAAATTGCTGGAATAGCAACAGAAGGAGCAATATCATGGTCTTTCATCTTCAAACTATTTACCTCCTTCCTTACTACCCAGCCAAAGCTTGTTATTTCTTTGTATGCATATTCCCAACAATCTTTCAGAAGTAGTCTAACTGGGTGGCTTTCACCAATCAAATCATCCATACGCGGACACGTCATGCCTCGATGCGAACAACCAGGAGGTGTCGCTCAAACACCGAGGAATATTTTACTTTTCTTTCTGTATATATGACAGTTATTAAATTTAATTGAAATTCACAATTTATTAATATATGTAACAAAATTTTGTTCTGAACTTTTTATTTTTCCTCATTTCTCATGTGTAACAGTTACATCCTTTATATTATAAGCCTTCTTAAATTTACTAGGCCTATAAGACTATCTTTTTAGTCCATAAAAAGACAGTTCTGAGCATAATCATAGACCATTTTAATGCATGTTTTTGTGTTTTAGGAATTTAACACAATCACCTTTAATCACGGATCACCTGTCTACATAACAGATTTAACACTGGCTACAAATAAAGACTCCTTGAACAGCTTTCTATATAATGTAGTGTAGTATGTACTAGTGTAAATAACTTTATCACATATTTTTGAAAGTTAGACAATCCGACGAACTGGTGATTAAAGCTGGGAAATACTCCAGGGAACTGTAACAAAGACAAGAACCGAAGAGTTAAAATGAAGGCACCATATTTATTTATAATTTCTCACATTGCATCGATCTAGTCCAGTTCTAATATCTGTTCTCTATTTGAAATTGATCTACACACTTTTTATCGGACTTATAATGATTGCATGTAATGTAATGTTGCATGCGCTCTTATAATATAAATTTTTTTTATTATATATATTCTAGAGTTCAGTAATTACCAGTGTAAAAGCTACGCACACAATTGCATAACATTAAATATGGTGTATATGTTTTATTTACAAAATATATTTATCTCTGTTATAGTATGAAATTGCCAATTATTTATTAGCCATATTTTTTTTTATATAAAAACAATATATTTAAAATATGTACAGCTTTAGTCTGCATCCACAATGTTTGTTTTTAACATGCAATGCACAGCCAAAGTTTACTTTACTGCAAAACGTTCCATTGATAATTTTCATACTTCTGTACATTGTACTGTCAGCATTTTATAACAATAAAGATGGTGGGAAAATGTTAGTTAAACAGTTGATTAATAAACATTTTCTCCTGCCTCCTCAACAATAAAGTTCATGCAGTAGTGCTATTGGTGATTAAGCACACATTAATTCCAGGTTTTACTGTCAAGAGAAAAATTTGCTCATAGAAAAATGACAAATCAACCAAATATTCATACATTTTTGGAGGAGCACTGAAATCTCAAAGGAAAAACCTTGTCTGTTTGGAAAAAATGTTGTAGTTCCACAGGAACAGTTTTTGGTGTGTAGCAATAATATACAGTATATTATTCTGTAACATGTACACGTTCGTGCTCTGTATGTCTAATACCTTTAAAGCAATCATAGTAAGTTATTTCTTAATGAGGACTCCACAACTCTCAAACATGACATTTTGACAAATTAGAAATTTTCTTTCTTTATACCCGTTTATAAAAATTTGATCATATTGGCAGATGATCCCTTCAACTTTTTGTTGTCTTGATTTTCGCCAGAACCAAAATGATGATCTTTGGTTTTGACTGATTGGGACAGTCAATATCCAATCAGTAGACGGAAAACAGTCAGTTATCTTGTTCATTTGGGAATATGAGGAGATGGTGCTAATGGTTGTATTCGCTTCCCTTCCATCAGGTGATTTCATTTGGCTTGGAAGAGGTCACTGAACTCGTTGAGAATCAGCTCCACGATCTGGTTCTGGAAGACCATGTGCATGGTGATGTTGGACTCTTCCTGTGGTCTGAGCAACGTTGGGCCAAACACGATGGCCATATTTTGGACAGACATGCGGTTCAGCTCACCATGTTCAATCACCCTGTGGGACGGATGGGAATATGGTCAGAACTGCTTTTCAGTAAATAGGGCGAGGATGCAATTAGTACTTCAATAGATTTTCTTGTATGACCTGATCACTGTTAATACCCAAGACAAAGGGAAGTAACAAAACCATGTGTTGGTCATCACATCAAAACTGAGTAAAAAATACAGGTAGGTCCATACTTTCGAAGATGTCTGAAGAGAACCTCCATGGTGTCATGGTTGGGCAAAGGAAGGTTTCTCACCAGATCTCGAATATATGACACTTTCTGGCTGTAGTCACTCATTTCTAGAAAACAAATACAATGATTGAGCCCTTAAACATGCATGAACGAGGTTTTGGTCATGGGAATTAAACATAGTGTGCTGTTTTTGTAGATACCCCCTACAGTTTCCAATAATAATCCAATAGAGTCAAGTGGAATCATGAATCATTCATTTCACAGTTCATGATGCATTGCCTCATTTAGAAAAGCATCATAACCTAATCAAATTGGGGTCAAAGTAAATACACATGACTAGTTTCCATGTAAAAATAAATAAATATATATTACTATTAATATATAACTCTTATGAAATAAAAGCTTTCTTAGGTATATATCATGTGTAAAGAAAAAAATGGCTAGTCCACCCAAAAACTAAAAATGTATCATTATTTACTCATGTTGTTTTAAACTTGTATGAGTTTCTTTCTTATGTTAAACATGAAAGAAGTTTATATATATATATATATATATGGAAGAGGAAGAGGTCACTGAACATATATATATATATATATTATGTATATATGTATGAATATATATATATATATATATTATGTTGGAAAACAAAGTTGCCGGTAGACATTGGCTTTCATAGTATGGGGGAAAAATACTATGGAAGTCAATGGCTACTAGCAACTGTTTGGTTAGCAACATTCTTCAAAATATCTTATTTTGTGTTCAACAGAAGAAAGACACGCATACAGGTTTGGAACAACATGATGATGAGTAAATGATGAAAGAATTAAAAAAAATTTTTTGGTGAACTATCCCTTTAAGCCAAAAAGCAATGAATTAAAAAAAGCATTGATTTAGTTCTCTAGACCGGACAGTAACACTCACGAATGGCAGTGATGAACCTATCAAAAAAGCTGAAGGGGAAAAGAGGCTCAGGAAGTTCACGTAGGAAAAGCTTCAAAGCTCCAGTGATCACATGGATCTCTTCCCACTGGCCATCCTCCAGATCCAGAGCCTCTTCTACAGAAAGAAAGGAATAGAAAGTTTTATATAGTCAATGAAAAACAGCTTTGTTTATCCACCACTTGCTATAATAAGGTGATCCCACATGATTTTGTGATTTTACAGCAGTAAGCATTTACATTAGCATTATTTCTAATATGTTTATATCTATTTAGATTAAAAAACTAAGTTGTTTAGAAAAACTATCTAAGCTCTTTCAATTTGACATCTGATAATTTCGAATAATCGAAATAATCGAAAAATGTTTTGAAATTATTTGTTAAAACTGTAACTGTAGTAATTAAGGTGTCTTGGCAGATTGCTAGCATGGTTAATGTGTTTCCAGCAGTCTATTAATTCATTGTGATGGTGAACTCAATCCTGAATGGATGTATACAGTTCAAGGGTTACAGTGTAAAGGATGTACACAGTTTAAAAGTTGACATCACAGTTAAAGTCGTTGTGATAATGTGTCTAGCTCTTGTTTACCATGATCTGCTTTATATCGCAGCTTCTGGATGACAGCCAGGTTCCCGCTCACTCTGTAGATTCCATCTATTTTCAGACCTGCACCACGCAAACAGACACTGACACTTTAGATAACTTTTCTTACTTCTGAACTCATAAACACACACCAAAATGAACCCTTACCCCTTTTCTCAATAGATCGTATGCATTTTTCCATAAACTTGGGCACGGTAGTGTTTTCCCGATGACAGAGGGTGTCTAGGTGGCAGCCAAACACATTCTCTGTGAACAAAGAGAAACTAAAAGTCAAATGACTTTGAATGTGAATATAGGATAAGAATAAGTCCACTAGTCTCAAATCTTCATCGACATCTGCTTGAATTCTTTGAAAGTCACAGCATTACTAATTCAGCTGGCATTGAAAGAGGCAAAAGATGATCCTAACCTTTGATGTAGCCCTTCTCTTTGACTGACTGCAGGGTGGGTCGCCGCTGGAGGAACTTGCGCAGCTTGGTTCGAACACGGCCCTGTTCTAAGTCTATGCTACTTGAAGAACTCAGTCTTGTTGCTATAAGAAAATGATTTAAAAATACAAAGAAGCTGAATTAAGTCATTATTAACAGTGATTTGCTTGTTGTGATCAGATGATTCAGTTACTGACATTCATTCTTCCTTTCTTTATCTGCAGGTAATGGAGGTTTTTCTGGGACATCTTCCACTTCATCCTCTGAGAAATAGTTATGGTCCTGCTGTGAAAGATCACAACATATTTTCATCATTTTATGGGTAAATGTGATGGGATGGAAAAAGCTTAGCAACTTGTGTTTTTCTTTTACCCTGTATTTTTCCAGCAGGGGTGTCACTCACCAGCAGTCTGATGGTGTCCAGAATGATCTTGTGCCAGTCGTGTATGATGCTGTCTGTGTCATACTGTATCAGATACTCAGAGCCGTGACGTGTCTTGAGCTGCTCAGTGACATGGACAATATTTCAGGCTTTGTTATTAAAAAATATGGACTGATATAGACTGACAAGAAAATCTCTGAGGGGAAAAGTCGACAGTGACTGGTAGCAATCCATTTCAAGGCAATAAATATTAAAATATCTGTGCTTACTTTTCAGATTCACCACTCTTAAAACCACAACACATGTTGCTAATAGTGCAAGAGTTCTGGCAGCGCTTGTGTTTTATTGCCAGAACAAAGGTCACCAGTCACACTTGCCAATGACTAAACCCATCACAAAGGAACATATTTGAATTTAGAGAAACAAATTCAGTCTTAATTCCTGGAAGAGCAATGTAATGATTTTCACAGGATGCAGTGCTTTGTTTATTTATTTTGCACAAGCTATGAACAGGAAAGACTGTCCTGAGTCACAGTGCTCACCTCTAGAACATTCTTCTTGCTTGACTTTTCTTTAGACGCCCATGATAAAGTCGCTCCTTTCAGTTCCACTGTGTACTCTGGGACGATCTGATTGCTCTTGGTCTGTAGGGGTCAACCAATGGCAGTCAGTTTATTTTAAAGTTGTTCTCTTTAGTAGACTTACTGTAATTAACAGGCGCTAATGTATGTGATTTCTCTAGATCCATGTACAAGACCAACTAGGTGTGCTGATAACCAATAAATTGCTAAATAAAATGCTGATATTGAAAGTGTTTAAATGCTACAAGTGATTTTATTCTCCACAACATGATAATGAAGCGCATGATAAATGGATATTCTTTTTAAGATCTGCATAAGATGGGTTTTTTTATTATTTTTTTTATACATTATCAGTGTTTTTAAAAGCTAATTTGAAGTTGATGGAAAAGGTAATCAACATGTAAAAATGGAGAAAATTAGTATGCAGAATTAAAAATAACCAGTATATATCCAATCACCGACTAATATGATAAATTAAAAAAATGTCTAATATCGGACTATAACTGATATGTCACTGATCTATTGTGCATCCAAAATTATTAAATAAACAGATTAAATAAACTTACAGACATCCCTGTGGGTGTAAATTTAGGGTCTTTGTGGAAAGTGAGTATGCCATCATGGAGAACAGTCCATGACTGCGCCCAGTTCTTCCTGCAAACACAGCAGAAGCGATTTCAGAGCCGAGACACATGTTAAAACACTTTAAAGATCAATTTTTTTACTCTATTCTCAGCACCTGTGTGATATATAAAAGGGTATCTATATATAAAATCTCATTTGCTAGAAGTGCAAGTTTCCCAGACCAGGGTTAAGATAACTGCAGTTATGAGTTAATTGAAAAGCTAATAATTATTTAAGTCATAAAAATGTTAAAAGTAAAATAAAATCAAACAGAAAAAAAATCCCATGAAATTAAATTAAAAATGAAATATTTTATTATTTTTCCTGCATGTCCAAGAACCTGCGAATGTTGTCAGATTATTAATATATTTAATTAAAATCAAAGGGGGGTACTTCAGGTAAAAGTTTTAGTTTACTGGCTCTCTCAAACATGCAACAGTTCATTAGCATTGCTAAAATCAAATCTCATTCTGTCACTTTTTCTTGTGGAGTGCCTCAAGGATCTGTCCTTGGTACAGTTCTATTCTTAATCTACATGCTTCCTCTGGGTCAGATCATTGGCGCCATGGCTTAATTTCCACATATGCCGATGATACACAAATCTATTTTACCGGACAGCCCAATTCTGTTTCCCCCTTCTTCTTTTACATCTCGCTTACATGATTTCAAAGTATGGATGGCCCAACATGTTTTAAATTTAAATACTGAAAAAAAGAATTTCTGTTAGTTGGCCTTAAATCCCTTGGCTACTCCCAAACTGACAACTCCATTAACATTGACGGAGTTATAGTCCATCCTTCTTCCACTACACACAATCTTGGTATAATGTTTGATTCTAGTCTATCAAACCTATGACCATCTTTCAATTTCAAAGATGCTGAAACTGTAGTTCATGCGTTTATTATGTCACATCTAGATTATTGTAACTTGTTTTATGGTAACCCCAACAAAGTCCTTAACCGCTTGCAGCTAATTCATAATTCAGCTACTCGTGTTCTTACATTTACCAAAAAATCTGCCCACATCACTCTGCTTTTAAATTAAAATGTATTAAATTACATTAAATTTAAATTTATGCATTTAGCAGACGCTTTTATCCAAAGCGACTTACATTGCTTTCAGGCTATCAATTTTCTACAATCATGTGTTCCCTGGGATTCGAACCCCAAACCTTGCACTTGCTAACGCAATGCTCTACCAGTTGAGCTACAGGAACAAAAAAATGTATTCAATTGCTTTTACAGCAATTACATTGGCCCCCTGTCACCTATCGTATTGTTGTAGTTTTCAAGGCCAGTTATGGTTTAGCACCTTCTTACCTTTCTGAATTAATTCTCCCCAATGTCCCTGCCCATACTTTGAGATATCTCTTCACTCCAGACCTTTTAAACTGCTCTCAAAACTCACTTATTTAAATTTCTTAATTGATTGCTTGCCTTAATTTTCTGTTCTATGCTTGCTTTGTAACTTATCTTGTATATTACATATTATTTCACCTCTGTCTGCTGTTTGGCTGTTCATATGTTGCATACTATCTGTTATTTACCTTATGTAAAGCATCCTTGGGTATTTAAAAGGCACTATATAAATAAAACATTAGTCAAAATGGGTTTGGTTGACAAGAAAGTTTGGGAATCCCTGTGGTAAAAACTACACAGGTGACTAATTTGCATGCTTTTTTCTATCAATACTTGAAGTATGACTGTACTGTTTAACCACAGATAAACGTTGATTAATTTAAGGCCCCACCTCATCCTTTTTCCATTCTCAGCAACTTTAGTCTTGTTGAGAATTCCAGCCTTCTCCAGTGATGACTGATGTAAGCAACAGACAAGAGGTTGTTTGTTAGAGGTATCAGATTTATATATTTATATTTATATATTTATATATATATATATATATATATATATATATATATATAAACACACACACACACACATCAAAACAAGGACAAACAAAAAAGCTCTTTGTGAATGTTAAAAACATACTATTTGCCCCCTTTTTATAATGATAAGCAAATAAGAGCTGCATTTCAGAAAATTTTGCGAGATGTGAGTGCAACAAAACTAAAATAAAAAGAGTCATAATAAAAAGTGTTTGAAAAAATGTTAGTGCAGGTCTGTTGGTAGCATGTTAAATGAACAATGACGGAACAGCATGCCACGAAACAACACTATCTACAGCTACTGATGAAAGACAAACATTTTAATATGAAGCTTTTTTTCAGCCATGCCATTGGACAACAAGCAGTGATTTTAGTTTTCAGCTAATGCATGACATGTTAGTTTCGGACCCCAATGCAGACAACTTAACAGGCCCAATAAACAAGCTCAGGACGCACATGATGAGAATGTGAATTTGTACTGTGACTGGACAGGTTCCTCCACCGTCTTAACTTTTTATCCTTTAGAAAGGAAAGAAAAACTTTTTTTAAATTTAAATGTTAAATTTGTTTAAATTTTGGACTTCTTTTCATTTTTGTAGAGCAAATTACATTATATTTGCATATTTTAAATTGCATATCATTATACTGCAACCAGTTTATTTTTTAGATAAAAACACTGATAAATACATCAGCACGTTATAACTATTTGATTATGGCAGAACGTTTTTTTTTTTAATCTTTTTTAAAACATTTTTATTTGCATGACCTTATGCATGGTTTATAATCGGTTTTCGATCTTGCATGCAAAAGCATTCAGTAAGGGGAACTTAACATGAATGAGAGCAAAATTATAATAAAATAAGAATGAGACTGTTACACATGAATAAGTTTTGGTGAGCTAATTGTCATGAGTTAAAAGCTCCACTGAGGGCTGGAAATAACAGAGGTCATGTTACGTACGTAATGCTGTGATTCTGGTGAATTCCCTGAACTAGATGCATCAGTGACATTGTCAGAGGCGATCCGCCTGTGTGAGGGGGAAAATTTCTGCAGGGGGAAATGAAGAGAAAGAAAATAAACGAATATTAGCTGGTGGAAAATGGTGCGGTGGTGTGTCAAATCAGGCACCAGATGTTTCCTTCCTTCCTGTTGTGGTCACTGAAGAGAACAGACTTGAGGGCATCCCTCACACAATTTGCTGAAACTGTAAAGAAACTTTGTGGTTTATGTAGAGCTGTATCTGACCTCTGTAAGTGTTCACAAGACAGATAAATGTTAACGATTTAAAAAAGGACAGGATGAAAAAAAAAAGTCAAAGAATTGTGTATATCTTAAATTATACAAGTGAAAAGATCCAGGTTAAGAGTGTCCTGAAACTCACCAGGTCTTCCTGAGATACGTTAAACTGGGTGTGTCTCCAGTTGTTCAAAACGGGGTGAGCATTTTGTTCTATTCCATTTCCACTGATTGGCTGACCAGGCGGGACTGAAGCCTTTACAAACAGTCAGTAGAGGTCTTATGAGTTCATAAAGAGTTCAAATGCAAGATATGCATTTGTAAAAAATATAAAAACATAAAAAATAATGATAAAAAATGTTTAAACAAAATCATACACAGACCTCTGGAAGGCTCCACTGAGATTTAGACCCATCTTTTAAGTAATAATACATCTTCCCTTTGTCATCCTTAGACTGGATCCACTGTGATTGGGAGAAAAAAATATTAGTGAGTCAGAATGTGAAATAAATGTATTGGTTTGTTTATTGAGTTACTTAAATTACTTATATAAGAAGATTTGGTCATGAAAGCATTGACATTACATTAAAATTATTATGTATTTGAGTAGACCAATTACAGAACTTCTTACAAATCTTTTAGAAAGTTCAACACATTTCTTGCCACTAGCATGGTTATTAATTAAATAGGTTGGCTTTTTTATTTCACTTTTAGCTACCAATAATTAAGTAGCAACCCAAGCTCCATTTTAAACACATTTAAAGTAATTTTACCAATTATTGTCCATCAAAATTAGTGCTGAAAACTGGAAAATGTCTGCAGATTCTGTATGGAGCTGTTCTGATTAATTTTTACAATGTCCTCTTTTTTTTCTGCAACAAGGTATCATTAAGACACCAACAGAGGGCACCAATACATACAAAACCAACAGCTATAAATCACCTCTGATACTATATCAATGAAATGCAAAAGAGCTCTTACATATAATAATTATGTATTGCATTAACAACAACAAAAAGATCATTCAGGATTCTGATAAGAGACTGGACATTGAATAAATAAAACATGGTTTTGGGACCTTATTAATGATCATTGTAGTGCATTCATTAGTACTCCCAGCCTTGTGTGTGTGTGTGTGTTGTGATGAACTCTCATTACCTTTTCATGTGTGAGTTCATTTGTGAAGACAGATTTTCCATCGGCCCCTACAGAGTCAGTCCAGCCCACAGGGACGTCTTTATGCGTGTCCACAGCAGCCCTAGGGATGACAGCGCGCTTGATTTGGGGCAACTGGAAAGAAATATGGGAATCCTCACATTGATTTGTTGGATAGTCCTCCTCTGGAAGAGGTGGCTGAGGATGCAGAGACAGAACTCTTTACCACCAGTTTTGATCAATTTAATGCATCATTGCGGAATAAAATTATTTAAATTCTTATTATCACATTATTAAATTGTAGTGATAGTGAGAGACAGATATAGATGCAGGTAGAATTTTACCGGTGCGTTTGCCTCCTTCCCATGACTGTGTGCCCTGTCTGTGGAGGATGGAGGCTGCGATGGCTCTGGGGCACTCCAAGACGTTTGCTTCAAAATGTGATTATAATAATAATGTCTCCCAGTGGTCTCATCCAAAAGCTGCTCCCAGTCAGAGCCCTGTGAGTGTGCAGAGGATGGGGTGGACACAGGTGTGGGGAAGGTCACAGACTCCATACCTTCAGGGCTTCGGGGATCAGACCAACTGCTCTGTCCTGTTTCAGGGTTGTAGTAGTACTCCTTACCGCTGTCGTGGTCGGTATGGACCTGCCATCCGTCTGAGTAGGTCGGGAAGGCGGAGTCCAGAGAAGGACTGAGGGGGATGCCGGGCGACGAGCAAGTTGAGGCAGAGGAGTTTGAAGGGCAAGGAACAGTCTTCTTCAGGTCAGTAACGTTGGCATACACTGCCGTGGTGGGGTCATTCTCTGTCTGCGGGAGAGAAGAAAGGCCATATTTAGGGTATGATGGCAGCTTCTACAGAACTATATTTCATTTAAAGATAAAAAAACTGGTTGAAACGTTATAATGTAAAGTAAACAAAACACTTCAAATATTTATCAAGTATATTTTGCATGAACACATCAATTTGAATTTCAACAAAATGTAAAAGAATTCTCATCAGAATGGGCCTTTCTTTCAGAAAAAGTCCTACATGTACATTGAAAGAAACAACTTTGTACCTTCTTTACCCCTCTATCCAAAATAATCATGTGCTGATATTTCACAGCAAATACTGAAAGCATCACCCTTTACACACTTCTGTAATTCTGTTGTGTAAACCAAGGACATATTAAACTTTTATGGACAGATACAATTGAACAGACCACATCACACAGAGCATGGCACTAACATGAGTTAGGAGTGTATCTGTCTATGTCCCATGCAAGGACTTCTATTATTTATTTGAACAAAAGTCTATAGAAACCTGATGAAATCAAAGAGATATGAGAAGAAAATCCTGCTGAAACCACTCCCTCAATTCAGGAAAGACACGAGAATGTTTATGTGGATTCAAATATCTTGCCAGCTTTCATCTTCAGGCCGTCACTCAATGGAATTTTAATAGACTGGAACAGACATCTGCTCTTAATCGGAAAGTTTGCTTAAAAACATTTCAAACAAGAGGTGTATCTAGACAACCATTATCAGGTCACCATCTGTGATCATGAGGTAATTAAAATGAAAACATAATTTTCATTTGTGTTAGAACTATCATGGCATGGTCTCAAAAGGCTGGCCAAATAGACTGGTGACCAGTAAAATCTCATTGGAATGCAGAATTTAATGCCTGAAAAATATCAAAAACAATAATGAAAATGTGTTTGCTTAGTCCAAGTCAACGTTTCTCTAGATACCATGCTCTTCCAAAATGGGGAAGCATCCAGATAATGTGTTTTCCACAGCACAGCACACTCTCTGGGGAAGGGAAGTCAAGATCAAAACATAAAAACCGACAGAGGTTTCCGCTGCACAATGTACATTTGAGAGGAGCTTGATACACACAGAAGATTGGAGTGTGGTCCACTGCCAAACTGTACAGTCTCATGAAGTATCACAATAATCTGAATGGCACGTGAGTCAGCTAAAAAAGAACCCAATTACATCCAACTATTGTAACATTAATTAACTGTGTTTACAATGCAGCAAACTGAAAAACAAGGTTATTTTAGGTTTAAAAACATTCTCTCTCTCTCTCTCTTTCTCTCTGCAAGTAATGATAATGTGTATATTGCAAGTGCTGTAAATAGACTTTGTTATACAATGGCATACAGAATAATTAAACAGTTTTATTTTATTTATTACAGCACATGACACTGCAGGATACAGCTGTCACTGCTTGAAATTGAATATGAGCAGCTGAAATATAGCTGGAGACATCTTTGAAAAAAACAGGACAAATGCAGAACAAGCTATGATGATCCATTATTTCCCATGATATTCTCATAGTATTAAAATAAACATTAACAATCTATCTGCAAAAAAATATTTTCAAGTGCATGCAATGGATTTGCATTAAAATGTAAATGCAAAAAAAATGTAAATTAAAAAAAATCATGCATGCCATAATTTCATTCAAAATCTTGTTTACAGGATCTATAAACAGGAATGACCCAGTAACAATTGATGGATTCAGTTCAAGACTATAAATCAAAGGTAAACCATTTGGCCACGTTAATTAGCAATAACAAACTTTAAGTAGAAAATCTGTGGGTAAACAACAGTTTCTTTTAAGTAAACCATAGTAGAGTAGTCTCACAAACACTGATGGAATCAGTGAGACTGTCCACGACATCCTACCTGCATATCTCAGTCTCACAATGCTACCTTGTTTACCGCTTACCCTACGAAACCTCAGACAGGTCTGCAGCCTTGGCATCAGCGTATGGCAAGCCTTAAGGATCATCTCTTTCACTTCCATCCGAACAGTCAGCAAATAAAACTTCTCTAATAAAAAAAGAAAAATGGGCCAGAAACTATACCAAAACTCAACTATTATGTTCTGACCACATATGGTCCCACCTGAGAGGAGCAAAAGTTTCAAAACACTATAAGATCTGGAAACGCTTTTCTGCTGAACTACAACACAGCTTCTGGCTAAGTGTACAGTTTGGTAGAGATTCACAGAGACTGGGAATTTACAAAAAAAAAAAAAAAAAAAAAACATCAGGCTTTAGGGGAGGGTCACATCAGATTATTTGACAGGAAAGCTAATGGGGATCTCCCGAGGGTCCAACACGCATGTATGATGGCACATACAGTTCAAACACAGAAACCCCAACTGGGAACACAAACTAACTGCTGTGGGTGGAGGGACCCGTCTTAAACTATCATTTCCTCTTGAGGTGGAGTAATGCTAATTAAAATAAACAAACATAATCATTGGTCCGGTAAACATCCTGCAATCTGTCAAAAAGGCTTCATGACATGGAACTGCATCACAAATTTCATCTCTCCCCTTACTTCCTCTTTCCTGCTGAACAAGCTATGTGCAAAGAACTGGGTGAGACAGGATTCTAGGGTAACCAAATCAATCGGTTAGTCTAGATTAAAGGCCAAAGCTTGGTTTTGTCATTCAAATAAAACCTCAAAAGCTCGTTTAGAAACTCACCTGATTTCACTTTCAAGTGACCCTGTGTGCTGATCTGTATATTTTACACAATGTGTAAATGGAGCAGACCTTCTTTTCCAGCATTGCAATTAGAATTGGCAGGTTTAAAAGCAATGAGAACAGGTAAGATTAAGCTCAACTCACAAATTATTGTTATAGCTCATATTTTATGGATATTAAACTCTTGCATCGCGTAGTTCATCTCAATTCTCGAACAGTTTGACTTGTTGAGGAGAGGTATGCTATTACCTTTCTGTGCAAAGATTTTTTTGGCCAATTAATGATAAAACGCCCCAAAACATCCCACAGACTTGCCATAAATGTAAATGTAGATTTACATAGAAAAAGCAGAACACTCTCATTTTAACCTAACACACTTTACAACAAATTATTCATTGTTTACTGTTGGGTTTAAATTCATGTTTTAGAGAAAACAATTTCATTCCTAACACTTTGATTTCGAAATGACAATTAAAATCCCTTGGGTAATTAAAATATTTTCCATATAAACCCATGAATACTAAACATACAGTAAACCGCCAAAAATCAATGCGCACTAAGTGGGATGTTTAGTCAATCATTTACATTGCCTTTAGTCTCAAAATAGACTTATGACGTGACATTTCAGTGTATTTTGACCCCATTCTTGATCACTAAGTTTACAGACAGTTGTTCCTAAAGCAATACAAACAACAGAAACCAGGAACACTTCACAAACTAAAACAAAGTCCTTTTAAATTGAGATTTATATACTTCCTCATTGCGGTTCACTTATGCCTGATTAAAAGCAAACCTAAATGAATATATGCCAGTGTTTGATTATAAATAAAGGAATTTATATCAAACCAGATGATACAACTATAATCACAAAATTACAAAATAAACCCCACTCAATCATTCGCTCAGCTAAACCTGTCAGTGGTGACTCCCACAGTTGAACACAGCTCAAAAAGTATCTAAAGTTTTCAGGACACAATGCTAAATTTAAACATATCTGCAAACATCTGAGAGGTTTCGGCTTGCTCATGTTATAACTGCATAATATTCAAAGGAGAATAATAATCAGGAAATAATCAGAAGGGCTTTAAAAAAACAGTCTGCAAGAAATATAATCTATCAATGAAACACAGCTTTTAAGTCTCACAGAGAGCAAGTGGCCTCATCTGCTCAAAATTGCTCCACTAAGAGGTCAAAACAGACTGTCTTGAATGGTTTGACACACAAATTAATCAATTAAATGATATATTTACCTTTAAGGTAAAGCACAATAATTCTGCCCTTGAGTCTAAAAAATCTCTCCCGCTTTTCCATAACCACTTGAGGTTTTGTTTAAATATCAAAATACTTCCAGGTTTAAATTTTAATATAGCCTAGTTTTAGTAATTATTAGATTGTCCTGTCAAATAAAAGCATACAATATTTAATCACTAACAAATAACCCTGACTTTATGGTAAAACAAGGTGTACCCTAATTTATAGGCTATTTATAAATGTACATTTTCAAATCGAGGGGGGGAGGGAGCCTTGTTTGTCAGGACGCTCTGTGCCTGTTTTAACAATGTTGGGAGATCAGCTTAAATCAGGGAAGTTAGATCAGTAAACCATTTTTGACTTATTTAAGCTCGTTTTTTAAAGCAGTGTTACTTGAGGCTACAGGTGCAAGTAACTAAAGGTGTAGGTATTTATGCATTTATAAAGCTACCTATAAACAATATATATATATATTATAATACATTAGTCTGTATATGAAAAGCGCACAAATAAAACAGCGTTAATTAATAATTTATCATCACTGTGAGCGAGAGAGTGATGTGTAGCGTGTGCGCTCTTGACTATTCAAGCTCAAAGTTAAACGCTCTCATTATAATATTAAAAGCCGTCTAAAACCGCGCGATTCTGCCTTTATCGCGTCAAAAGCTAGATAAAAAAAGACGTGTATTCGTAATAATACCTGTCTTTGATTTCCGCTGGTCGTATCAGATGAATCTCACCTGTTCCTCCTCAGAAGAGTCGAGTCTGAAGCTGCGCTCTGGCTGTTAACTAGGGAGCGGCGACCCACCTTTCTTTTCTTTTCCTTCTTTTTAACTCTTACTCTCACAAACTTACAGCGTTTTGTGGTTCGCCAGGACAAATACTTAAAGTTCTTCACTTGCGGTGTGAAAAGAAAGCGGTGTATCTTTTATAAGTGTATTCCTGCATCTAGCTCTTAAGAGTAGCCTACAGCGGCCATCTGTCACGCTCAGGGACGAGGCAGAGGACACGCACGGCTGTGTTTTCACAGTGCCTATGTGGGTAGGGTGGGAGTTGTTCTCAACTTGTTTGGGTTTAAAGCACTGAAATGAGATTTGGAGGCCCTCAGGAAGAACTCCTTTGTTTTGTAAACGTGCCAGTGTTTGAGAGGCAGTGTAGCAGGATTGGACCAGCTGTCATATGTTCTCTAGGCAAATAGGGGTACAATTATATATAGTTTATAGGCATATAATAATGACTCACTAAAAGTCAGCTTATAGTGATGGAAAAAAAATGTGTCGCCTCAATACCCGAATTGAGCTCATGGTCTTTCTCATGAATTGTAGCCAAACTATGTATCGGCATAAAAGTCATCTGAGGACCTTAAGATATATTTGAAGCTTAGTACAGTGCTGGTTTTGTGAGAAACTTATGTAGACAGACTAACAATGGCTCTGAAACCTGATACAGGTGCACTGAGAGCTGCACTCCATCTGTGCCTCTCCCCTTCATCTCCACACAAATTCCCAAAACAAGAGTGGAACTACAGTGATTCTTGTTAGATCTGCAAATGGTTAGAGAGTTAGAAGCAATTACGCATACTGACAATCACTGCATTCATCAATTTCTTGTGATATATATATATATATATATATATATATATAAACAGTGGCCCTATCCACTGTAACTCAAATGCTTTGAAATGTATCAATGTTCAACGAAACTGAGAACATGAAAAGGAACAACTAGATTCCCTGGAATTGTGTTGTAAAACAGAAATGAACATTCTATATTTAGTCATTTTTCTACAGAAAGCTATTTCTATAAAGAGTAGGCCAAATATCTCTCTCTTTCATTCTCACTCTCCATCTGTCTCTGTCCTCGCTCCAAGTTTCATTGTTTCAGAGGCTTTATGACAATTTAAATTACCACTGTAGTCGTGAATGAGACTTTGAAAATGATGACAAAATCCCCCCTCTCTATTTCTTTCTTTCATACTCTTTATCTGTTTTCTCTCTTGCTTTCTGACACATTTCAAGCTTTGGGATCATTTACTGTTTTTGAAACTGAGAAGCTGAAAACATCTGTGCTAACAATAGTAGCCTTGCAGCTATACAACATATGAAGACTGACTCAGATCCCAGGATCTGTGCTAACATTGGCCCAGGAGATTAACGATTAACCCTTTGTAGTGTACATGCAACCACCATGAATGTATTCTGAAACAAATAACACAATTAACTTAGCATTCTGGTAAAATTTACTTAAAACATGCTGTGTACCATGGGTGGTAGTGGAACGCTAGCTAGTTAACAATATTGTCTCTGGTTTGAAGTGAATTGAAAACATTGCCTGCTAGAAGTATTTCTATCCCATATTCTTATAGAGACAGTGGACACAAAAGAAAACCTAACCCTGTTGTGACATGCTCTGTTGCTATTATTAATTGGAACTCTGTGGCACAGTGTTCAAACCTCTAAATTTTGTTCACACACTGAAAAAAGGGGTCAGCGCCCTGATAACCTGTAAGCCACAGGCAAGTGCATTACAAACATAGTCAATGCAAATACAAATGGAAACTGGACTTTTATGTTTTCTTTGGATAAAGTTTGTCAGTTTGCAGGGTAGTGGTGCTGTTATGTACATTTGATGGCATAGTTAGCTAAGTTTTTATAGTATGAGAGTTATAAATGTCTTTCATAGGCTAAAACACACAAGCTTTACCATATGCCCTTCCCTTGTTTTAGGAAAAGTGGTAATATCCTGTTCTGATATCATGTAGGAGGGCGTTATTGTTATGCATCTCTCCTTTATATCCCATTGTTTTCAGTGCTTTATTTCACGTGGCTCCAAAAACAGCCGAGTAACAACTACTTAAGTGGATAACCCACATGGAAAAAACCTATATAAACATATATGTTTCAATATAGGTTTTGATATAGGTTTTTAATATATGTTACATATATAAAATTGGCCGTTTTCCTATATTATATGTACATATATGCACACACATATATATATATATAAACATATTTTATACACATATATGTACATATATGTACCTATATAGGTACATATATGCATGTATATATGCACCTATATGTTCACCTATAATAGTAAAATTAAAATCCATAGCTGCTAGGCAACATAAATAAAAGTCCAAAATGTAGAGATGTACATTATTTATTTACTCAAGAGCAATCAAATAGTACAAAACATAAAATATAGCACAAGAACAAAAATAAGACAAAAAATCTGCTAGGCAAGATAAATAAAAGTCCAAAATATATAAATGTACATTATGTATTTACAAGAACAATCAAATAGTACATGAACAAAAATAAGACAAGAAACTGAACAAAATTTTTTTTTTATCTTTATTATTCTTTGAAGGTCTGTCATGACGCGCCTCATCCTCCTCCTCCTCCTCCTCTTCCTTCCTGCACTATCTTACATAACTTTGTCACACGTAAGTTTAAAAGTTTTTCAAGGCGACCGTTATCGATTGTAGTATCACTATGGTTCCCATGGAGACGCGTCATTCATTGCTTGTCACACCGCAGCCACAATGGCGCCACAATCTGCTTTTATTTCCTTTTTTACTCAAAATTTCACAAATTTGTTAGCTATTGTCACGCTGGTAAATGAAAGATCCAAATGCAGAGATAACAGGAATAACAGTCTTTAATGAAAAAATATATAACAAAGGCAGTCCGTCCTTTCAGCACACAGAACTGGTAAATAGAAACTTGAACAAACGGAAAGACTCCTGTCTCGATGAGTAACAGAACAGGACTCCCTTGTAGCAGACTCGAAGCTCAGGAGTAGATAACTCAGGCAGGGTGAGAGAACCACATTGGTCTACAATCAGCAGCAACAGCAGCAGAATACAGCAAAAACTTAGGGGCTAGACTGTTCCAGGCAGACAAGACAAGAATAGGTGAGTACCTCTCAATACAGACAGGATGTAACTGCTGACAAAACGCATGACATGTAACAATAATCCAACCAAGAATCTACCCGAGCAAACACCAGATAAAGGGTGAACACTTAGGGCAAAGTAGAAACAGGTGTCATAGCAAATCAGCGCGAGCGCTGATTGCAATGACAAACAGGTGCATGAAGAGAGAGAGGTCAGCGGGACAGACAAAGAGTAATATAATAAGCTAATAAGGTGTGTGTGTGTGTGTGTGTGTGTGTGTAAATGAGTGAGAGCGTGCGAGAGCGAAAACGGAAGAAAAACCTGACTCATGACAGTACCCCTCCCTCAACGAGCGCCACTAGGCGCTCGAGGAAGGAGCCTGACGGGACCGGTAGAAGTCGTCAATCAGCGAGCGGTCCAGGACATCCCGGGCTGGAATCCACCGCCTCTCCTCAGGACCATACCCCTCCCAGTCCACCAAAAACTGGTGACCACGCCCCCGGGGACGAACGTCGAGTAGCCTTCGAACTCTGTAAATGGAGGCCCCCTCGTCAATAGGAGGAGGGGGAACGGAGGGACGTGCGGGCGCACGAATAACGGGTTTAATGCAAGACACGTGAAAAACCGGATGAACACGGCGCATCTGACCAGACAGTCTTAGCTTTACAGCGACTGGACTGATGACCTTAACAATAGAAAAGGGTCCAATAAAACGAGGCATGAGCTTGCGAGACGTCTCCTGAATAGGCAAATTGCGGGTGGATAACCACACCCTCTGACCGCAAAAATATCTGGGAGATCTCACCCTGCGGCGATTAGCGGCACGACGAGTACGTTCCCTAGTCTGACATAAGGCAGATCTCACCCTCCTCCAGGTACGCTTACATCTCTGAATAAAAGCCTCGACGGACGGAACCGAGGCCTGAGACTCCTGGGCGGAGAAAACAGGCGGTTGGAAGCCAAGGCAACCCTCAAACGGGGATAACCCAGTGGCGGACGATGGGAGAGAATTATGAGCATATTCGGCCCATGGTAACTGCTCGCACCAAGACGCGGGATTCTGAGAGGTAAGACTACGCAGCATGCGACCAAGAATCTGATTGGTCCTCTCGGCTTGCCCATTGGTCTGTGGATGGAATCCTGACGACAGACTGGGGGAAGCCCCTATCTGGCGACAGAACTCCCTCCAGAACAGAGAAGTAAATTGCGGACCTCTGTCAGACACAATGTCCGAAGGAAGACCATGGATCTTGAAAACGTGATCCACCATAATCTGTGCGGTCTCCTGAGCCGACGGTAATTTAGGGAGCGGAATAAAATGCGCAGCCTTAGAAAAACGGTCCACGACGGTGAGAATGACCGTATTGCCAGACGAAGGGGGAAGCCCGGTAACAAAATCCAACGCAATATGCGACCAGGGACGCGAAGGAACGGGAAGAGGTCTGAGAAGACCCGCCGGAGGATTATTACTAGACTTAGTCTGAGCGCAGATAGAACAAGAAGCAACAAAACGACGAATATCGCGCTCACGAGTGGGCCACCAAAATCTCTGGCGGATGGCCGCTAAAGTACCTCTAACTCCGGGATGCGCGACTAATTTAGAAGAATGACCCCAGCGAAGAACCGTCGAACGAGCAGCCTCGGGTACAAACAAAGTTCCCTCAGGAGCGCGGGGCGGTCTTGCAGTGTGAGAAAGAGCACGCCTGACCGCTTGTTCCACTCCCCAGACGGCTGCCCCGACCACACAGTGCTGAGGTAAAATCCTCTCATCGGTCGAGGCACCCTCTGATGAGTCAAACTGCCGAGAAAGGGCGTCAGGCTTGAGGTTCTTAGAACCGGGTCTAAATGAAATGGAAAAATCAAAGCGATCAAAAAATAATGCCCAGCGGGCCTGACGAGCGTTAAGACGTTTAGCAGAGCGAATGTACTCCAGGTTGCGGTGATCCGTCCAAACAATGAATGGTACACTGGCTCCCTCAAGCCAGTGTCGCCACTCACCTAGCGCCAGACGGATAGCCAAGAGTTCTCGATTACCCACGTCATAGTTGCGCTCCGCGGGCGAAAGACGGTGGGAGTAAAATGCGCAAGGATGAACCTTGTCATCCTGGGAGGAGCGTTGCGACAAGACAGCTCCTATCCCAATTTCGGAGGCATCGACCTCAACAATAAACTGACGTTCTGGATCAGGAGTGATCAGGATGGGCGCAGACGTAAAAAGCATCTTAAGACGGTCAAACGCATCCTGAGCAGTCTCAGACCAAGCAAATTTGGACTTGGACGAAGTGAGAGCGGTAAGAGGGGCGGCAACCTGGCTAAAGTTACGAATAAAGCGCCGGTAAAAATTCGCAAACCCCAGAAATCGCTGGAGTGCGACTCGAGAATCGGGAACAGCCCAATCAAGAACTGCTCGAACCTTGTCAGGGTCCATACTAATCCCCTCCGCTGAAACGACCGAACCGAGAAAAGTAACCGATTGGGCATGAAAAACGCATTTCTCAGCCTTGACGAATAGGCGATTCTCTAATAAGCGCTGCAGGACACGGCGAACGTGTTGAACATGTACCTGGAGAGAGGGTGAAAAAATTAAGATGTCATCCAAGTAAACGAACACGAAAACGTTAAGCATGTCTCTTAAGACATCGTTTACTAATGCTTGAAATACAGCGGGAGCGTTGACCAAACCGAAAGGTAGAACCCGGTACTCAAAGTGACCGACAGGAGTGTTGAACGCGGTCTTCCACTCGTCTCCCTCCTTGATACGCACTAAATGGTAGGCGTTGCGCAAGTCTAATTTTGTAAAAACCCTTGCGCCCTGTAGGATCTCAAAAGCCGACGACATAAGAGGCAAAGGATAACGGTTCTTGACTGTTATGTCGTTCAGCCCTCGATAATCGATACAAGGACGCAAAGAACCATCCTTCTTCTTTACAAAGAAAAACCCAGCGCCGGCGGGAGACGAAGAAGGAGTAATGATCCCCGCATCGAGAGATTCTGTAAGATATCCTTCCAGAGCCTCTCGTTCGGGCGCCGAAAGAGAGTACAGTCTACCGCGAGGGGGCGTGGTGCCAGGAAGGAGCTCGATAGAGCAGTCATACGGACGGTGAGGCGGTAAGGATACCGCCCGGGAACGACTGAAAACCGCCCGCAGATCATGGTACTCCTCCGGGACACCAGACAAATCATCAGGCTCCTCCTGGAAAAGAGGAACAGAAGACACGGGAGAAACAGCGGAAACCAGACAATTTACATGACAAGCTAAACTCCATGAATGAATAGACCCCTTAACCCAATCAATGTGAGGATTATGTTGGATAAGCCAGGGATGTCCTAAAACAATGGGGGTAAAGGGAGACTGAAAAACATAAAATGAGACTGTCTCATGATGATTGCCGGAAACAGTGAGACTAACCGGACTGGTGACACGACGAACAGAAGAAAGCTCTCTGCCATCCAGGGCAAAGACAGTGGCGACATCAGTCAAATCAACTAAGGGAATCTTGTTCTCACGAGCCCACATCTCATCGATAAAATTGCCCTCCGCACCCGAGTCGACGAGGGCAAGACCGGTAACAGAAAAACCAGCCCAACGGAGAACAGCGGATATAGTGGTTCGAGACCTTGGTGATGAGGAGATGACAGAAGCGCTCACCAGTACTCCTCCGTCTACTGGCGAGCTTTGGCTTTTAAACTGCAGGATGAAGCGAAATGGCCCGCCGTACCACAGTAAAGGCAGAGACGGTTAATAATTCGCCGCTGTCTTTCCTCCGGGGAGATGCGTACGGCCCCCAGCTGCATGGGTACAGCATCAGGTTGGTTCTGAACAGAAGCAGTAGCAGAAGGAAAGTTATCACAGGATGTGAAAAGTGGAGAACGAACTCGACGCCTCTGCTCGAAACACTTGTCAAGGCGGATGGCCAGGTCGATAAGTTGATCGAGCTGAGTTGGCGACCCCCGCGCGTAGATCTCCTCCTTAAGGTCTACATTCAACCCTTCAAGAAAGCGAGCAGTTAGTGCAGGATCATTCCACTCACTTGTAGTAGCCAGAGTCCGGAACTCTATCGCGAAATCTGCAACAGATCTTCTGCCTTGACGTAGCACAGCAAGTAGACGTGATGCCTCGCTGCCGAAGACGGATCTATCAAAGACCTTGATCATCTCATCCTTGAAAAGAGTGTACTTGCTGCAGCATGCAGATTGCGCTTCCCAAACTGACGTACCCCACTCGCGTGCTCGTCCCGTGAGGAGAGAGAGAACATAAGCGATGCGGGCCCGATCCTCTGCATACGTCTGGGGCTGAAGGGAAAAGACAACTTCACATTGGATGAGAAAAGCTCTGCACTCCGTAGGCTCACCCGCATAACAGGAGGGATTGTTGACTCGTGGCTCAGAGGGCAGCTGACGATTGTGAGACATGGCAGATTCCTGATGCAGGTGAAGTAAACGGGCAGATAGATCAGCCACCTGAGCTGAAAGACTCTTAACAGCCTGATGAGCGGCGGCCAACTCCTGCTCATGTTTGCCAAGCATAGCTCCCTGGATCTCGATCGCCGACCGGACAGGCCTCTCGTCTGCTGGATCCATGTTGGTTGGATTATTCTGTCACGCTGGTAAATGAAAGATCCAAATGCAGAGATAACAGGAATAACAGTCTTTAATGAAAAAATATATAACAAAGGCAGTCCGTCCTTTCAGCACACAGAACTGGTAAATAGAAACTTGAACAAACGGAAAGACTCCTGTCTCGATGAGTAACAGAACAGGACTCCCTTGTAGCAGACTCGAAGCTCAGGAGTAGATAACTCAGGCAGGGTGAGAGAACCACATTGGTCTACAATCAGCAGCAACAGCAGCAGAATACAGCAAAAACTTAGGGGCTAGACTGTTCCAGGCAGACAAGACAAGAATAGGTGAGTACCTCTCAATACAGACAGGATGTAACTGCTGACAAAACGCATGACATGTAACAATAATCCAACCAAGAATCTACCCGAGCAAACACCAGATAAAGGGTGAACACTTAGGGCAAAGTAGAAACAGGTGTCATAGCAAATCAGCGCGAGCGCTGATTGCAATGACAAACAGGTGCATGAAGAGAGAGAGGTCAGCGGGACAGACAAAGAGTAATATAATAAGCTAATAAGGTGTGTGTGTGTGTGTGTGTGTGTGTGTGTAAATGAGTGAGAGCGTGCGAGAGCGAAAACGGAAGAAAAACCTGACTCATGACAGCTATAGCAGGATATATCTGATATTCCGATTGTGAAATATGTGCAAGTGGATGTGTTCCCTTTCGAGAGTACTCTCGTACTGCGTAAGCTAGCTTACGCTATGGGAAAAGGTCCCCTTTTCTCGAGAATATGAAGCCAAAAATGATCCTTAATTTTTAAATAATGTAAAACGCAGTGCTGCAGCACAGCAGACCCAAGCGAAGCGGCTCGCGCGCTTATTGGCTGTGCTGCGGCAACTGCAGCAACCTATGGTGAGGCGGCGGAGAGTAACGAACCAATGGGGGCGCTTCGCGCCCATTGGACGTCAGAGCGCGCCAAAATAGGCATGGCTGGAACTATATAAGCCACCGCTTCACCATAGGGATCAGATTTCATCTCCTTCAGCGATCTCACCTGCACTTCGCTGTCTTCTCCGGAGAAGCCTCTACACGCCGTCGAAAAGCCTCTCAGCGGGATAGCACTGCAACGCAGATCTGAGGACGCCGGCTCGTGCTTCATCTCGACGCCGCCTTCAGCACTCGCTTCCTGCTGCGCCATCCGGCGTGACTATATCCTTTTCAAAGCTAGTGTGTTTGCCGCTGCATCACACTTTTTTCCTCCAGAATTCGAGGCGTTGTTTCAAATGCCTCGGGCCTGCGCTTCCTGCCGAGGCCCTCTGCCCAGCGAGGACCGCCACATTATCTGTGTCTCCTGCCTGGGCCGCGAGCATGCTGAGAGCGCACTCTTCAAGGGCGGCTGCCCTGAGTGCGACGACATGGCTATATCGACCCTGCGGGCTCGATTAGCTCAAACCAGCCACGATGCTCCACCCGCTCCGCCTCTTCTCTCTCAAGTGCCGCGTAAGAAACGCCGCGATCAGAGAATGCCTGAGCATACTGTTACACGAGAGCTCACGCCGGAACACTCCCCGCGTGCCTCGCCCGCTCTCGCTCCTTCGCCTGTCCTCTTCGTGGACGAGCAGCGCCAGTCCCTGCTCACCAGCGCCCCCTTCTCCTTCGGAGCGCCTGAGGCGGAAGAGGACAGACACGACAGCCTTTCTCTCGCCGCGTCCAGTAGTGAGGAATGGTCGGGCTCCATTGCGGACCCCCCCCCCTCTACAGCACCCAGCTGCACCGGACAACGCGCCGATATCGACGCGGAGCTTACTCGCGTGCTTACAAGGGCTGTCAGCGACCTTCAGCTCGACTGGTCTCCTCCAGACGAGCCCGCTAAAAGCAGGCTGGATGAATGGTTCCTGCAGGGGCGCCCTTCGGCCCCTCCGCAAAGAAACGCCCCCTTCTTCCCGGAAGTTCACAATGAACTCACGAAGTCGTGGAAAGCCCCATTCTCCGCACGCTTGAAGACTTCTGTCTCGTCAGCGCTCTCCTCTGTCGACGGTGCCCGAGACCACGGTTACGAGAGCCTCCCCCCTCTCGAGGAGGCTATTGCTGCACACCTCTGCCCGCCCTCAGCCGCTGGATGGCGGTCGAAGCCTGTGCATCCATCCAAGCCGTGCCGCACCACCTCAGCTCTCGCTGGCCGAGCTTACACCTCCGCTGGTCAAGCCGCTTCGGCTCTACACACCATGGCTGTGCTGCAGGTTTTTCAGGCCAGACTTCTCCGTAACCTGGACGAGTCTGCCCCAGATACCTATGACTTTAAAGATCTCCGCAGCGCTCCTGATCTAGCCTTGCGTGCGACAAAGACCACAGCATAAGCGATCGGCCGAAGCATGGCAAGCCTCGCTGTTTTAGAGCGACACCTCTGGCTCACGCTCACGGAGATGAAAGACGCCGACAAATCCGCCTTTCTCGACTCTCCTATCTCGCCTTCCGGCCTCTTTGGCCAGTCGGTTAAGGGTTTCGCTGAACGCTTCACTGAGGCTCAGAAAACGTCGCAGGCAATGAGACACTTCCTGCCGAAACGCTCTAGCTCTGCTGCGGGACGCCGTAGAAACGCGCCGCCCCCTCAGACCTCGAAGCCATCGCAGCCAGACTTACAGTCTCGCCCAGCGACCAAAACCCAGCACCGCTCTCGCTCTACGAGCCGCAAACCGCCAGAGAGACGGGGACCTCGGCCCAGGATTGTGCTGAACCCCGAGCCTCCGAAGCCCTCCTGACCTTTGGGCTGAAAAGACCGTGGTTAAGTCCCGCTGCGGCCGGACCACCACACAAGAAACCTCACATGCTTCCTCCAATCCCCTCACTAAAGGCGGTTGGAGATGTCTATACTGCAGTAAACGAGCCTGTTACAATGCACGCACGCCTGCACACAAAAGCCGTTTTCACGGCGACCTCAATAAAGCACAAAAAGAGCTTTTTCTATGTAGGCAGTGTGCCCACTACACAGTACGCACCCCTACATGTATACACACTCCCCCAAGTGTCACAAAGACTCACTCGGGTCTCCTTTCATGCCCACCTTCCCGCTCGCGCCGGAGGTGCTCTAAATGTAGCGCGCGTGCCCACTTCTCAGTGCGCAACCCTACAAATAAGCGCTGTCACCACAGTGTCACAAGCACAGCATACTCGAGCTACTGGTCCCCTCATAACAGGCGGCCAGTGCCCGAAGCACATTCAACCCATAGCCGCACGAGCCGCTGCATGGCAGGCCATCCCCGGCATATCAGATTGGGTTTTGAATATAATAAAACGAGGTTACTCGCTCCAGTTCGCTCGCAGACCGCGGCGCTTTCGCGCCGTGGTCGAAACGAAAGTGAAAAGCGAAATGACACACGTCCTTCGCACCGAACTGATAAACCTTCTTGCAAAAGGGGCGATAGAAACTGTCCCCCCTGCGCAGCGCGAGTCAGGCTTTTACAGCCGCTACTTCCTCGTACCAAAAAAGGATGGCGGTCTCAGACCCATCCTAGATCTCAGACGTTTGAACAAAGCGCTTATGACGCGATCGTTCAAAATGTTAACTACCAAACAAATACTCGCGCAAATTCGCCCGAGGGATTGGTTTTTCTCAGTGGATCTGAAAGACGCTTACTTTCACATTCAAATAGCACCCCATCACAGGCCATTCTTGAGATTCGCCTTCGAGGGGCAGACTTATCAGTACATGGTTCTTCCATTCGGCCCCTCCGTAGCGCCCCGTACGTTTACGCGGTGCATGGATGCCGCTCTCGCACCCCTGAGAATGCGGGGAGTGCGAGTATTGAACTACCTCGACGACTGGCTAGTTTTAGCCCATTCCGAGGAACTACTGACGACACACAGATCCTGGATCCTCAGCCATTTAGAATGCCTGGGTCTCACGATCAACACTGTCAAGAGCGCTCTGTCTCCCAGCCAGAGGATTTCCTTTTTGGGGATAGACATAGACTCTGTGACATGTACAGCGCGTCTGACGTCACAGCGCGCTCTCACTATTCAGCATTTAGCCGTGTCGTTCAAAGCCGGGTCTCTTTACCCGCTCAAACGATTTCAGGAAATGCTAGGTCTGATGGCATCAGCCTCTGCGGTTCTCAAACTGGGCCTGCTGCGCATGCGCCCACTACAGCGCTGGCTGAGAGACCGTGTTCCAGCGCGCGCCTGGATTTCCGGCCGCGCGCGCATCAGGGTGACCCACGGCTGCATCGCAGCTCTGGCCCCTTGGAAAATAGCCAACTGGTATCAGTTAGGCGTAAGCACGGGCGCTGTCTCGAAATGGAAAGTAGTCTCGACAGATGCATCCAACCTCGGTTGGGGCGCCCTGTACGAGGGCAGGTCTGCCTCTGGCCTCTGGTCGAGCCCGGAGCGACTGTTACACATAAACTGTCTGGAGATGATAGCGGTCGAACTATCCCTGAAAGCTTTCCTCCCATTTTTAAAGGGCCATCACGTTCTGGTCAGATCAGACAGCATGTCAGTGGTGGCCTACATAAATCGCCAGGGTGGTGTCAGGTCAGAAACCTTGCACACCCTGACCGAGCGTCTTCTGACATGGGCACATTGCAATCTGCGCTCGCTAAAGGCAGCGCATGTACCTGGCATCCTGAACCGGGGCCCGGACATGCTTTCCAGGGCGAATGTTCCCCCTGGGGAGTGGTCTCTTCACCCACAGACGGTTCAGTTGATGTGGAGCATCTTCGGCAGGGCATAGGTCGACCTCTTCGCCTCAGAAGACAACGCTCATTGCCCAATATATTTTTCAAAGAGCAGGGACGCGCTGGCCCTCGATTGGCCCAGACGCCCGCTTTATGCCTTCCCACCGGTCGCGATGCTGCCGCAGGTCATCGATCGGGTCAGGAAGAGCAGATGTGCTATGCTGCTAGTAGCCCCACTCTGGACGACCCAACCTTGGTTCTCCGAGCTGATGCAGCTGTCCAGTACAGCCCCATGGCCAATACCGCTGCGGAAAGATCTCCTCACGCAGCTGAAGGGCGCGCTCTGGCATCCCCACCCCGAACTTTGGGCCCTTCATGTATGGCCCCTCAACGGGTACCCGGGAACCTCCCTGAGGGAGTGTTAAAGACCATTACGGAAGCCAGAGCGCCCTCAACCAGGCGCCTATACGCGCAGAAATGGTCAGTGTTCTCCACCTGGTGCGGGACACGGAACCTAGACCCTCACTTATGTGACGTGTCGGAGATACTCTCCTTCCTACAGGAGCGTTTAGATGCGGGCAGATCCCCGTCTACGCTCAAAGTGTATGTGGCAGCCATTGCAGCTTCTCATGCTCCGGTGGCCGGCCTATCACTGGGAAAAAACGAACTGGTCATTCGTTTCCTTAAGGGAGCTCGTCGGATGAACCCTCCCCGACCCCCTTCAATCCCTTCCTGGGACCTGTCTACGGTCCTAGAGTCCTTAAAGGGCCCCCCTTTTGAACCGCTTCAGTCTGTCGATATGAAGCTTCTTTCGTTCAAAACCGCTTTTCTACTGGCTCTGGCCTCAGTCAAGCGAGTGGGGGATTTACATGCGCTATCTGTAAGCGCTGACTGTCTCGAGTTTGGGCCTAATGACTCCAGAGTCATTCTCAGACCAAGACACGGCTATGTCCCCAAGGTGCTCTCAACACCGTTCAGAGCGCAGGTCATCTCGCTGTTAGCCCTTTCCTCGCAAAGCGACGAAAGCAACGCGAGCTTCATCTGCCCCGTCAGGGCTCTTAAAACCTATATTGCGCGCTCCGCCTTATTCAGGAGGTCGGACCAGCTCTTCATATGCTTTGGTGGGCGCACCCGAGGTCTCGCCACCACGAAGCAAAGCCTATCGCGATGGATAGTAGACACTATCTCGCTGGCTTACAAATCTAAGGGCCTTCACTGCCCGTTCGGCATCAGAGCCCATTCCACCCGAGGTATGGCCTCGTCATGGGCGTGGTCCTGCGGGATACCACTGGATGATATCTGTGCGGCGGCAGGCTGGGCCTCTCCGTCCACATTTATTAGATTCTATAATCTGCAAGTCCCTGCCCTGCAGGCCAGGGTACTTTCTATATAGACGTGCTAAGCCTTATCACGTCCCCCTTTTTTCGTTCCCTATATAAAGCTCACTAAGGTGGGCTGTTGGGACTGGGATTTCTCCTGCTATAAAGCCCCGAGCTCTCGCCTTGGGCTGTGACAGGTCGAAGTTCCCGAGCACACACGGCGTTTTACATTGTGTTCCCATAGCGTAAGCTAGCTTACGCAGTACGAGAGTACTCTCGAAAGGGAACGTACTCAGTAACTAACGTAACCTCGGTTCCCTGAGATGAGGGAACGAGTACTGCGTAACCTGCCGTGCTATGTGCTCGGACCGGGTGATCGCTTCAGTCGATTTAAAACCTGATCCCTATGGTGAAGCGGTGGCTTATATAGTTCCAGCCACGCCTATTTTGGCGCGCTCTGACGTCCAATGGGCGCGAAGCGCCCCCATTGGTTCGTTACTCTCCGCCGCCTCACCATAGGTTGCTGCAGTTGCCGCAGCACAGCCAATAAGCGCGCGAGCCGCTTCGCTTGGGTCTGCTGTGCTGCAGCACTGCGTTTTACATTATTTAAAAATTAAGGATAATTTTTGGCTTCATATTCTCGAGAAAAGGGGACCTTTTCCCATAGCGTAAGCTAGCTTACGCAGTACTCGTTCCCTCATCTCAGGGAACCGAGGTTACGTTAGTAACCGAGTACGTTTTGTTGTTCAAACACCTTTATAACGATCGCGTTAGTTGAGCTGTATGTGCAACGTATCTATCTTATTAAAATACCTAAAAAAAAAAAAAACGTACATTATTAGGAATTTACCACCTCCGGCTCAATTTGAGATTATTATTATTATTATTTTTTTTTTTTTTTGCATGGAGTTTGCAAAGTGACAAAATTATTCAAAGCACAACTAACGTTAGTCCATATTTTCTCCGTTTCTGAATTTGATGTTATCAGAGGCTAAATGCAAACACAATTTTTTTATCTACTTTTGAGTCTTATTTCATGCAAAGTGATAATATAATTCCACTTTAATTTTCTCTATTTGAAAGTTTGTAATGCTGTTATTTGATGTTCAGTTTTTAAAATGTGATGTTGATAAAACACATTTTAACAGTTAAACCTTAAGCCTAGTTTATTAACATTTTGTTGGGGTGATTGGGGACAGGTGGGGCTCGGAACCCTTTTCCTACCTCCGAAGTGGGGAATGGCAGAAAAAGTTTGAGAAACACTGAGTTAGCTGATGATTTGTTTTGTTGACTGGAGTTGGCTGGCTAGATGTTCGTTTGCCAGTGTCCTATGAGGTAAAGCCAGAGGGTGCCAGGGACCAGAGGTGGAAAGTAACGAATTACATTTACTCGCGTTACTGTAATTGAGTAGCTTTTTTGTGTACTAATACTTTTTAAAGTATTTTTTTAAATCTGTAATTTTACTTTTACTTAAGTATATTTTGTTTAAAGTATTGTACTTCGCTACATTTTAAAACACATTAATTACTGAGTAAAAACAAAAAAAAACAAAAAAAAAAAAAAATCGCTCCCTGGAAACTACGTCAGTAAATAATGGGCAGGAGGGCAAACTGGCGCTAAAATCACAAGAAAGATGCAGACGGTCAAAACAGGCGTTAGTGGCGCAGACACCGCTGAAAACGAAACCCCGTCATATTCTGAAGTTGAACTCGAAGGAAATGAAGTGAACCCCTGGCCATATGTATGCTCTATTATGCAGTGTAAGCTGTACTTGCTTAGGAAGACCAAACTAGCAGCTTATCAAATCTCGACAAGACATCAACCCTTCGCAAGAATGTAGAGGTAAGCTAAATAATTGCATCGTTGCATTGGTGGTTAAAATGAAGCTTTGACATTTTAGCAAGAGGTTTTGCACAAATTAGCCAAAAAGACAGTGGTGAGGAGTGTGCTATATATATCATCTGCGATAATATCATATTTTTTGTTTTAATGATGTGCGCGCTTATAGTGCGTTCTTTCACTGTGTGATTCAGTCTCCTAAAATGCATTTAGAATCATAGGCGCCGATACCGTGGAGCACCCACGGAAAATACCGAGCACCCACGGAAAAAATGAGCACCCACGTGTGCCAGTGCCAGACTGCCAGTAGGCTACATTTATTTAAAATTAAACATTGCAGTTGGCGCTATGAAGCGTCTGCCACACTGTGATTGGTTATGTTGTTGTCAGTGACAGAGACATAACCAGTCGCATGCATGTTCCATATCCTATCCACCAATCACAGCGTCTCTGAAAACGTCCCATCCCCCACTATACAGTGCCGTGCGAGTATGTAATCATTAATCAGACTAAAATGGACAGATTTGTTATAAAAAAAGCCAAACCTATTAATATTGATATATCGACATTATTTTACTGGATCTAGTGGCTTTGGCTTTTTGTGAATAAACGTCCAGTATTTTTTCTCTTTCAAAGTTTTGTCTGTCATGTTCTTCCACCTCATTTCATACCCAGCAGTACGTTAATAGGTAAATGTTACGGTACATTCCCTAGACTCCTTAAAGTTCGTAACAGGGTTTAAATGGGAACATTTTTCTGCTCAAGTATAGGCCTATATACGGTTTAAAAGAGGAAAAACTAATGGACACAAAAGTAGCCTACTTTTGGACAGAATACAAGTTCTTTGTTAAATACATAAAATAAAAAAATATTTTTTTAGCCTATATGAATAATGGATTCGAAACCTCAAAGAAAAGCCATGCCACTATCAAAAGAAACCTCGAAACATAAATGAGGTAGACATTCCCAGAAACTCATTATTTTAGTCGCAACAATCGGTTAATGGAAACTTTCGCAATAGTCTTTTAATCAATATTTACAAAACATTAATTTCCCAAGAAGCTGAACGCATTAGCGGTTACTTGTCAGTTAAACTTTTCATCTCCAATCCTGTTTGTATTTTTGAGAAGTGACGCTGTTGTGTGTGTTTGTATCGGCCGCTGTCCATTAGCCTAAGGTTCTGAAATGCAATATTTTTTTAATAGCCTAGTCTATTTTTTTATTTTTTAAATGGCTTGCGCCCTTGAGCACCCACGGAGAAAAACATAAATCGGCGCCTATGTTTAGAATGATCACAAAATTGAAGATATAGGGGCAGAAAATTCACATATTTATATAATTTCATACATTAAATCAAAATCACACAAAGAATGCCGTCTTTTCCTCCAAAAATCATCATGAATATATACATACATACATATATATATAACAGTTCAGTAAACAAGTTAATTAAGAGACTTGCGTTTTAGACACCATATTGCCTTTTTTAGCTCTATTTCTAAAACAGAAAATAATTCCAAACACAGCCACCAAAGCACAGTTTTGCGTCTCTGAGCAACGTGACAGTGTTTCGTTCCTGAATGAATCAACCGTTTAAATGATTCGGTTCAATCGCAATGACTCACTTATTAACAGTGACTTGCTGACACATACTGGCCATTTTAATATCACATTTAAAGTATCTTTTGATTTTTTTAAATAATTAATTTCTTATAATTTCAAATGAGTATTCAACATTTTATGTTTTGTATATCAAAACATTATTCATGCATTTGTAACTGCAGGTTAAATGCATTCTTGTCCTGCACTAGTGTAATACATCTAAATGCCACTTCCAATGAATCTTCTGCATTTCCTCTGCATTAAAAGATGAGTTTGTTGATACTGATTTGCCTGGTAACAGCCCAAATGTTTTATTATTCTAAATAACTGATTCCTTTAATTAAAAACAACTAGTTTGAGATTAATAGACCTATACCAGGGGTGTCAAACTCAGTTCCTGGAGGGCCGTAGCCCTGCAGAGTTTAGTTCTAACCCTGCTCCAGCACACATATCATGTAGTTTTCAAATAAACCTAAATGATTAGATTAGCTGGATCAGGTGTGTTTAATTAGGGTTATATCTAAACTGTGCAGGACTGTGGCCCTCCAGGAACTGAGTTTGACACCCTTGGCCTGTCCCATTTTTGACTCCCTCCCACTGTTAAAATGTAACTAAGTAATTTTTACTCTGAGTAAATTTTAAATGAGCTACTTTTTACTTTTACTTGAGTTGATTTTTAGACTGGTACTTTTACTTGTACTTAAGTAAAATTTCATTAATGTAATGGTACTTTTACTTGAGTAGAATATTTTTGTACTCTTTCCACCTCTGCCAGGGACTGTGTAGAACCAATATAACTGAATTGTAACTTAAAGGAGCATTGCGTAGGTTCTGAAATTTCTAACCGTTACTGACACCAGTGGCCGTTAGAGGAACTGCAGCCAGTCTCATGCTCATTCTCAGTGCGCACGCTCTTTTTTTTAACTTACGAAGAGTATCCGTGGGTGTCTGAATTTTGCTGGAGGCTGGTCGCTTCTTTCCATCCGAAGAGTCCATTTGAAAACACTATTGCCGCTGCCTATTATAATGGCTGGCGTGCCGTACGGTTGTAAGCCCAAGTAGACGAGAATCCATGTCTTCTTCTCCGTTTTAAGTGTATCTCTGTGGCAGAATTACAGCGCCACATGCTGATCTGGCATGTATACTACATCGGTTTCGTGTGGACGCGGATATTTCTTGAGACGAGGGAAAAAAAGATCGGGGTTAAGCTCCGTCTCCGTGTGGACGGGGCCGAAGAAGTAACGGGTACTTACGGTTATGGATAGAAATGTAGCGGAGTAAAGAGTACAATATTTGCCTCTCAAATGATACTCGAGTAAAGTACAGATCCCTCACAATTGTACTTAAGTACTGTACTCAAGTAAATGTACTCCGTTACTGTCCGGCTCTGTATATCATATTAATATATTGCCGTAGTTAAATTCCAAAACATGGCTATTACATGTGATACCAATTTCACATGTTCGCACATACATAAGTTCTTGCATATTTTTTTTCGTTAATTCTTATTTTTTGCCTTGATAATAGAAAATATGAGCTAGGCATCATGTATGACAGTCAAAATGAGATATGAGCTACAAAATGACCAGATCCTGTCATTAGCTATATAGAAGACATATCTTGTATGTATAGGGCTTTCCTATACAGGAAATATAGGTCTCCTGTATTGCTTCTTCATATGTGGATATGAAGAAGCAATACAGGAGACCTATATTTCCTGTATATGCACATATATGCACCTCAATTTTGCCTATATATGGCATATACTGTATACGCATATATGCAGCATATATGCAGTATATATACGCATATATGCAGCATATATGCACATATGCAGTATATATATGATCATATATGTGCATATATGCAGCATATATGTGCATACACTGCATATAGGTTTCATATATGCTCATATATCCACATATAGGTTCTTTCCATGTAGGAACATGTCACTTTGATGGTGACCTGATCACATCAAGATCATAGCTGTCTGTAAGTTCTGTTTGTGAAAGTAGAAGATATGATTCTGGGTGCATTTATAGTCAAACTCAGTTTCTGGAAAACAACTGCTTTGCTTGGATTTATGTAGCATGCCAACATCGCCTCCCAGTGGCCCACTTTGATAACAATTCGTAAACATTTCTTTTTATAAACATTCCTGTTCTACTTCTTTCCCTCACAAGGTTGTGTGCCCTGTTGCTCACCAATCCTGCCAAACTGAGATGTGTCAATAATACACAAAGTTTAAATAACAAAAGTCATTATTTAATCCAATACAGCACTTCCTTTGTTCAACAATATAAACAGACTGCAAATGTCTGTAATAATACGATGATATTTCATTCTGGCTAACTTTCATACTTTTTTCAATCCAAGACAGAAGACAAATGTTAATATTGCAGTGTATGTGAAAGGCAAGAATGTAATCGGGTTTAAACAACTTATCACATCTTTCTAGCAACAGCACTGATTTTCAGTACAGAAATAGGTCTGTATGGTTTAAGGAACTGATAAAAGATAAATTTTGAAAGAGAAACCAATGCTTCAAAGAGTATTTGAAAACATGCGTTCTTGTTTTCATCCGATCCTGTAAGTCTCCAATCTGTAAGGTATACATGATCTTCAAAAATAAATGTCAAGACCCTTTAACTTTAATTCAAAGTTTGACTTTTTTAGTCAAGAATTATAATTAATTTACATTCTGCTTCCCTAAATATAATCTGTTTGCTGGAAAGGAATAAGAAAACTGTACCTTTATTGTTAGAGGTGAGCATGATGTGTTGGTCTGAGGGTTTGGCAATCCAGCAGGTGCTTTGTCTGTCAGTGTCGACAGGTCTAGATTCAGATCCGATATGGATTCATAAATATTCTCAGAGTCTGGCGATGGCAGTGGTTCTGAGCTAGAGCTTTCACTTTCTGGCTCTATTGGGGATTCCAGCTCTGGAGACTTCCTGTGAGGCTTGGTCTCATTTAGGTTCTTGATGATGGGGAGCTCCACAGGTTTGACAGGGATAGGTTTATGGAGGGGGTCAGCTGGGCTGAAGCTGGGCACTCGAAACTTTTCAGGCACCGTTTCAGTGCGAGAGCCGGACAGCAGATTGGCTGCTTGACTCATCCTCTTCTTTGGATGCGATGAGTCTGAGGCAGAGACCGTGTTCAGGGAAATGAGGGAGTCCGTAGGTCTGCCTTGTTTGTAAAAAAGAGGCTCATGTAAACCCAAAGGAACTCCAAATGTCGACATGCGGTTTTCTGTCTTGCGGTAATTCTCTTTGGAGTGAAGTCTAATTTTCACCTCATCTGATTTGCGGGCCTCTGAGAGGTCAGGCACCGCAGGCTTCACAGCAGGCTCTCTGAAGTCTAGAGGTGAAGGGATGTTGGGTGGAAGCTCCTTTACGTATTTAGCAGGGATATAAAATGGCTTGGCTCGTTCATCTTTGCAAACGTGCCACCAGTGAACGTTTGTTTTGGCCAGGAGGATGTAGCGCTCGTTGGGTTTAATGGACACCATGTGACCATCCCGGCCCTCGTATTCATATTCAAACTCCACCAGCACCAGGCCCAGACTGTGTAAGGACGTCATCTTACCCTATTCACCCTTGAGGGAATTAAGCTGGAATCAAGGCTCAGGATAGGCCCTCCTGTGGGTAGAAAACAAATGAGGGGATTATAAAAAGCAATTTGACAAGGAATCACAGATTACTGTTTATTTCCTGCCTCACGTTTGAGTCATGAGCAAAGAGCACCTGCTGTATAAATGCAAAAACAACAAATATTTGCCTGACCTTTTCTACAAGTCCAGTTGGTCAGACTTTGCCCAACAAGCCTTGCTCTATCAAACTGAGATCATGCTGCTGCGTTCACAATTTTATTATATAAAGTTTTCTGAACTGTCATAAATTTCACAAATACAAAGAAACCGTACGTACCGTTTTTCTTTTTTTTTTTTTACTTTTCACCATAGGACTGTGTCCAAAAACGGTATGTTTTTGCAAAATTCACTGCTAATTCTAATCAAGCCCAGTATTTCATTGTATCTGCACCGCATCCACCTTTTGTCAACAGATGATGTTTTAAGGTAGGCAACTATGATGTGGTGCACTGATGTGGACCAATAAATTAAGCATTAGCGTTAGTTCTGGCAGGTCAGGTTTTCCTCTAGTTCCTCACTTGCTGAGCTTGGGGTGATGTTTACTCCATAAATATTAAGCAACATTTCCTGCTAAGTTTCTATTTTATTCTCATTGCTTAATGCTATGTTGGCAAATATGCTATTGTCAAATATTGCTCATTGTTTAAGGCTAGGTGTACAGTAACATGTTTTGCTAGGTACACTGTTGCTTTAGGCTTATTGGTTGTATTTGACACTCTGTTAACATTAACGTTACCCAGTTAAACTTACCACAGCCGAGGCTTGTTTTTAAATCTGTGTTTAAGACTGTCTGATGTGAAACAGGCTTGCTGCTTAAGGCTAATCTACAGTAGTATTGAGAATACTGTAGTATTAATTAAATATATATGACTTATATATGTCCTTATATATGTCCCGTCCTATATATGACTTATTTCCATCAAGCTGTTTAAGTCAGTGATAGGCTGTTGCTTAAAGCTATACAGCGTATCGGTAACGTGCTTTACACTTAACATGCCTAGATTTTGCTACTAAAGGGGTAAAATGCTAATGATTATCCGGATAGGGCAACATACAGTTGCCTAAACTTCAGGTTTTGACCGTATGCTGGAGTGTATTAAAGGGGGATGCTGCTCTTCTCAGCTGCTTATTAAAGAAGAGCACCCCTTCGCTGCCTCTCTTCTTAAAGAGCATGCTGCCCCTGTACATGCTATTTCAGAAGGTCTTTGCTTTAAAGCTATTTGTTTATTGGGACTTTGCTTGCTTGTTAGTGCTTCTCTAGTGTTCAGGATCATGTTTGTTGCTAGAGTTGCTTGTTGCTTGAAGGTATTGATTGTTACTGCAAGTGTTTGTAGGCTACTTAGTTAGCTACTTAGCTAATTTCAGCAGCAAGAAGCTAATGTTTAAGCTGTTGTTTAGGCCATCTGATTGTTCTTGAAAGATGCTTATGGCTCATCTATTATTGGGAAGTTTTCATAAGCGGCTGCATAGACAGAACCATACCACCAAACCAAAGTCCATGTTAAGTATCTATCATTTTGACGATTGTGGTCTGGTCCTTTAACTGAGGTTAAATGCCAAGTTCTGATCAATGACTTGGAGCAACCGAACTAGCATGACCTCCACAGACACTCAAAAAATATCATAGCACCTTTTTTGGAATGTTATAGTAACTGAAATCACATCATAAATTATGCACATTTTAATTCATTGTATACACGTTTAAAGTAATACATTTATTAGTAGTATTATGTTATGCATTTATAGGATTGTTAACTGACAGTTTATCTATTTACAGAGTACTCAAAGTACTTAGAGATTCACTTTGATGCAACAGCAGTTGTTTAATGTTTGCTCAGTGACCTCTATCACTTGTTAATCTTTGTATGTGGTTTGACTACTGCCTGTAAAGGAAAGGAAGTTGACTGTAATACGAAAGACAGATAACAGCACAGTGTCAGTAATCAAAGTGCTATTTGGAATCGGCTGCCAGCAAATTCTGAAAATCTTCATATTAATTTTCAAAGCACTGGAGAGGTGATGTATTTTGTCAGTTCTAATGTAAATCTTACATTGCAGCACCTTTGTTTTTCCACTTTCCGATGACCATTATTTTACTTAATCTTTTTAAAAGTCTGGTTTTCATGGTGGCTGTTTTTTTTTAAAGACTCCCTTCCTCTTGCATTGTCAGCAGCAAACATTTGCTTTCTACTGTTTTGAGATGTGTGTGTTCTGGCTATATCTATGGTCATAAGTATATACTTTGTTGTATAAATAAATGCAAAATGTCAGTGCTTGGTCAGGAGCCATGTTCATTTTAAACATCCAGTGTGGGTAGTAGTTGTTTGAAGATGTATCAAATCAAAGCAAGCTTGCTTCTTCAATCAAACAATTTTCCAAGGATCTTAAATGTACTACTTTTATTTCTAACCAGAGAACTGTTGTCAAACCACAATATAGACGCATGTGCTCTGGGGCTCTTTGAAGAGATTTCACACTATTGGATCAAAATAGATCTATATTCAATGGTTTGCAAAATTATTTTAATATTATACAAATCCTGTATTAAATAGATTCATTGTTTTGATTAGTCACTTAACATCGATGCATGTAAGCTAATAGTAAAAGGATGTTTCTCTAGAATTTCTTGTCAAACCTGATGTCTTTATACTATGAGAGCGAGTGACTGATATTATACGAGACTTGGGATTTGAAAGATTTGAAACCAGTTTAAAAAGCTTTGATGTTTGAGATGGATATGTCTGTATTTAGTTTGTGTATTTTAGCATTCAATTTCCAACTTCATGTGGGACAGTTTAGTTCGTATTCCAACTCATGAATTGAAAGGAAGTCAATATTTCAAATCTGAATTTACAGTGTCTGAGAAACTCTCAAAAGCAGTTAATTTTGTGAGATATGTAAAGCACTCTTTATGCCAGCAGTTTGCACCCTCACATCCACTTCTGAAATGTAAATTTCAGAATGCTCCACACATTCTGTTTATTATTATTTACAGGCCTCCAAAATACTCTCCAGCCTTTGTTGAAGAGGTCACAGAAATGTTATCAATGATTTCCTCAGAGTTTGACTGTTTTGCAATTGCAGGGGATTTTAATATTCACATAGATAATGCAGAAAACAAAACTACAAAATAAATGATAAATTGTTCTAAACACTTTTGAACTGATTCAGCATGTGCATGGACCCGCACACAAAGGTGGACACACTCTGGATCTAATCATCAGTAGGGGTCTAAACATTTCATCCATTGTAACTAAGGATGTAGCACTATCTGATCACTTCTGTCAACCTCCTATCTTGACACACTTTTTTCAAAAGTGTGCTTAACTGCTTAGAAGCAGATCTTTTGGAAGTGGTGAATGCCTCACTTCTTTCTGGGACATTTCCAAACTCCCTAAAAACTGCAGTTGTTAAGTCAATCCTGAAAAATAGCAATCTTGATAACACCATTTTGAGCAATTTTAGACCAATATCTAATCTTCCTTTTATAGGCAAAATTATAGAAAAGGTCATTTTTAATCAGCTGAACAAATACTTAAACTAAAATGGATACTTGGACAATTTTCAATCTGGTTTCCGACCGCATCACAGCACAGAGACAGCACTCATTAAGATAATAAATGATATTCGCTTAAATTGTGACTCTGGCAAAATTTCGGTGCTGGTATTGCTAGATCTCAATGCTGCGTTTGACACTGTCGTTCATATGATCTAGAGAGACTGGAAAACTGGGTCGGGCTTTCTGGGATGGTACTCAAATGGTTCAGGTCATACTTAGAAGGGAGAGGCTATTATGTGAGTCTAGGAGAGCATAAGTCTAAGTGGATGTCCATGACATATGGAGTCCCACAAGGCTCAATTCTTGCACCGCTCTTGTTTAGCCTGTATATGCTTACACTAAGTCAAATAATGAGAAAGAACCAAATTGCCTATCACAGCTATGCTGATGATACCCAGATTTACCTAGCCTTATCTCCAAATGACTACAGCCCCATTGACTCCCTCTCTTCAGTTAAATAAGGAAAAAACTGAAGTCATTGCATATGGAAACAAAGATGAAGTGTTCAAGGTGAATGCATACCTTGACTCTAGGGGTCAAACAACTAAAAATCAAGTCAGGAATCTTGGTGTGATTCTGGAGACAGACCTTAGTTTCAGTAGTCATGTCAAAGCAGTAACCAAATCAGCATACTATCATTTAAAAAACATTGCAAGAATTAGATGTTTTGTTTCCAGTCAAGACTTGGAGAAACCTGTTCATGCCTTTATCACCAGCAGGGTGGACTATTGTAATGGGCTCCTCACCGGCCTTCCCAAAAAGACAATTAGACAGCTGCAGCTCATCCAGAACGCTGCTGCCAGGATTCTGACTAGAACCAGAAAATCTGAGCATATCACACCAGTCCTCATGTCCTTACACTGGCTTCCAGTTACATTTAGGATTGATTTTAAAGTACTTTTACTCGTATAGAAGTCACTAAATGACCTAGGACCGAAATATATTGCAGATATGTTCACTGAATATAAACCTAACAGAGCACTCAGATCACTAGGATCAAGTCAGTTAGAAATACCAAGGGTTCACACAAAATAAGGGGAGTCCGCCTTTAGTTACTATGCTGCCTGCAGTTGGAATCAGCTTCCAGAAGAGATCAGATGTGCTAAAACACTAGTCACATTTAAATCTATACTCAAAACCCATCTGTTTAGCTGTGTGTTTATTGAATGAGCACTGTGCAATGCCGAACTGATTGCGCTATATTTTCACTGTTAATGTTTTAATAATTTTAAACATTTTAAAATTGCTCGTTTTATTTTATTGTTTTCTTCTTCATGATTATTTTTCTTTCTTTTATGTAAAGCACTTAGAATTAACATTGTGTACGAAATGTGCTATATAAATAAACTTGCCTTGCCTTGCCTAAATTGAAACAGTTATATATTACTGACTAATGTCAATTCTGAGTCTCAGAAAGATGAATAACTATTTTAACTGACCCTGAAAAAAAACGAATCTTGTCTCTTAGGCATTTTATAGGAGAAAAATCTTTTTTTTAGCGTGTTGTAGACTTTATCAGCCTCTTGCCAAAACAACATCAGCTGCTGTTTAACAAGTCAAGACGTGTCTCCTGAGAGTCGGACGAGATGAAGAAACACCACCCTTGCACATCTTACCAAGAGAGTTTGCAGACAAACACAGCAGTCCTTCCTTATATAGAGAAGTTAACAGAAGGCCAGAACACATCCTCACTTCATAAACCAAAGGGTGGCAATGGATGGAGAGGAGGCCTTGTGGTCTCCCAAAGGAGGACATTGTGTAATCCAAGAAGGAAGTGTCCAAAATCACTGCTTTAGATTTGATTATGAGAATATCGTCTCCATATTGACATGCAGATACTCTGTATGGCAACTTGGATCTCAGAATGGTTACTTAATGTATTTCACAAAAAAAATCAGCTTTGAAAGGGAGAGCCAAAACTACCTTTTGAGTCTAGAGTTGAAGAACAGCAGAGCAAAAATGACAGAAACATTAATGCAAGAATCATCATATCGTGGCAGTAAAAAACAAAACAAAATCAACTTGGAATCTGCACAAGCTGTATTTGGGGAGGAGGGGGTGTCCTTCTGTTGAAAATGGCTGTTAGTGTAGAACAATTGGAGGAGGCCATTCCCATTTAGACAGTTTAAACACGGAAACTCCTTGTTTGTCTATAGCCGGCTTACTTGACCTTGCTGTGCTGTCTGGTTCTCTTACAGGATGCTCACAGTGGGGGGAAAAGTGCTCTTTATGTGATGCGTTTACTCACCAAAATTTAGGGCTGTCCGAGCACATACAGTTTTATCTCCGGTTACATATAGTAATAAGTTCTTCAGCATCCCGATTATGTTGTGAATGTTCTTTTAAATATCTATCATAGGCTTTCTGGTAAAAGGAACAAAAAAATTAAAATAAAATTACAAAAAATATGTAATTATCACAGCTATATTGTTTTCCCCTTCTTGTGCTTGTTACATTTTTGTGAGTATGCCAAAATCAATATATGCATGCAATGCTAAATAATTGTTGAACCATATTGTTAATGATAGTTTTGTGTGGCGTAAAGGCTGTAATACACTACGTGACTTTTGCCCCAATTTACAGTTTGGATAATTCGATGCTTCTTGGTGAAAGTCAGAGCCAGTCTGCAGATTTGAGCTGACTGATTTCTTAGAAAATCGTGTAGTGTATGATGGCTATAGACTTTTTTTTTTTTTTTTTTGGAGTGTCCGACTCTGATTCCATCCAGTTGGAAGATATCAATCAGGTTTAATATTTTCAGCCAATTTTATAACACGTTTTTTAATTTTATTTAATTTGTCATGTGTCTCCTAGCACGTTTCGGTGCGAGTTTGTTGGGACTGGAACAACTTTAATGTCTAGTAGTGTTTGATCCACATTCGTTTATTGTATGATGCCTGTTCAGATTTTAAAAGTTGTGCAGTTTTAACTTATTTGTTGAAAATAATCAGATCTAATTTGTGCATGTGTGCATTCATACATACACTAGGTTTGATGTCAATGATCTCCAACTTCTGCATGGAGCCTGATAGAAACTCAATGAGCTGAGAGCGGAGGAGATAATCAGCAACTAACAACTTTATACTTAAAAATAAAGGTTCCAAAAACGGGGTTTTGCTTTTAAACCAGTTTAAATCACCACAGCATCTGTGGTTTGTATCCGAGACCTTCTCCATAACTCAAACGCTTCTCAAGGAATCTCACAGTTCTGTTTAGTAGTTGCATGATCGAGACCAGTCACAGAGTAAATGCGTTTGTTCTGAGCTGTGGCCCATTTGAAATTCATCCACGGGCCGTAATTTGGACACCCCTGCCAAAGAAGAACCATTTTCAGTTCCCAAAAGAACCTTCCACTGAACCATTCTTAAAAGAACCATGAAGAAGATTTAAATCTAAAGAACCTATTGTGCATTGAAAAGGTCCAGTGGATGTTAAAGTTTCGTCATGGAACTATTGATTCCAATAAGGAGCTTTTCTTGCTTGGTCATTCATGCTAAGCTCTTTTGTAATTCATGTTCCATGAAAGAAAGTAAGGCTGAGTAAATGACAGAATTTTGTGTACAGTTAAAATGCTTGTAATTTAAGTATGAGTCTAAACAAAACCTGTTGTGCTTTCAGATTTTAACACACACCGATCAGTGGCCTCAAAAAAGCAGAGGGGTTATTCTGAGGTGTGCACACAGCAAAGACCTGAGGGAGAAATGAGATTCTCTTCAGAATGTGCAGTGTACTCTGATAGCTGTACCAGATCTACGCTGTCCCAGTTTTTGTCCACACCCACATGCACCAGCCCAGTCACCTCAGGAATGCAGAACAAGCACTCGCTGTGCAGTCTACAAATGTACATATGGATGTAGAATACACTGGAGATGTGTGGGGGACGGGTCCAGTGTGAATACATCAAAATTCAAAATTTTAAATTCAAAGAGAAAAGAGTTTATGCATGACCTGACGTTCTATTGGTATCCAAAATGAGGAGATGTGAACATTATAGAGCATTCAAGCAGTGTATGTTTCATTCATGCTCAAAGCTGGAGGGCACTCTTGTGCAGTAAAACACAGAGTAATAACTTGTAACATTGCAGCACACATTCATGCTGTCACTGAATAAATAACATCAAGACAATAAACACATGATTGCAATTGACAAAATATGGTTTGTGTTTTCAAGTCATCTTCAGGCAATAAACAAAGTATCTGAATAATGCAGTGCTAACTGACATACCCTATAGAAACTTTAAATATATTTTCTGCTTCATTCTGTGATTTAAAAAAAAAAAAGTGTAGTAGCATTGTATTTGATTTATTAGCCAATTTAAAATATAAGAAGTAAACAAAAAATATATAAATAAAACCTGTTAATTACACCAAAAACATTTCAGAAATGGCTATGCCCCAGAGTCTACACAACTAAAGTGTTTAAAACATTTCCTCTCAGTGGGAATCCCTTGTTTGTTCACAGAATTAAGCATGCATACAAAATGATTCTTATCTTTCCTTACAGGTTTAATTGAGCATATGAAGCTCATTGCTGACATCAAAATATCTTTTATCTCCATTTCACAGATCAGCTTGATGTGATGGTTTGCAATAGGTGATCAACTTGTGACACTGGCGCAACACAAAACTCTTATCCTTATCACAGATTCCTCACATAAAATGCCCCAAAAATCAAGTGCTGCTTACAACATGCACTGATTTTCTGGTCTTACATCACAGCAAAAGATGGCTCACTTTGCCTTTTCTTTGTAAACTGCAACAAGTTGTTTATGTGCACAGATGTGCCTATTTGTCATGCAACAAGACAGGAAAAAGGTAGCTGTTATAGGTATCTCAGACTTCAAGCAAAAGTCGTAAGGCTAAAAATAAAATGCAAAGTACCTTAAGACAGAATGAATATTATGTACACCTAAAGAAACTAACTCAGAAGTTTACCTGCTGAGGCAGGATGGGCACACCATCTTCTCCACACCTTTGTTTTTCTCTCTTCTTGTTCAAGTTACATTTGTAAGATCCATATACCATTCGTGGTCTTTTATTTTTTTAAATCTCTTTTCCTTTCTCAGTCCACTTAATGTCTTAGACAGGACAGGTCTATCACCACCACCACTTTGTCGTTTCATCTAGAGCTCAAAGTTCCAGTTCTGACAGTTGTTGCTCAGGGCCAGTGTGTGTGTGTGTGTGTATGTGTGGGCGGGGGTGTATACACGCTAGAACTTTGTGCCAGTTTCAGCTTGTCTGCCTCCTGTGTCTGCATTAATTTCCTGTTCCAGCACACACATCACAGCTTCAGAAGAGTGAGACAGTAAGCAACAGGAAGAGAGCGAGAAAGAGAAATGGGGGTATTATTAACCAGTTTCTATTCCACAAACGCAATATAGCATTGCTTTGTTATCTCTGACAAGATGATGTAAAATATATAACTTTCTGTAATAAATGTTGTTCAAGCTGTGTTCGACCTCCTCAACAAATCAGGTCAATGGAAAGTTGGTGGGTGAAATCAGTAAAAAAAACAGCAGACGGGGACACATGACTGAGTCTACATTTGACGGGAACTTAGCAATTGTTTTCTTACCTGCTTTCTTCTCCACGGTTCACTCACATGAGTAGACATTTCTTGACATCTTTTCAGTCCTAGTGAGCAGTAAAAAAAGGTATTTTTAGGCTAGCCTGTAAAGACTAAAGGGAATCTCTCAGAGTGAATGCACAACTGATCGAAAAACATCAGCTATTGCAAGAGTTCTCCATGCAGTTTCTATGAATAACACCCACTGGTTGATTCACACCCAGATGGGCTCTGGTGGTGTCTTCCCTCCCTTCCAGTTTGCACAACCTCTGATCACTTTCAGGCTTCAGAAAACTGAACAACCACTAAATATGATTAAGAAATCTTGAACTGAGGGTAAACCAGGAACCAAGAGGTTAATACTTGCTCTCTTTTGTATGAGCAAGACAGCATGTCCCACCCTAGAAATAAAAAAAAAGTTTTCTGGGTGGGCTATGTGAAGATTTACTGATTCCTTTGGACTCTGGGCTGTACTTTCAGTGATGTTCCGTTTGAGCATGGAGTCCTGGAGTAAAAGGTATATGTGTATGTGTGTGTGTGTATGTTTTTTTTCTAGTATAAAGAGATGATTCAGCTGCAGTTATGACATAAAATAATGTTCTAGTTACTCAAAATAGTTTAGTGAACACATAATGGACAGTTTAATGTCCCATGGTGCATTTAGCATTGTTGCAAACTGGGTGTGTGGTTAGAAAATTTTGAACTGTTGTATAAACATCACCTTTAACTACATTGTAAAAAAAATTCAGACCTCTCCAACTTATATTTTTCTACTGACTGATCACAATACATTTTTCAATTGGCAAAATCTAATTAGTGTAGAACTAATTTTATAAATTAAATTGAAAATTATTTTTTGTAACCAGTCACTGGAAAATTTAGTTGGATTGGTTTTTATTTTTTACAGTACATACAATTTAGAAAAAGTTTCACAGGTAATATATCATTCTAGGAAAGAAAAAGAAAAAAAAAGAAAAATCAGTCATAGCCGTTCATGCACTGTAACACATTTCCAGCTGGTTGAACTTACAAATGTAAGTGCACCTGCCTCAAAAACATGAGTAAACTCAACTTGAAGATGCACTTTTTTTTGCACTTTACAGAGCTTAAGGCTGTCTCTTTGTTACTGAGACAGGTGTGATTAAGTAACATCTGTCAAATAGTTTTATCAAATTTTGATTGTCCTTAAAAATATTTTTTCCCCCTAAGTATTATGATGCTGTACAAAAAAGTGTTTATTTCTGAGTGTCAGTTTTTGTGAGAGCTGTAAGGTCTTGGTGTTTTGGAATGGTGATAATGAATGATGTACATGGCAGAATTCAGAGAGGACAAACTATTTCCAACTGGAAAGGGTGCATTATGATGTCATAGTTGATGATATCACTTGTCACATGGGAAACAATTTGAACTATGCAAATGATTTCTCTATAAAAATGTATTATACAATGTATTACTTTTGATGCAGCCAAAACGGTTTCTAAAATAGTTTGAAAAGCTTAACTTCATTGGAAAGTGTTCAGTGATATATTTGACACTGTCCCTGTCGAGGCCTGCAAACATTCACATGTCTGTCTGTCTGTCTGACTGTCTTTCTCCCTGGAGCCCTCCCTCTTCCTCGTCCTCTGGAAGGAAACCCCCTCTTTCCTGTTCAGTAAGCCTGCCACATAGAATTTCCTCTTCTCAAAAACTATCTCATTTCCTTCGGAGGATTCACATGTCGCCACTGGAGTTAGAGGACAGGTAGTGTGGTTGCAACTATGTCAGTGTATATGAGCTTTGGACCATGCATATGTTATGAATGAGACTTAGAGGCAGAGGTAGAATGGCAGATTGAATGCAGACTTTTGTAACCTTGCATCACATCTAACATTTTTAGACCTAAAGCTAAACTTTTGCTCTAGTCTACGATTGAAACTTTTGCTAAGCATGTCCCTTATTTGTCCATTTATATTAAGTTATACAGTGTTGCAGGACGGTTTATAATACAAAAGGTAAATGCATGGAGATAGGTGTTCTGTAACTGCCTGAATTGTTTACCGAGATATGGTTACTCAAGAGCACAAATCTTGTATGAAACAGACTATTGTTTAATCTACACTGATTTCGCACTGCCCCCCACCGACTGAGGTTTGCAATAACGCGGGGGTGATAAATGCTAATAATTTGAGATTTTAGATTTTAGATAGAGGCTGAAATAGTGCTGTCTACGTTTAACTTAGAATCAGGACAGCAATTAAAATAAGCTTTATGTTTTCTGTTTTAAGAGTGTATTGTTATTAGATGATTAGCTTATATTCCCTAATTACCAGTGTCGCATAGATCTGTTAATTATAAATAGTAAATCCCATGTATTTTCTGGGTTTTACCACAATATCGTTATTTAAAGCATCATAAATTAATTGTCTACTTTAAACTTTTTGTAGGTCGTGTAAAGACACTCAGCTTTACATTAAATATTAGATATTTTTCATTTATTATTAGTGTTAGGTGTAGCTATAAACTAGGTGTTTTTGTTGTTGTTGTTGTTGTTTTATAAATGTATTCATCGTCCATGAGGCAATGTGATTTGCACGAACAGAATATATTTCATTAAATTATTTGATGAGAGAGAGAGAGAGAGAGAGAGAGAGAGAAAGAGCGAGAGAGAGAGAGAGAGATTTGCAGCAACGCAATATACTAAATTATTTTTTAAAGTAGGCCTATGGAACAAAATTCAATTGCGTCATAATATGCGGCTAATGTGGAATTGCTAAAATAATTCTACGGGAGAGCGTATACAGATCACTGAGGTAACTAAAAGTGAAATGCTCTGTATGTAAACAGTGCCCTGCAATGACGAATTACCTGCCGCTCCAGTAGTCATCATCACCTTAAAGGAACACTCCACCGTTTTTTGAAATAGGGCTTATTCACATTATTTCCTACATTTAGATAGGTGGGCAAATGCATTTTTGCGTCAGTGCATGCATTGTTTTAGTTTGACTGGGTCGGCGTTAGCTTAGCTTAGCACAATGAATGGAATCCTTTGTTGCCAGCTAGCATGGCCTGAGTAAAAGTGATCAAAAAAAAAACCCACCTAATTACTTCTTGTGGCCTGCGTATTCACAACGAGTACAAATAGCGATCCAGATTAACACTAGGCGATTTCCTAGGCAGATATTGACTTGGGACTATATTATGGGGAAGCACAGGCGAAGCACTGCTGCTTAAGCGAAGCACTGCTACTTCGGTGCAGAGATATCACGCAACACATGAAATCCCACGAATTCCGTCAACATAGCGGCGTGCAAAGCGTCAAAAAAAACAGAAGAAGAAGAACATAACGGCGTGACCTGCACCGAGTGTCTTCGCTTTTGGATGATTTATTTTGAGAAGTTACAGCAAACATGGTTATTACCTGCATAGCAAAAGGTTGTGAGAACACGCAAAGGACATACACGAATGTAATGTTTCACAGAATTCCATCTAATGTGGAACTGAGAAATAAATGGCTAGCAGCTCTGGAGATCTGTAGTTCAACGCCTCTCAACAAAATAAAGCAGTATCGTGTTTGCGAAGAACATTTTGCACCAGAGGACTACTTTGAAAACACAGGAAGAACAAAGTGCACATGTAAGTTGTCTTTTATTTCTTTTCCTATATAACCTATATTGCCTGTGAAAACATCAACTCTATGTGAATACAGCTATAATATGGGTCGATCTATACATGCGTCATGATTAAAATAATCACTTACTCTGTGGACAGCTGTCCATTCGGCGTGGGGCGTTTTTTCCAGTTCACTTTGTCACACCGGAAAAAAAAATTGAGTACTGCAGAATGGATCAGCGCCGTGAAATCCTCTGTAGATGTGACACAACTTCGGGCACGCTCATCTTGATCTGACGTGTTGAGCCTGGTCATCAATGGCAAAAACATGTCCCACTCTCTACAGCATAGACACTCTATTTCCGTCGGCATAGATTGGCATATTCCCCCACATTCACACCACCAGTTCATGTTGGCTCTCATCACGAGCGATCGTAACCTCCTCCTCCTGTCGTTCTATTTCCAAAGCACGCAGCTCGTCTTCTGTAAACTCTGGTTCAAATAGGTATGGTTCTGGTTCTTGACTGTCTGAGAAGTCACCCTCTTCGTCTCTCTCAAAATCAGCCATGTTCATCGCCATTCGTGTACTGTAAGGAAAATAGCCAGGCAGCTACTATACTTGACTATTCACGCCGGTATGTTGACGGAAGTCGTGGGATTTCATGTGTTGCGTGATATCTCTGCGCCGAAGTAGCAGTGCTTCACCTAAGCAGCAGTGCTTCGCCTGTGCTTCCCCATAATATAGTCCCAAGTCAATATCTGCCTAGGAAATCGCCTAGTGTTAATCTGGATTGCTATTTGCACTCGTTGTGAATACGCAGGACACAAGAAGTAATAAGGTGGGTTTTTTAAATTTTTTTGATCACTTTTACTCAGGCCATGCTAGCTGGCAACAAAGGATTTCATTCATTGTGCTAAGCTAAGCTAACGCCGACCCAGTCAAACTAAAACAATGCATGCACTGACGCAAAAATGCATTTGCCCACCTATCTAAATGTAGGAAATAATGTGAATAAGCCCTATTTCAAAAAACGGTGGAGTGTTCCTTTAAACAAACTGTTCGATATCACTTTGAACAAGAACACATAGGCTACAGTTTTTTATATATTTAACGCAAAACAGGAAGACAGAACAGAAGATAGGCTATAGATAACCTCGGGGTAACATAAATAATAGGCTATAATAATGTTTTACTTATATTAATTTGTTTAGTAAGTATTGACATACATCATATGTCATGGCGTCTACAATAGTGGATGAAAGTCCCAGTTTGACTCTCTCTCTATTTTCAAAATGAGTGAACTGCGCTATTGCCATCCTATCCATCTCACTGCGTTT